>NC_065575.1:46663750-46999375 GCF_937616625.2 Mercurialis annua | reverse complement strand
GAATCCCCTTCACCATTCTGAATCATGCTCGGACCTTCTGCTTAAGTCAAGGAGAACATCATTAACTAAATTTAGATAATGCGAAACTCAAAGTATAAAACATAAGTGTATAGAAAGTTTGTTTGTATCGTTGGTGCCCTTTCAACCTTCTACTCTTTCAATTTTCTTCTGCTTCAGTACATCATGTGCCTGCAAAAGAACTCATTATAAAATTTGCAAATAACTGCGACTAGGATAAACAACTTCAACATGAAACTCTTAAAAGAGATAATATTACCATATTTATCCATGTTGCATAAGCTTCACGACATTCTTCTACAGTAGATTGCACTATTTTCCCTGTAACAATATGAAAACACCAGGTACATTCATGAATTATGTTCAGGTATTGTGAAAGTGTGTACAGCGAGATTTTTAAGAAACAATGTGATTAACATAACTATTATATGAAAAAGATAAATTAAAAGTTCACAGTCACCAACTAAAAAGGCAGAAACATTGAGCTTTCAGGCTTATCCTTCAAACATGTATACATTCATCTTGTACTGGCATATTTGGTGCATAGTGAGATTCAGGTTGAAGACAGTAATTAGTAAAAGAACCAGAAAAACCTTTGAAAACGGTTCTCTTGCTGAATGCCACATCCACATATATCTGCAAAATGCAGCCTTCCTTTGACCCACCATCATCTTTGACTACATCCCAGATCCCCTATATTAAGATCACAAGAATATCAGACACTAATTCCAGCAGATGTCTGGAAGTTTCTGCATCCAATGTACATCATCAACCATCATTCAGCAAAAAAAAAAAAAAAACTATTTCATGAATTCAAAATTTCAAAGGTCGCATCCAATGAATGCTTATCAAATTATCAACCATCATGGAGCAAAATAAAGGTTGTATCATGAATTCAAAAGTTCAAAGGTCTCCCTAACCCGATGTAATGCTAAACAACCTCAGTATTCAAGCACCAAACAAACAGAACAAAAAGTTTTGCCTCTCATTATAATAAAATTTCCTTACCACTAAAATCAATTGTTCATAAAGTACACCATTTTCAAACTAGCATGTGAAATTAAAAAACACTTTTGAGAAAAGGGTACAAAGAAGTAGGAAACAAAGGTATCATATTCATCAAGCAATACATAATTATTGGATGGTGATGGCCTGTACCTCAACACGAAAATAATCTCCATAAGGTACATCACTGACTTCTTGTGATGTCTCAACAATCAAATGGCTGACAAACGAAAAAAATAAGTAGGTCATGGAACAGGAAAAAAATTATATCAGAATGCAAATTCAGAGGCAAGTTGTTGCAGGCAAGAAGCCAATATTATCTCATAGACATTAAAGTTAGTTCTCACTAAGTTCAGCAACGGATCCAATAGAGTTGATGAAACATTTTTAAAATTTTCTCATTAAATCTCTGTTTTTGAGTACTATTCAGAAGGAAGATAAGCTTGTTTTTTCGTATTTAGTTATCTATATGCAACTTAGCATAAGTCAGAATGTAAGGCCTTATTTTATTTTTAAGATATCTATACGATAAGCATCATGTTTGCTGCTTACACATTGACTTTGTGGCTATAGAAAATCACTACTTCTGAGCTAACCACTTTGTCAGTTTATGAGATTATAGTGCATTGGTCATAATAAGCATAAAATCCAATACATTCTACAAACTAATGATCTTCGCTAGTATTATATATAAAGCCCATAATACAACTCAATTCAACTCGACTAAACCTTAATTCAAGTTAAGGGGAATCAGCTATAAATATTTTTCACTTCCAAGTCTAATGAATTTGGGCTGAATCTTCATAAAGATCTAGGAACCTTAAATCATCTTGAATCACTCTTACGAGACAAAAGACATCTAAAATGAACTTAAGGCCTGATCAGTAATGCTGTTTAAGGCAAAAAAAAAAAGCACAATTGAGATTATTTAAAATAATTAAGTATATTTTTAAATTTGTATAAATTGTAAACCTGCTTTTCAGAAAAGCTATCTATTTACATCCTTTACTCACTCAGCAATTTTAGAATTTCCAATAAAAAAGATGTTTGAAAAGAACTATTCCAACCTCAATGTCAAGTGAATTTTAAGTTGCAAATTCTACATTAGTGTACAAAAAAGATTTTCAAAATATTTGCTAAGTCTATCAAAATTTCATGGCCATGAAGTATCTACACTACTATACAGGGACCAAACTGCAACACCATATAACTCAATAATAATAGCTTCTGCAGCATTTTCTATTACAAAATTCAACACATTCAACACATTCATCCACAAACCTTCAACTTCTGCAGAAATGTTGCTGCTCCTACATTAATTATTACCAAGCTAGTAGAAAAACAAGATTTGGATAATCATTCTCCAAAGATTTAGGTAACTGCAGCACAGTTCTAAAATTCACAAGACCACCTTAGAATTACCAGATTGCATCAAGAGTTCAAGACAAAGCCCTATATTAGACAGTAAAAATATGATGCTGCTAGAGCAAATTAAGAATATTGTATTTCTTTATTGTACTACTACACACCCTCACTGCTCCTACAATCCTCAGAAAACTCATTTTCTTTTCTAACCAAAGATAATTCCTCTGTTATACTGTAAGAAACAGGGTTGGTACGAAATAATGCAACCAAAATCCTAAAAAAAAAAATCAAAACAATAAATTCAAACAGTCTCATGTTACAAAATTTATGCCAAAAAGGGAACCTGCTTCTGTATACTCGAAATTTCTGGACTTCCTGGCAGCTGCCAAATTTTGCACCTTCAAAAAAATTCAAGAAGTTCGCTATGATAGAACACATTCACAGAATTCAGAGTGCAGAAACAAATAAACAGGCGGCGGGGCAATTACATACCAAAATAAAGTTTTATAGGATGTTGAAATGACACATCACGAGTATATCCAAATTTCTCCTGCGGGTGCCACAGAGAGCACTTGAATTCTGAAAAAGCAGAATTATTTATCCAACAAATGAACAAACAGTCGATTTATCAACCTCACCAACAAAGAAAGAAAGGATGTACTATGTTTCTAAGGGATGCGGATTAAATTACCCTTATCTCCGCATTTTTCATGGAAAGATTCAATAAAGTTGTTAGCATTATCTGAAATGAACAAATTGAAAAACTCCTCAACTTTTATCTGCAATCCATGAAATAAAACAAAAAACGAGGGCAAGAAAAAGCCTCCTGGTCAATTGTTATTACAAGTATCATAACAGTAATACACAAGGATACAAATGTTTAACATACAAAATGATAGCACAAAAATGAAATAATACCGGAAATTTAGTTTCTCCTACTTTGGTATAAGATTTTCGAACTGCAAACAAAAAAACAGCCAGTTCAAGTTATCAGAACCAACCTATAGCAAATAATGCAACTTGTACAAAAACATTAAGCGTACGTTCAAACATCATCCTCTACTTGTCCTACTATTTTTATGAGCCACTAATAATCTTCTCTTTATAAAATCATTTCATCATGATATTTCCATGTTAACCAATTTTCAACCAAAAGACTAAGGTAGGGGGTGGGCAAGAACTATGTTCTTTGTAAGCATGTTTAATAGGAAAATAACACAACCATAAAGTAGAGAAAAACTATTATTTACAGCAGTGGTGCATAAGATAAGATGATATAAACCATAATTTGAACGTATAGGGAACAGGTTACTAACTCTCTGGTGCATCTGTATTTTCTTCAATCCATGTTGAAGTTCTTGTTGGAGATGAAGAGTTCATATATCTATCTGGTTCAACATTCTTTTCGAAATTTTCTCGTGTCTCCGTAAGTCTTACTGGCACTGTCTCAATCTCAACAGGGGAAGGAGCTGAAAGATTATAGTCAGTTGATGGAGAAGCGTCCTTATGCCTGTTCCACATTAACAAATTTGACCTAATATAATTCTCCCAAGAAAAATCAGAGCTGACTAGTATGTTAACATAGATCATATATATATACCTGTCATCAGAATCCAACTGATCGACTTCTACAAGGCTATTGACTTTTTCGATTACAACAGCGCCAATATCAAGGCTTTCAGACCTAGATATTGATTCCTGAGGTAATAATCAGCATGAAAAGTGTAAATATCAAACAGTCTAGCAGACTTAAAGTGTGTCGTCAATCAATTAAGCATACGTGAAAATTTATTGAAACAGCCACAAGTAATATTGTCCACTTATAATATAACCATGTAATCAAATACTTGTTCATTAATGCTAAAATCGAGAATATTGGTGATCAGTTGTATTACTTTGAGGCACTTACTTACAATCACTTGCCCTGGAATATATCATTAAATGTATTACTATATCAAAAAAGCATTTATAGCATAAAACTGAGGAAGTGGCAGTTTCAAACACCTGCTCGCCCGTTAGTACTTTAGTACCGTTAACACACTGCATCCATCCATCATTAATAAGCTTGAAGGCTTCATCACGGGAGAGGAATGATGCAAAGAAGTACTGCCAAATTAATAACCGGGTTTAGAAATTGCAGCTGTTACTGAAATTCAAAAGTGCGAGGGAGCATTCTCAGAAAAACAATTTTTTTTAAGACATGTAGGGCAATATAAAATGCCAAGAAAGTAATAACACCAGATATATTACTACCTTTTTCTCCCCCGCAAAAATTTCTATAGCATTAGGGAATATCCCAGCTGTCTTGGCTCTTTTTACAGTTGAAATTTCAGCGAAGGGAATTATTTTCTGGAACAAAACCCCATGAAAATTAGAAGTGTATTAAGAAGAGTGACAAGTTCATAGACCATCTGATTAAAAGAAATACACTTGATTTTTTGAAGTTACCTTTGTCTCAAATCCAAAAATGTTGGAATAAAAGCAAATATAGCTCGAAAAAAGATACATATGCCCCTGCAACAAGTAACAAGTTAAATGAATAAATATAAAAGAACTCGCTGCGTGTCTATCAGTGCAAGTCAATAAATCTGTAGGAAACAAAATTAAGATCCCATCTTGACCAAAGGATGTGCTTGCTCAGAATTTGAGGAGCAGTGAATGCAAAATGGTCAAAGAAGCAACGCAATCCCCAAAATGCATAGTACATGTAATAACTAAATTACCTGAAGAAGAATGCTTTCTTGAAATGCACAATTAAAATCCTGCACAAGAACCTAATAGAAAAAGGAACAAGAAGAATCTTAGATGCTTCTTCAAAGAAACAAATGTATATCCATAAACTAAAAGTTGCTCACTTCGTCAGCTGGCAGACGGAAAAGCTGTCTATACTCTTCACTCCTCAATGCCAACTATACAAAGGCCAAAAACAAAGCAATGAGTATAAAGATCGAAAAAATAAATTGGTTTGACAAGGATTACCAAAATAAAATTAAAAAGAAAAATGAAAATGATTATACGGATCAAGGTTAATTGTTAACTGCAATTGCTCAAGAAAGCTATTAATCTACAAGCCATACTAATCAACTAGCATAAATTCGAAACGAGTTAACGAAATTACTAACTAAAGTTTATCCAGAACAGTAAACATAGTAAAATTTCATTTTACTTTGTGTTTCACTTTTCTCATAACAGAATTTCAACTTTCAAGAATCAACAAGCTCATGAAATTGAAACAAAATAGAACATTAGAATCGAAAACAGAATTGAAGAATTAGTAGGTGCCTGAATTTCCAAGTCTCTGTTAGGGTTTTGAGAGGAATCGGAGAGATCACTGCGAGCAGGTGAGTCAGCATAATCGCAAGAAATAGTAACCGGCGGCGAAGACGGTTCGGCTGCCGCCAAAGCAGAAGAAGACTCCATCGGCAACGGAGCGATCCTCTGCGCGGTTTCCGATGCCACTGCCATGTGATAACAGGTCAGAGGCGGATCTGATCGTAATTTTGTTTGTTTAATTGCTGAAATTTGAGAAAGGGAAAGTTTGGATTTGGATTTTGGATGGAAGAGGTGGTTGTTGAGTTGTTGCGAAACCGACAAAATCAAGAATTAAGAGTCGGTTTAAGTCCACAGTTGCAGTCCACTTCATTTCGGACGTTGACTTTTTCGTACGTGGATATTTTTTAATACTGTTTCAATTAATCAGCTACCTTTCTACTACCTGCCGCCGTTTAGTGTAAGGGTTCGTGATAATGTTATTTAATCAGAATTGATTAGGGAAATGAGCAAAATTCCAGAGCCAAAAATACCCAGAATTGGGCCAACCGAGGTCTTTAAGGCAACTCTGCCGACAAATCTACTTGTCATTACATATCTTTATTTACAGGAAATGTTAATACATTCGTTTGCTTAGATTCCAAATTTAAATTTCTATTCATTTTTTTATCATCTATCATAATTGAGGAGGAATATTTAGATATTTTAATGAGATTTCATCCTAAAAATTTAAAAAGGTCATATCGAATGTATATGCCACTCGAGGTAAAGCTTATTAATACGAAAAAATATACTGTATATAAAAGAGTGGACTACATTTTATTATATAACCACACAAAAATTAAACTTCTTATGATTAAAAAAAAATTGGACTATAATATCAATATGAACAATTATTTCAATACTCTTTCCAACCACAATTATTTCAATACATAAAATGATAAATGATCTCATGTATCAAATAATAGTTTTTATATTTTTTAATAAATAAATTATTGATTTATAATTGATATTGTTTTTGCATATTAGTCGTGTTCTGTAGCCGACACATTTAATGTGGATCAAATTAATATAAAATACATTGTGATTTGTGAGTCATTTAATTAGTGACCTTTGAACAACGACAATACGGTGTATAAATAGCAAAAATTTAATTTATATATATAAGCTAAAATATAATATTTTAAATTCGAAAGTAATATATAAATTTGTAAATTTTAATATTTTTATTGATAAAATGGCGTATAATATTCTCATTGTGGTCTAAACCCAAGTTTTGTCCCTAAATTTTGAAGGAGCATTTAATGGGCCAGAATAACGAATAATGGGCTCGCAGATCCAATAGAATCCGTGTAATGATCTGTTGGCCTATAACAATTAAAGGTTTGGACCTGATCAAATGACGTACAAGTTGTCAATTGGGTTGATCCATCAAAGTAGGGCAACTGATCACCTTTGCTGAATGGGGGCAGATGGCCTATGTTGAGGTGGAATATGAAGGTCCTGTCCCCCTTGCTTAAGGTTTTTTCTTTTTTATAATTAGGGAGGGGGTACGTGTGGAAAAAATTTAAACTCATAACATAGCAGTTTGATGTACAAGGCTTATATCATTTAATCTATAGGTTGTTGGTTCCTTTAAGTTTATCATACGGGTGTGGATGTGGAATTTGATTTCTTGAAAAAATTGAATCGCGGAACTAGTATTGACAATACTTTTATTAAAGTTTGAGATGTGCAATTTAGGTGATTTATGAGTCTAAAATTATTGGAAACAGACAACAATCGATACACACCAACTTTACACGTAATGTACATCGTTTTGAGCCAAATTTGCTATTTGATGGAATTGATTTTATTAATCAACAAATTATAAATTTATTGTATTATTTATTATTTCCGCAGCATCAGTTTGTTCGTTGTATTTCTAATTAGAAACAATAAATTCTACGTTCATAGAAAAATGTAATCTTAAAATTCATGTTTAGCGCATGTTTCACTTTATCTGTAGTTCATTGGTGCTTTAAATTGTTGGTTACTACTATAGAAGGATCAGTAAAAAAGAGTGAATAATAGTATGAATGATCCCAAATGTGGGTAGTGATGAATTAAACTACGTTGATTCTTAGAGACAATAATAAAGAAAAAGAGAGGTTATGTTATGGTCCACATATAGTGCAAGAAAAAAGTAAAAGAATGATTGAAGGCGAACCCACCTTGAATGCCTCCACCCTTTTCCTAATTCCAACATTTTCAAACCTCTAATTTGCATTTGTTCAAAAAGCAACGCCCTAGCCCCACTTCCACTATAATAAAACGCTTCTTTTTCATCGAAATCTATGAATGTGGGTTGTGACTTCTCTCTATATCACCTTTTCATCGTCACCATTCATTTGTGACTATGATCAAATAAATTCCAAATGTGGATGATCCTCATGTTCTTGTTTTATACACCACTTTTTTGGGTGGAGATTTTTGCACTCCACCATTTTATAATAGCACTCCACTTTTATATTTACTCCCTCTATCGCAATAGAGTTGTCCACTTTGAGAAATATTTTTGTCCCAAAATTCTTGTTCACTTTGAAAAGGTAACTAATTTTTTTACTCAATTTTTCTATATTACCCCTATTTAAAATCTACTGATGAGTAAATTGAAAGTAAATTGCAAGTGAACCCTATATTAAATAGGGGTATAACAAGAAAAGTAAGAAATTTTTTATAAAATCTATTAGTAATAATTGCTTTTCTTAAACTGTGTGATAAAGGCAAAGTGGACAACTCTATTGGGACGGAGGAAGTATTAATTATATATGACTGACTTACCCTTAACTAAAAATCATTTAGTTTTTCATCTTTCAATACTCTACAAATTATCCTTTTAGATAATTTCTAGTTTTATATTTCTTAGGATTGATGTTTTGTACAAGTCTTTGATGATTAATTTTTAAATGCGGATAATTTTTTTTTGTTTTTTTTTGTGGTCTATTTACTTATTTACTATTAAAAAAAATTAAAAATCATAATTCAATAAAACTGATTTTTTAAAAATATTAATATTATCCTCAAGTTCAATGGCTCAACAACCATTCAAACATGTTATCGTTTTTATCGATTCTAATCAAATTTTTTTAATCAATTATTGTCTGATTTTAAAAAAATTATCTCAGTATAGCAAAAATTTCTCATTAAATAAATTATTAAAATTTTGCTCACTTGGCAATTTTTGATTGGTGTCCAATTGAAGGAAAATTAACTCAATTGAATAAAAAAGAGGAATAAATAAAATAAAATTGTTTAATAATTTTCACATGAATAAAATTAAATACTGTTGGTTTGATTAAGCGGACTTGACTCTTGATTGTAATTGAAATTAAAATTTTCTAAACTATGCTATAACTGAAAAAATAAAAAAAATAGAATTTATAAAAATGTCAAAATTTGGTTTTTTTTAGGTCATTTATTTTTTTAGGCTGTAGTATTTATATTCTATTAATTTATTCATAGTCTGTAAATTTTTAAAATATTATCTTTACAAAAATTGATTTATCTTTATTTTATATAATTTTGAAGTAATATAATTGTAATTTTTATATTGAAATAAAGTTATCAACAACTAAACATCAAGTAGAATTAAAATGTTTTGAGAAAGAAAAATAGCACTAAAATAAGGATAATGGCTGAGTAGAAAATGTTGAAAACTCAAAGAAATAAATATTCTTAATGAAGGATGATAAAGTCTTTTAATATAAAAGTGGAGTGCAATTATAAAGGGTTGGAGTGCAAAAATCTCCACCCCACTTTTTTTCATGTTACTATATGTTTTATATTAAGAAAGTAATGAGTAGGGTATATAGCCTTGTTTGAGGTAATTATGTTGAGAGTCTCTAGACTCTCGATTGATTTTATTATAATTATCAAATTTTGATTTATTTTAGTCGTCCAATTTTAAATTTATTTTAATGGAATTATTTTTTAAATTTTAAGTCAAGTTATGCATTTGATGCAATTGGTGTTTGATTATGTGCGTCAATTTATATTGTATTATTTTATATAAAACATAATCGGTTAATAATTAACTCGATGTTTATGTGTTTAATAACATAGTAGTTCCTTTTTTTTTTGAAATGGGACTAAAATTTAATGAAATAATAATACCCCAATTAACATTCAATAATTAAATACAAATAAATTAAAAGTTTGCTGACTTCCATGATCAATTACTCCTTATGCGGATTCTAATTTGCTTAGAAGTTAGACCCAAAAAGAAAAAAGTTTCTTCCACACCATCTTTCTTAACTAACCTTACATATTTCACATTTGATCACCGTCTTTGTCCACTAATCCTCCCTATACTATTCACATCTTTAAAATGCATGATTTCAGAATTCAAACATGCATCATGTTACTATAGCTTTATTTTTCTCGAATAGTTAAGAAACAAATTCAAACATTCAAAGGGTAAAAATCTAGAAAATGCTTATTGACTCTCAATTCACTCTACATATTTCAAAAGGCTAGCCATGTTCTCAGTCTCAACCAGTGAGCCTATTTAACATACTCCTCTATCTTATAAAAATTAAAAAGTGCACTTCTACAAAGATGTTAATTAATTATAAGAATAAATGATTATTTATCTATAATTAACATTTATTAATTTATTACAATAACTTTTTTTTCATCTTTATAAAGAAAATACCAAAATAACAAGTTTCATTATTTACATAGGACGGAGAGAATATATATGGTATATCCGAAGAAATGAACGATAATTGGGACAATAATAATTATTGATAAAGTATGTCAATTTTGAAGCAAGAATGACATCTCTTAATCCAATTCATATACGTTAGGGGACAAAAACAAAATGTTCCATATAAACATCAACGTCGACGAGAAGAAACTCAGAATAGGCAGTGACATGGTTGTCTTAAACGGCAACACTTTGGGCCACCCTACAGAAGACGGTGACCGGTCACTGACTCTCTCTTCTCTACCACTGCGCTATATACTACACTACTACTGGTTACTATGTTTAAATACGCTTTATAACCGTTTTCTCTAACATTTTTTTAATTGGCTGCAATTTTGGACAAATTTACCATGCACGCGTACCTGTCCTTTTCCATAATGTCAAGAATGACCCTTGTTTTTAGCTGCTTATGTCGCCACACTTCTTGCAAGGGTTGTTTAGACATTTAAAAATATTTTACCAATCCAACGCGCCAATTTGGTCGTAGCAGACACATTCTAATGATAGACTGTAGATAATTGGACTATACTGTCACTGGACTTAAAAAATTGATGAAATGTGGATTAAGATTTAATATTTGTTTTTAAGACTATATAGAACCTGCGGTGGTTATTCAAATGATTAAAGCTATCTGAATGGAAGACCCACTTAAAAGCCAATTTGGCGGTAAAACATAATAATGGACAAAAAGAAATTTATGGGAAAGAAAGTGGAGGTAGACCCTATATTATTATTGTGATAATTTTATGTTGTCATTGGGACCATAATTATTAATTTCTTTTCATTTTATTTTATTTTAGGAAAAATACTATACTACTATACTTTAAAATGAGTAGTTCTTTTTTGGCCAAATATTATAAAAAGGCAAAATCTTTTATAAAAATTTCACAAAAATTCTGACCTTTCAATTTTGTCAATTTTAGCCAAAACAGATTATTTGGTTTCAATTGTGGCCAACTCTCAATTTGATTTCAATTTGCCTATGTGGCGCCTATGTGGCGTGCACATATATTGAAAGGTCAGGATTTTTGTGAAACCAAATAATCCATTTTTGGCCAAAATCAACAAAATTAAAAGGTCGGGACTTTTGTGAAACCAAATAATAAGTTTTTGGCCAAAATCGACAAAATTAAAAGATCAGGACTTTTGTGAAATTTTTATGAAAAGTTTGGCCTTTTTACAACATTTGGCCTTCTTTTTTCTATATTAAATGTCTTATTTACATAATTATAATTTAGCTTGACAATAGTTGTCTTTTTCATTTATGCATTAGATAGTTTCAAAAAAAAGATATCTTTAGATATATTATAAGAAAAAAATTAAAATTTATTTATTTATACAAAGACCAAGTATTTATTAATGATATGGACAGTCAAACCATTTTTTAATTAATATATATTTAATTTTTCTATTAATGTATCGACCACTTTATTTATAATTATTAATAATATTTTAAAGTTATAATTTTTCTGTCTTGTGCAATTATTAATATGAATGCTATAATTTCAGAGGAATAAAAAATCCTTATGTTAATTGAGTTTGTAGATATTACAAAACTAAATATTAAGCTAGATCCTAAATTTTTATATATACTACAAAGCAAGTTATACATGTTTTTTTCTTAAAAATAAATTTGCTACACGCAATATGTGTGTAATGCTGATATTAATGCACACATTATGTGTGTAATATGGACGCTCATATTGAATGTTGCTGAAACATAGCAGCTTGGGTTGCTTGCATATGCAGTGTTACATAATAAAATAGTGCCTTGCAATTTGAATTGATACTTTAATTTGTTAATGTAGTCAGTTTGGATTGACAAGATCCTTTTAATTTTTTTATCAAGCATTACATCAAATTTTTATATATACTACAAAGCAAGTTATACATGTCTAAATGACCAAAAATTATATGCTATCTATCAGGGGCGAAGCTATTTTATGGTTTGAATAGATTCCAATTCAGCTTTGACTAAAATTCTTTTTTTTAATAAAAAAATAGACATAAATCTTATTAAAATGGGAATCAATTTATAATAAATTTAGAGTTAAATAAAGGTTAATTTTGAACTGCCAAAAATTACTAGTGAATTAACAATTAAATCCAAACTAATTTTTTTTTTCTAATTCTGCCATTGCTGCTTAAACACAAAATATGCAAAATTTAAATTAGTTATCAGTAATTCACAAATCAAGTAACTAAAGGCACGCGCGGTTGATAATGCGAGTGAGAGACTGGAATAACCAGAATCCAAACCGGATGAAAGAAAAGGGACAAAAATGGAAATTAAAAAATGGGGAGGTGTTGCCACCCGAACCGTGAAAAGAAGTGTAGCTTAAAGAAGAAACAGAGTGGGACCCGCTGCTCCGATTCTGCTTTCTTTACCACCTCCTCTTCCTCTACTCTACTAAAGTGGACGCTGCAAATAAAAAAAAAAAAAAAAACTGCTCCCATTCCCATTTATACTTATTAATTAATTAATTAAAGAAGAAAAGCAAAAGCAAACCGTATACCACTAATTTGCTTTTATTTTAGCTGCAGAGCTACCCTGTACTATACACTAAGCATAAACCCACACTAAAAGTGAAATTCCCATTGATTTTGAGAGTGAGCGAACGAAGAGCTCGAGCTCTGATCACTAGCTTAGCTCCGGCGCTACTCTTTAATTCTTTAACCTTTATTTTCTTTCTCAGTTTAGCTAAAGGGAAATAGCAATTATTCAAACCCTAAGGAAGATTCGAGTACATGAGATTCTCATTCTTCTCTCGTTTTAATGGCGTGTAAGTATTTTTATTAGAAAATTTTGAATGTTCATTGTGCTTTTTGTTTTTATGTTTTATTTTATTGTTGTGTACTGAGATCTCTTTGGATTCTCTGTTTTGTTTTGTTTTGTTTTGTTTTGCCTTTTGGATTTTACTTTCATCATGATAATGCTGATAATACATTATGTTTTGTGAATTTTCTTTTTCAAACTTGCTGGTTTGTTTTTTGACTATTATTTTTTATATAAAATAGGCTTGGTGTGTTCTTTTTACTAATTGACTAGAAATACTGTTTTTGATTGTGATTGAAGTTAAGGATTTAATGATTCCTCTTTGATTAGTTAAATTATTTTAGTGAGCTTTGCCAAAAGAAAAATTGTCCAAACGTGCTGGTAGAAGACGGTTAGTGAGGATTTGGTATATAAACTACTTTCCTAAATTATTTTCTGGTTTTTTAATGTAGTTTTTGTTTATGATTTTATCGTCATTTCCTATTTTGGCACGAACATGTAAGCGGAGAAAATTAATTTGAGGCTCGATTTTTGTTTTTGTATTAGGACTAAATTCTAGCTCAAAACGATTGCTATTTATAGTTTAATTGTATAAGCTAGTTAAGAATCAAGGGAATGTGGCATCCTTTCATATTTTTATGTTAGGGAAAGATTTGGCACTTTAAGCAATGCAGTGGTGGTTATTAATGTAGTAAACTAAAGTGTCTCTTAAACTCTTCAGTCTTGCTTTGCAGGGTTACTAACTGAAATATAGTCACATGTAATGTTAAGCGGTTATTGGAGATGGAGAGGTTTCCAGAATTAAAGGCTCCTCCTGGGAAATTGCCTGGTGCGGGACAGTTGTCAAATGCGTATGTGTCCTTGGGAAGAGAAGGGGGCCAGATTCAAAAGCTTCATGCTGGCTTAGTTAGAGAAGTCGCGGGACGATTTAATGCCCACGGCCCCCAAATTACGGACTTACCTATTCCTGTAAGACCATGGAAGGGAAAAGATTCCGTGGAATTACTAGAAGAGATAATGCTAGATATTGCTCCTTCTAAGGGAAGTAGTGATTCCATGGATGAAAGTGGCCCTAGTTCTTTCTCTGGTGCTAGTCATCCACCAGAACCTATCGATATGGATCTAATGAAAACAGTGTATGTACCAATCGGGCAAAATCAATCTGACCCCAGATGTCTTATGAAGAGTATGTCTATGAAGGGGCCTTTCCTTGAAGATCTTTCAATCAGAGTTCCACCTAAGAAACCAAGCCCTGCTGTTCTTTCACCAGCAGAAAGTTTGATTGAGGAACCTAATGACTTAGTATCTTTATCTCCTCCATTTGCTGTTGCTCGTGCTTCACAAAATACGGAAGGTTCTCTCCTTCCACCGGATTCGGATGAGAAAGAATGTGTGTGGGATGCTTCTTTGCCACCAAGTGGTAATGTAAGTCCACATAGTAGCATTGATAGTATGGGTGTTCTGACGGCTATGAGCATTGTCAATAGCTGTGCCAGTACATATAGAAGTGATGTTATTACGAGTGATGGCATGATAAGTATGGAGAGAAACTGCGAGAGCACAAAAGGGAGCGTTAGTGTTAGGGGGGATTCACTTGAGAGTACAAAGACTAGTGTTAGTCGGGCGAGTGATAGCAGTGGCCTTAGTGATGATAGCAACTGGAGTAACATCACTGGAAGTGCAAATAAGCCCCATAAAGGAAATGATCCTAGGTGGAAAGCTATTCTTGCCATCCGAGCACGAGATGGAATTTTGGGCATGAGTCACTTTAGACTACTAAAACGGCTTGGTTGTGGTGACATTGGTAGTGTATATCTTTCAGAATTGAGTGGGACTCGTTGTTATTTTGCAATGAAAGTAATGGATAAGGCATCTCTTGCAAGCAGGAAGAAGTTGACCCGGGCTCAGACAGAGAGGGAGATCTTGCAGCTCTTGGATCATCCATTCCTACCAACTTTGTACACACATTTTGAAACTGATAGATTTTCTTGTTTGGTCATGGAATACTGTCCAGGAGGTGATCTGCATACTCTGAGGCAACGACAACCCGGGAAACATTTCTCTGAGTATGCAGCAAGGTGTGTTTTTATTTCAATACATTTCCTTTCTGGCTTTCTCTAATTAGTGAAGCATATCAATTTTCTGTCCTCATCGTTCAATCATTCATTCTTTAGCTATCTTCTTTTATGCTATCTCCTGTATGCCTCTTCTAAGTTCAAACTCATCATTTTTCCTCTGCATTTTAAGTGCTGGGAAGGGCTTTGTTGCTTGGGTCCATAGCATGTTCTCATGATCATGGCATTTATCAATTTTTGCATATGATTTTTAAAAGTAAGAAAGTTTGGCAAATGGATGGTCTATTTACCATCTATTATGGTTCATGATGCATAACACTGATACTGCTGCTTTGTTCAATTTTAGGAGATAACACCTGCAGTTCTTCCCTGTCATTTCTTCCCGGTCTTTACTTGTTTTGGATATTCCATCCTTGATATTACTCGTTATCAGCTTTTAGCAAAGATACATTTCTTTTAAAAAAGGCTTATATTTACAGCTGTTAAATTAATTAGAAAATATATTTGATTGGAGGTGACACAGCCAATCATCTCAATCTCGGTAATATGTAATGTAAACAGGAATAAGTTCTTACATAAAACAATAATTGCTTCAATTAACTGTACAAGGGAACAGCTGGAATTCTATAGAAATTTAGAAAGAGAATTGAGTTTGATGCCTTGTTTTTAGTGAAAAAAATAGTTGTGATTAAGGATAATATTTTGTGAATCTTTTTTCTTCTTTGTTTAAACAAATATGATAACTTTTTGATACTTCATGTGTCAATTTGAATGATTTTCTTAGGCATAAACTTTTTTGTGACAGATATGTAATCGTTATTTTCTTGTTGCAGATTCTATGCTGCTGAGGTTTTGTTGGCTCTTGAATACATTCACATGCTTGGAGTTGTCTATAGGGACTTAAAACCTGAAAATGTTCTTGTTCGTGATGATGGCCACATAATGCTCTCAGACTTTGACCTTTCCCTCAGATGTGCAGTCTCACCCACCCTGATCAGAACCTCATTTGATACTGATGCTTCAAAACGAGCTGCTGGTGGCGCATTTTGTGTTCAGCCTGCCTGTATTCAGCCATCATCTGTTTGTATTCAGCCTTCCTGTTTTATTCCCCGAATATTCCCTCAGAAAAGTAAGAAGAAAAACCTAAAACCTCAAGCACAGCTTGGACTGTCTTCAACTGCACTTCCAGAGCTTGTAGCAGAACCCACTGCAGCACGGTCCATGTCCTTTGTTGGAACCCATGAATACCTAGCCCCTGAAATTATCAAGGGAGAAGGTCATGGCAGTGCAGTTGATTGGTGGACATTTGGCATTTTCTTGCATGAACTATTATACGGTAAAACGCCATTCAAAGGCTCAGGAAACCGTGCTACACTATTTAATGTAGTTGGGCAGCAGCTTAGATTTCCAGAGTCGCCCGCGACCAGCTATGCTAGCCGAGATCTGATACGAGGCTTGCTGGTGAAGGAGCCAAATCATAGATTAGGAGTGAAGCGAGGTGCGACTGAGATCAAGCAACATCCTTTCTTTGAAGGTGTTAATTGGGCTCTGATTAGGTGCAGCACACCTCCAGAAGTGCCACGTCCGATGGAGGCTGATCTGCCCGGAAAATTTGGGCCCGTTGAACCAATTGGGGTGCGCAGTAGCAGTAAAAGAATAGTAGGAACAGACATGAAATCTTCTGGAGGTAAATATCTAGACTTTGAGTTCTTTTAGTGCTGTGTAGTATTAGAATTAATTGATCTTCTTAAGGGAGTCAACAAGTATGCCTGTATTACATTGTTCTGATAATGATTTTCAGTTTACACTTTAAAATGAGTAGCTATATATAATTGAAAAGTTCATTTTTGGACTTCTTAGTTCTTACAATGTGTTGCTTAATCATAGACAATTTCTTTCAAGTCGTAGAAACATAGTCTATTCTAATGTTATCGGTTTACTTTTATAGAAAAGAAAAATTGGCAATTGGAAATCGAAACATCTTTCAATTATTTCATGAATGTGATACTTATATTGAAAATTAGTCAGCAAAAGGCGGGATGGAGTGGTGAGGGTTACTTCTTTCGTAATCAAAGATTCGAGCTCTGAATATGGAGCAGTTTTAAAAATATTATAGAAAAACTCGATTCATATTAGTTAGAAGTTAGAATAATGGCTCCTCCCTGGATTCTAGTCATTAATGGCATTTTTTCTTTAATCGTTAGACATACTGCATCATACTCATACATGACTTGATGAGAAAAAAACACAACTTGGGAAAAAAATATTTCTTTGTTGGACCAAAGAGATTTGACAGGCAAAAGCATATAATATATGAGGTGTTTGGTGGGATCGTGGCAGTGGCTTCAGAACCTACCTTGGGTAAATAATTGCAAGTTATACAAAATAGGAAATGATTAATATTGTTATTTATTTATTAAGTATCCATGTCAGAGAGATCCTAGCTTCCAGCCGGTCCCGGCAATTGTTCGGTAGAGAAGCAGACTGACAGATACTGCGATTATGAAATTTTAAAAATTACAATAAAACAAAAACAATCAATGTTCAAAGATAAACATTGACTTCAAATGTGCAATTACTTTTTCCCTTCTTAAAAATAGTCCTCTAGTTTTCTTTTTCTTTTTAGGCTTAATTCCTTAAAAAAACCCCACCTTGCACTTTTTTTTCGTTTATACCCTGACCTTGTAAAAACACCATTTGTACCCAATTTTGAGTTTTTATGTTTCATCTCTACCCAAAAGCATTAAATTGTACTTTTTTCATTTGGAAAAGAGTTTAAAACATACTTTTTTCTATTTTAAAATATACAAATAAATCCTTAAACTTAAAAAATAATCAAATACATCCAAATAATTAATTAATTTTTTTAATTTGATAAAATAATAAAAAATTAAAAAAAATTATTATTATTTTTAATTTTTTTTGTCGGAAATATTATTAAAAAAGTTGAAAAAATTAAAAAAAATTCGAAATATTTTTTAAAAAAACTAAAAAAAATTATTATTATTTTTAATTTTTTTTGTCGGAAATATTTTTAAAAAAGTTGAAAAAATTAAAAAAAAATTCGAAATATTTTTTAAAAAAACTAAAAAAAATTATTATTATTTTTAATTTTTTGAAAAAGATGGTATTTTTGTACTATTAATAACATTAATATCTAATTCGTATATAAGTTAAAAATAAAGGATTGTTTTAAACTTTTTTTCAAATGAAAAGAGTACAATTTAATGCTTTTGGGTAGAGATGAAACATAAAAACTCAAAATTGGGTACAAATGGTGTTTTTACAAGGTCAGGGTATAAACGAAAAAAAATACAAGGTGGGGGTTTTTTAAGAAATTAAGCCTTCTTTTTATGATTACTACTTTTGTATTTTATTTTTTACAATATATATTTATTTATATATTACTCCCTCCGTCCCACTCTAATTGACAAAATATGGAGTTTTTGGTGTCCCATTCTAATTGACAAAACTAACATAACTATAATTTTTTCCTTTAACTTTCCATCTTTACCCTCATTTAAATTTAAACTTTTTATGGGAAAATGGTGAATATTTAATGAGAATTTGACTAATATACTAATAGCATTAATTAGCTCCATTATCAATAGAGGGGTATAGAAGTAACTATCTATTTCATTTATTAGTTTGTATTGGTTATTGTAATTTAGTTATTTTGTCAATTAGAGTGGGACGGAGGGAGTACAATTTATAATTCATGTATCGAGCTCAGAAATCTTCGTCAAGAAATTTAACTCAAAATTGCCCGCTCATATCACTATGGGAATTGTCCTATCATAGGCAAGGCGCTGCTTAAATGACTTGATATGAAAAACAACCAGTTCTATTAATAAGTTTTTGTTAATGCTAGTACATAATTATCCTTTTAATTTTAACTTAATAAATTTATATTTTATTATTTAAATAAAAACATTTAAATTCCTAAATCACTAAATCTTTTCATTTTAACTTGTTGAGTTTGGCTTGTCTTCACAGGATTTTTAGTAAAAAGAGAAACTGCATCCTCTTGCAGTACAGTATGATAAAACAAAATAGAAGCTGTCAAATTTAACCGACAAAAGTTTTATTTCTGATATTTTCAAAGGATTTTGTAGATAGGGACAATTATTTCCAGCTTTATTACTATATTTACATATCTAGATAACATTTTTTCAATGGGTGCAGTCTGAGACTCTCAGTTCTGCCAATTTTTGTTCAAATATTTCTCCATTTGCAATCATAAAACAAAAACACAACCATTTCAAAAAGCATCCAAAGCCCTTTATAAAGGGCAGTCAATACTGAAATAATCTTGTGGTCCCCTATGCCTTCTTTGTTACAGTAATTTCAACCAAAAATGACATCCCATGTTTGAATACATAACTTGAACATAATAAGTACAAAACGCATTGGCTAAAGGTTAAGAAAAATACTTCTAGTTATTCAAAGGAGGGTATAACTCTTTCAATTTTTTTAGCCACTTGGGCCCTTAACAGTTTTGAACATTGCAAAAATATCCTTTTAATCTTTTTAGAAAATACACTTTGGCCCTTTTAGTTTATTCTTTTGACACGCAACCCCTCACATTTTCAGTAATTTATGTGTTTTAAGCGTTGGACAAAAAACAATAAAAAGAACAACTTGAAAGGTTTTTATGTACCTTGTGCCAGAAGCATAAATAGAACTGTATAAAACCTATAAAAAGCATTTTGTAAATTTAAATTTTCAAATAATATCATTAATATACATGATTTATCTATCATTTTATATTTTTATGCACCTTATTGAAAATTTCTGAATCCGCCAGGAAGGCATATTATAACTTATTCATTTATATGCCACAGAAAATGATCCTATACACAAGACATTTCCCTCTCCCTTTCACATTTGAAAAAAATATTACCAAAACCGCAAAAAGGGTTCACATATTTACATATCAAAATTCCCCCAAAAAATAATGATAATTCTCACAAGAGGCCACAGCCAAAAAAATTTCCCAGGCAGCTCTCATGAATTTCTCAAAAATCCAAAGTAAAAATAATTACGTATACCTATTTTATGGCATACGAACGATTGCATACTGACTCGAGTGCCTCCGTAAACAACGAAGAAAAGCTCGTTAATGCCTGGAAAACCCCAGGCAACCCTGTCTGAAGATTATTCAGTGTCATTGCTCTTGTTACTTCCACTGCTTTGGCATGCCTCACCATCTCATCTTCCACACGCCTCTGGCATGCCGCAAGCTCTGATTTCTTTTCGGCCAATGGGTCTCGAGCATCCAATGCCTGTCCATTGTCGGGTCCGGTATCAGGGAGCCCAATACCAACCATGGAATATGAGTGATAATACTTCCTTTCGATATTTCGTAGAGAAGAAGCCTTCTTCTCCAGCTCCTTTGAAGCTGTTTCTGTTTGCTTTTTAATTTTCAGCTCTTCGGATTGTTTTATAGATATTACATGAACGACATTGATAAAGCTCTTGATAGCTTCAGAAGCAACTGTATCAGGGACTCGATCAAGAGCAAGCTTCCACTCATCACAGAAAGCATATACATCCGAGTGTTCCACATTTCCATTCACATTGTCGTTGCTGACTGGAAAAAGGGTAAGCTTGAACCAGCCATGTACAGAATGGATAAAGTCTCGCTGGAATTTTATTAGGCGGCAGAAACTGGAATGCCATGCGGAAACAGCTGACTCAAGATCACGAGTGGCTTGCTTGTGTAGTTCAGAAGTCAAGTCACCCTTGGCAGATCGGTTCACAAGGCCACGAACTTGCTGCACAATGTTGTTCTGAACTTCATGGTACTGGTTCATTGATCTCCACATGTACATAAATCTGCACCCAGAACATAAGATAAGTGACTACCTAAATGGTTTAAGCGGAAGACAATTAAGAACTCAGAGCAAAAAGAAGGCATTAATTTCATTCATCAATGCTGCAAATATGCGGTATTAGTACTCTATCTGTAGTCAAAATCCTTACTGGTGATTCTTAGGACTATTTCTTGGTAACATAACATAATCCAAACATAAATAAGATGGCTGAATGACACAAAACACTTTTTCCTATAACATTCATTATGAAATCATCAAAGGTTATCCCTGTTAACTAACAATTTATTATGATGATAACATCAAAATGGTTGAATTAATTTATGAAACCATGAAAATTGTCTCACAATACACAAACAGACAATGATGGGTCATAGCATATTAAGTTCATCGCACCTAACTCTCTGCCCAGTAATTAACCATAGCCTCAATGGTAGATCAAATGAGATAAAGCACAACCACCAGAAGAGTGCATCATTGGGCCACTCTAATTTTAAGAGGTGGTTGACAACTGCAATGACCAGTACAACAAAGCACATGTTTATACATGTGGATTGAGGGCATGAGGCAAGTGGCACAGTAAGGTTTTACCTACCAGTAGAATATTTATTTAATGCCTTAAAAGTGAGAAAAGTTGGTATGCCAAGTAATGTTTTGGTTCAGCAATAGAATCTAAGAAAAAGAACAGAGAATGCAAATATCATAGGACCTTGCCAAAAAAACAACATTGCAGATAATAGAAACTGGAAACAGTTTGCAGATTCTGAATGAAGAAACAGCGCAACGTTTATATATCTTCCTAAAAGTCAGATTTAATCTGGAAAAATCTCAAGAGCAAGAACAAGATATGGGTAAAATTGAGATTTGAGAATGGTCAACCCTAACTGCAATTAACACGAGTTAATTTCCAAAAGCTACTATATTCTGCTTCATGCATAAACCATTCAAAATTCAGAAAAGAAATGACTTACCCGTGACAGAGTTCAACCAACTGAGGGACAAGATCAGTGTCCCTGACACCAGTGATGGCAGTTGAGGTGGTAGAAACGGCCTGAGAAGTAACAATAATTAAAGACTGCAGCCTCTGTATTGCAGCTTTGGTCTTATCTACCTTTGCTTCGTCTTCTCCTTTGTACTCTTGACTCTGGAGCGTTGACAGCTTCTTCTCATGCGCAATCTTTACACCCTCTCTGGCCTAATAATTCATGATTTTTTTTACATTCAGTGTTAGCACCTGTAAGCTTGAAAATATCCAGCTACACTGGAATTACTTAATACAATTATATGTACATACAAAACAAAATGAGTGTTTAGGCAAATTTAATCCAATTCATACCTCAAGAATTTGAGAATCTACAACTATAGAAATGCAGAATATCAAATTTCATCAACTCAATCATTTAATTAATCTCAATGTTGAAGTCCATCACATTTCTGGATTTTTAGTTAGAAAATGTAATTACTATTCTAAAGAAAGAAATTCTGCCACTATTATTAATCCATCCTCAACTAGGGAAATTTTTTTATCTTCTTCAACAGCAAACCGTACAAAGTAAAAACATTATTTTTAACATATGTCTAGCAATTTAAAGAGAAATTCAAACTAATAAGAAAATAAGTACACCCACTACACTGACAAAGAGCAGGGGTTAGTTCAAACGACCACAAACATGTTTAATAGAAAAATAATAACTAAATGAATATGAAAAGTGCAGTTTTTTGTCATTGTGCTAATCAGTAAGGGATAGTACAGTAATTGTAAGAAGTAATATTTTATACTGAAGATAACAGATACGGTCAACTGCAATTACCAGTGAAGAAAAGATAAAATGAAAACACCAATTCAGAAAGATGCCCAGCCTTTGGGTAATACTAATACCTATTACCAAAAGGTAAATTCTGATTAAATAATCCAAAAGGGCATTTTTAGCATATGAATAAAAACAAAAAAAATCAATTTTTAGCATATGAATAAAAACAAAAAAAATCAATCCACCGTAAATTAGGTACTGCGGAGGAATTACGCTATCCCAGACACTATGGTGCATATCCTAGTCATTATTTTGCTTTAACCAAACGCACAAAAGGTTAACGTGACCATCAAATAAGTTCATTTTAACTTTGTGAATCAATTAGACCCAAAACTTGTATATTAGGTCAATTAAATCTAAAACTTTCTTAATTTAGATCAAGTAACTCTGAAATTATACACCTCAATTATAAACTTATTTGACCCGAGATGCAAATTCGAAAACCTAATTGACTCAAGTAACTTATTTGATCCTAAAAACACAAATTTTTGGGTCTAATTGATCCAAAAAGTTAAAATGAATTTATTTTATCCCGACACAAATTTGAGGGCAGGTTTGATCCTTTGTTATTTATCGAACACTTTTGTTTCGATAAAAAGATTAATCCTTCTTCTCTTTGTTTTTCTTAAATTACTTTTATCTTCAAAAAAGATAAAAGTAAAGTAAACAATTAGGTATACCTTGACTTCCTCATAGAGTTTCTTCTCCCAAGCCAACAACCGTTCCATGGTGGAGCAAAGACTTGTGTGGCCACCCGGTTCATTGAGCGAACCGGTATCCAGCCGATATTTAACGGCCAACGGCGGTTTTGACGTCCAACTGGAGCTTATATTGCTCAACATGCTTGTTGAATGATAAACCGTCTCTGCCAATCAATACGCTTAATTTGTTAATACTATAATTCATCATTCAACTGAAAATTCTAATTTAATTTTGATTGGATAACACAAAACTTACTCTTCAACTGCCGGAAACTGCGATCCAGCTGAGCCCTACCGATCTCAAGCATCTCCGACACCTGATCTCCGGCTGCCGCAGCCTTATCAAAATTCTCCTTAATAGCGTCAACAATTTCTTTCAAATCCCTATGCCTAACCACCATCTTCATATCAGACATCTCTCCAGTTTTGAAACTCGCAGACGAACCAGCCTCGTCAAATTTCGCCGTGTTTCCCCGTTCTTTAACCGACTCCGCCCGAACCGATGATCCGAAATTCGACCGGGTTCCGATCTCGGATCTGGACTCTCTATCGTCGTCATCGTCGTCTCCTTCTACCGACGAGCTCGTCGTACTATAATGATCGTGATCTTCCCATTCACTGCATTGAACTTCCTCTCGCTCCGTTTCTTCATCAACCGTACTGTTATGCTGCTGCTGTTTGGCATTTAAGCTGCTATTATTTTTCTTGTTCTGTACCTGAAAAAAATCGTATTCGGATTTTTCCGTTTCCGTTTCAGTTTCCATTTCGTCTTCGTCGTCCACGTCATCAGTGTCTAAGTGATGCTGCTGCCGGCGGCCGTGTTGGTGGTGGTAATTTTGATTTTTATTTTGAGTTTCAGCTTTACCGTCGAAGAATTCGGAGTCGGGAGGTGACGGAGGGTAAAAATTCTCCCAGTTCCAAACAGATGAAGCTTGCGACGGAGTACTTGAGTAATTAGAATTTGCCTGATATGCTGTTGGATTGCCGTAGTTAAATCTCGGAGATGATGCCATGCTGGACTCGGATAATATGTGAGGCAGCTTCAGCTTCGGCGGTTTCCGGCGCCGGTTGGTTTTAGACACCGAGTTAATGCTCGAAGAAGAGAGGATATGAGGTAGCTTAGGAGGAAACGGAGAAGGAGACGGAAATGCCGGCGGAGGTGGCGGTGGATGAAGAGAAGGCGACGGAGATGGAGCAACACGTGGAGGTATACTATTGGTGAATGAAAGTGGAGGAGGAGGATGGTAAGGGTTTGAGTTTGAGTTGAGAAAAACGGCTGGAGTTTGTTCAGAGACGGCAAGAGGCTCGCCGGCGGCGAAAGAGCAAAGAGCTGAGCCGGTGATACGAAGGGAGCGGCAGTAATCGGCGTGAGCAGCAGCTAGATGGTGGCGAGCGTAGACGGCTTCTTTGATGAGGCGGCGCCGGTCCTTGCACCGCCGAACTGTGTCCTCGTTGTCGAGTTTGGACGCTGTGCAGCCCATGGCGCGGTTTCAGGTGGTGGCGCCTGAATTTTGAGCTGCAGATTTGTGTTTTTTTTTTTTGAAGTGGGAGAGTAAAATTTGGTCTTCTTATGTGGACTGTTGACTACTGTTACAGTGTACTGGTGATTAGGAAGAAGAAAGTGTTTGATTTTTTTAATTACAAAAGAAAAATGAAAAAGAAAGGGCAAAAAAGTGATGTTTAGAATAATTAATGTTGTGGTTAGTTAATTAAATAAGTGTGCACTGTTGGAGAAGGCTGTTTTTTGTTTTTCTTGGTGGTGAGGTGGAAACAAACTTCTCAGTCCCTAATATTTGAGGTATTACACAAATTAGCACCTAGTATTTTAAAATATATTAAAACATTCTTTAATTTTGTTTCTTTTCGTTTACTTTGCTAATATAAACATTTTAGTATATTGTAGCTTTTAAAAATGTTTTTATGTTTTTATAAAAATACTAAGACTCGTATATAATACATTAAAATTCTTTCTTTAATTATCTTAACTTAAGTTATTCTCGCATCTTCAAATGTGATTGTTAAGGCATTAATTCAACTACATGAGTTTCCATTATCTCTATCAACACCCAATCAAGTCACTTCGTAAAAAATAATTCTGATATGCATGTACAATAACGACGACTACTTCTCTGTGGTATGATTGCTAGTAACTTTAATGCTTTCTCTCATTTTAATGGTAGTATTTCAGTAATTGACATGGTTTATACATATCTATTAGTCTTTGTTATTCATTGTAATTCTCATAGTTTTTCACGTATAATATCTCTTGAAATTACAGAAGCTCTGAGTTTGTATTAGGTCGTTTTGACTGCTTCTCAATTAAGATTATGTAAAATAATCATTGAAAGAAATCGCTTGGTTGCGATATTTATATCATAAGGTTAAACTGGACCATCGATGACAATTGAAGTAATTATAAGATGTCATTCGTTCATCATCATAATTTTATAATTTTTCACATGTTAAGTGAATTTTTAATTGGATGACCCAAGAAATGACTACAATTTTTTTGTATAATTCTTTTATATGAGATTGTTTGCTTGATTTAGAACTTATTATAGTATTTTCTGAAAGTATTAGTATAATATAGTATTTTATCCGCTTAAGCTCATTTGTGGCTTGGTGTTAATGTTGTCTAATTATTAGCGTCTACTTGTGTGTATTTTAGCCTTTAGGAAATCAGCATCTTTTATTTGGCTATATCTTTAATATTGATACGCACAGTTGTATTTATTTTTAGTTTGATTACAAATAAGTGTCAGCGGCTTGGTATCGCTTAAGCAAGGTCTCGGGTTCGAGTCCTTGTGAATGCAGAAAATTCCCACTGGAAGACTCCCCCACCATGCCAGGTGCGCGACACGGGTCGGATCCGCATTAGTCAGGGCGAAGCCTTGGAAACCGGATGGGCTTACCAAAAAAAAAAAAAAAATTAAAAATTTATTAAAGAATAGCTTGTGATCTGATCTTCAAAAGCTAATTTGTATTAATTGTTTCTATAATTGACAATTGTTTCTATAATTGACATGTAAAAACAAAGAAATGAAGAAACGTAAATTAGAAATCTCAAATAATTGGACAATTCCATGAACTTTCCGTCTATAAACTTTGATTAAAATTCGTGAATATGTTATTTCTTTAACCATATAATAATAGCAAAAAGAGAATTGTAAAGCTAAATTTAACATGTAATTTCACTTCTTTGGAGAAAGCAATTGAAAAGCATAGAGGCTTAGATATTCCGCAATAAGTGGATCCTTTCAAGAGATAAAGCAGAATACTCTCTTTGGAGGTAAAAAAAGAGGTAGAGATTTAGAAACGGCGAAAGGTTTTTTTTTTTTTTTTTTTTTGATTTTTGATTTTTTTTATTCTTTCTTTTTGAAAAATATACATATTTATTCCTCACCAAACCATCCATTCCAATTAGAAGTATAACTAAATTGAGTTACTCTCAAGTTCAACTCAAATCTATAATTTAAAGCTTGACACAAATTGGATCGAATTTTATTTTAGGAGATTCGGCTCGAATTTGATAAAATAATTGAGATTCGAACTCGGCTTGATAATTTGCGTAACTATTTAAAAGTTACATTTTAAAGTAGTATTGTAATCATATATAACTGTAAAGGGTGAAAAATAGATTAACTAAAGTTCGATTAAGCTCGCGAATTTATCGGGCAAAAGAATTGCGATGCTCGAACTCAACTCGAGTAGCTGGAATTTGAACTTGACATGTATCAATTAAAATGATTTTGAATATTTTTTGAGTCAGTCAAGCAAGTGCAAGTAGCTCATAAGTTAACTCGACTTAGTTAGACTCTAATTTGAATCTACATTTTATTACTTTTGTTTTTTGTTTTGACATTTAGGCGTGTGAAAGAAAGAGTTGTTCACTTCAATCTGGAGTTAGCCTAGCTTTGTGAGTTTTGGTCCTTTTTAGAGCATCGGATTCTTTCATAAAATCAAATGTTCCTTTCAAGATATTCTCCACCTTTTATTTTCTTTAGCCACTTTCTTAAGAATAGCTTGCTTTCCTCGAATTAGGTTAAGATTGAAACTTGATAAGCTTCGCAAACTCACAAAAGAAACAATGGTCAAATCCACCATGGCTCGTCATGTGGGGAAAGTTTATTGAATCTTTTTTAGCCTGAACACTATTTCAATCCTAACCTTGCACTCAATATCGATTAAACTAAATCTTTTACTAATTACATTTTTATCCCAAATTGTGTTTCTGTAAAATTATCACTTACTATTTCAATTTGTATTATATGTTTTGTGTCTGACGTGACTTTAAACTTATCCGAACGGTATCTAGATGTATTGCCACATAACTATTCTACATAAATCCAAGTTTAGACACAATTGCTATAAAATTAAAAAATTGGCTGCAAAACAGGAAGTTTGGATTTGATATTCTATTTCTTTTTGTCTCAAACCCATTTCTAATAAATTACAATCTTTAAAATTAATCTTTTTATATTACATTTATATGAGATCCGCTATTTATTGTCATTGCATCAAGGAAGTGAATTAGTCGTAAATTTATAAAATCTAGAATATCAATTATATATTTCAAAAATATGCGAAAACGATGAAACAGATAATTGTTTTGGCACGGATGTAGCAGCATTTAGACCAACAAAATATACACAAGATTCAATATGAAAACACACATGTGTGTTCTATTTTCCAAAAGGAAGAGACCAAAACGACAAAAAAGGGCTTGTACTAAACGACCAGGTTGCAGAGAAATTACCACGTACCTCTATTACTTATCTTACAACAAAGAACTGGAAAACAAATATTGTAAACGAAGGATCAGCTAAAAGCTGCAAATGATAAATTGATATAATTCCCTGAATTTAGGTTAGGAAGTATCCAAAACAAACACAGTAAATGGTAGGCGCCAATCCAAAGAAAATGATAGCAACTGTTTTCTTGTTAAAACTTTAACAAAGTGGACCATTGCTCCACACTCCACATCTAAATGTACACTTCTTTTTTAGCATTTGCAATTTATCATTAAACATTTGTTACTTTTTCTTAATTCGTGGGCCCTCAGACAATCTCCCAACTTTTTACTTTTGGCTCCAAGATCTTCACTAATTACTAATTAGGCTCTAGCAAAACACAAAACTAATACCTATAGACGAGACGAATCTAGTTTTGCCACCTGAGTTTTTAACATTTCTAGCATAGAAATTTTCCACAAATATATATAAAAAGGAAAGGGGGCAAGAGAATCGCGGTTTTTGAACCTGCGTCAGGATCAATTAACTCAACTTGACCCATTTGAATCAATTAAAAATAACACTCGCAATATTTAAGTCGATTAACTCTCAGATTATACGAAATAAACGAGTTCGTGAACTACAATGACCCAATTTGGGAGTTAATTAAACTAAAAATAGATAATATTATTCCTAATTGATCTAAAATAGAAAATATTGTGCTTAATTATAAAAATAACTAAGTATGAGTTAATTGATCCCGATGCATAAGCTCAAAGACGGCGACGATCTTTTGTTCAAAGGGAAAACAAACGTCTTACCATCTTTAGTTTAATCCCAAGTACACTAGAAATTAAAATATATTAACAGCATCATCATGCTCAAACCACCTGGTTTCTATACTAATGTGAAAAGTCTTCCATTTTTCTACTCTATGCAGTCGCTAGCTTAGAACTCTAATCAAACAACCTATAGATTTGGGGTTCTGTTCATAGGATAGCACATCGATGGTCACAAATTCACAAATTCACATTGAATTTTACAATTTTACAACATTGCTATTCCATAGACATTTTGGCCATCTAGGGGGAAAAAAGGAACAAGAAAAGACGAGCAAAAAGATGAGTGGAGGAGAAAATTAAAAGCAAAATAGTGTGAGAATACAGTACATTAATAGGCAAATCATCAGTTTTAAAAAGTATATTAAAATGAAAAGGCAAACCATCCATGCACATATAATTTGCACATGACAATGGACCCCAGAGCCATTTGTATGACACAGTGCGGTGCTGTAGGGACCCACCCACCAATTGTTTTGGTAAACAGCTAGCATGAAGAAATTAAAGGATGTGCTCTTCTAGAGCCGGACAAATAATGCACAGAGATTTATCCACACAAGTCATCAATCCATGTACAGAAGAAGACTAATAGCTAAAAACCAACTGTGTCTGTTGAGTTGAGAGACATTTTTTTACCTGGTTAACTGGGCCGTACTGTTCGAATGCGCTATTCTCATACTATTTGTTTCACCAAACTGGATAAGAGCATTCATGACCGGTGGTTTGTTTTTAGGCCTCATGTAGATGCTGCCGGGCCGGAAGGGCTGCTCGTCACGTCCTGCTGATGGGTAGGAAAACCGAAATTCACAAACAGCCCCTGTATAGTCGAAAGTAATCAAAATGGTGATTGACAAAGGTTATCCTTTGGGTATCAAACAATAATAATATGCATCAATAAAGTGATGTATAATTCTCCTCATGTCATCATCAAAAAAAGAAAAAGGAGAAAGATTGGGGCACTTTTCTACTGTTTGACATGATTCAGACAATAACATATGCCTTCAGGATGAATAGAAACTTCACATGAAAATGATAATGAGCATGGATATTAATTAGCTATCATTCAAAACAAAAATTACTAGTCTACTGTGAAGTTTTATTATATCATTATTTTGCAAATTGCAAAGGACGATCGTGTATTACATACCATGGCGTCGTTTATTGCACAAGTCACGCAGTAGTGCTCCTGAAAAACAGCAATAGATAACACAGCAACATCAGCAAAAAAAACAGAATGTTCATTGCAGTTTATGGCCATTTAAGATGAATTACCACTTGACTGATGCCCTTTTTTATTTAATGCATGGAGCAGAAAATCATATTTGGTCTAGGCCCACACGTTGAAATCAAGTATTGTCATGATGATTAAGAATCTATTGCACTTTATACTTTCTTTTACAATAGGAATGAGCAAATGCTTGCCTGCATCATATGCCACTCTTCAAACTCATCAAATAGTTCCAGCCTTTCGATCCTAATGACCAGAAAATTCCCATGAGTATTATAAAGTTAAAGGCAAAGGGAAAAAAAGTAAGGGAAATGAAAGCTTCACAGTACAGAACAGAATAGATAAAGATTAATCCAGCAAAAAAAGGGAGGAGATAACAGCCAACAGGGAGAGAATTTTCTTTTGTATATTCTATAATCAACACGTCAAAATCTTGAAAAGACGAGACATTGAGGATTCCTCCTTTCAGAAAAAGAAGTATCTGAATCCAGAAATTGCACATTTAGTCTAAGTAATTAGCTAGTCACATCAACTTTCTCCTTGTTTTAACCAATAAAGGTCCATTTCGCCCCTCCAACTTGGGAGGGAAGATCAAAAGAGTCCAAATTTGTGGGTTTGAACAAGAAAACCCACAGCTTGTCAATCTTGGGTCAGTTTACATTACACTCTAATCCGACATTATTCTTGCTGGTCAGAAGTGTAAAACGATAAAAAGTTCTACAAGTTGTGGGTGCCTTTTGAAAACCATGAACTTTGATTCTTTTGATCTTTTGTACCAAGTCGGAAGGGCGAAAAGAACCTTTGTTGTTGTTTTAACATATGAACTACTTAAGCTGCTATTTTTCAAACACTTTTCAAACAGACAGCTATACATCTTTTCACGGATGCGTAAGTATAATCATACAACTCCTTTTATTGCCAGAAATAGGCAAAGACGTTGAATCAGACACTGCTACTGGTTTCATTAACAGCTAACAACCAATGCTATTAGATTCATTTAACTAGCCATATAATGAGATTTGGAAGATGCAATCTCAAGCATCTATTCTACAGTAAATCAATTGAGCAATGAGTAGTCTTATTCCCAAGCAAAACCATAAGAATTGAGAAGGATTGAATGCAAAACTGTTCTTTTTCTAAAGCAATTCTGAAGTATGTAATTAATTGTTTGAAAAATAAAACAGCAGATCTGATGATGAGGTTTTCTGGTTGTCCAATATGAATTAGAGCAAATACCTGCGCCTTTCTTGAGCTTCAATAAAATCGGTATAAACTCTCAGCATGTCCCAAGCAACAGCCCTCTAACATCTCAGATGTGTGCAAGAGAAGAATAAAGAGTTAAAGGTAAAACAAAAAAATGAATTGAGAACAATAACATTTAGGTAACTTTAAAAATACCTAAATCAGTTTTGATAGAAAGAGCTTATGTATTTATCTTTATACTAATTGCCTAATGACATTTTTAGGTTCCAGTTCTTGCAATAGCCAATCCACCATTTAAGCGATCATTCACGATAACTTTTCTTGCTCATTGCTATTAATTTACCACTTGCGCATAAACAATGTCACAAATCTTTTTTCCTATCAAAACAAGGAAGTGAAGTTCGACCATTTACAAGAAAAACTGGCTACAAGGTATACCTGCCATCCTTGATCTAGGAAAAGTTTTTCCTTTGCAAGTAAAGTAGGTGTCGCATAAATCCCAAGTAGTGCACAGCCACGACTCTAAGGACCAAATGAATAAAAAGATTACTATCATAACTCATAAGAGCACAACAACATGTGGAAGTTAATAATAAAGCATGTCTTCTTTCATTCAAGATATTTAGGGAATTCTTCAAACTATTGCGATTAACATGAAAACACTGATAACTGCCTCATAATCAATAATTGAAAATGCTCAAGTGATGCCCGAAAAAGTTTACGCTTCATTTACTTTGCTTGGCAGTCTAACTTAATCTCTCTGCAGTATCCTTAAGAGAAGAAGGGAAGAGTAACAGCATGCAGGATTCTTTAATTTTCAACTTCCAAAAGGAATTTAAGAAAAAAGTCAGGATACTTCCCAATAGTTCCCAGATAATTTTTAGAATAGGGTTAGAAATAACAAATAGGTTTACCATTTGATTCAATTTTCTAGTTTTGGATCTATTTGCTTCAATATCAAAAATCTCAATGCAAAAATGACCCAAGTTCTGAATCAAAAAGAAAAGCTGGTAAATTAACTAAAAGAATTGATTCAACTAATATAACAGCAATATAATGAAGTAAAATTCAAACCTCCAAATTCCTAATCATTTGTTGCCCAAAAGCATCATCGGGATGGATCTGTTACCATCGGTAAGAAATGTAAGTGACCTTGTTTATCATATAAAACGAGCATGCAAAATTAAAAAACAAAATGGTAAACCAAAGAAGCTAGGAGCCACATTAAAAAATGGTATTTATACTGTATTCAAGCTTGTAAAATGGGCCTGAAAATGCCTCTAACCTGTTCATATAAGAAAAATAAAGCAGTTGAAAATGTCCTTGATGTCCAACCAACTATAGCACGAGTTGATTCTGGATCTAAGTATATCAAGACGCACTCTGCAATTATAAATGTTGGCAAGCTGATAAAAGTATAAGAATAAAGCAATTAAAATTCCCTACATCATGAACTACATTACCAGACTGAAATCAGCAACAACTATATTAGTATTCAGAAAGAGTTATTTGATTTAGTAAGAATTGTAAAGTTTCAGCAGATTGATGAAACAATGAACAGTGACAGAAAAACCAAGAGTAAAGTTCAGAGCAAAAAGAGATAGGGCTCAAAAACTATTAGCATGGATAGATTCTTTTTGACAAGATGCACTCAAGAGATCACGGATAGAAGTAAACAGAAACAAATTGACCACTAGATAGAGCAACTACTTAGGTAATCAACATGATCTAAAAATACTAAACTATTGAACTAATGCAATTTGATCATTAACATTTAAATAAAACTGAAGCTGCACACATACATGGGGACCTTATTAACCAAATCTACAATCTCATGTAGTTTTTTTTGATAAATAACAGTGCAAAAAACGCTGCACACATACCTGGGATCAATATTAGCCAAAGCTATGATCTCATCTAGTTTTTGGATATCACGCAAATCAACTGGCAGTAGCTTGTAGTGATCACTGTGAACTTCTCCTTTCTCTGTAAAACAAAAGAGGTTGAATATAGCAAACCAGAAATTAAACGTGAAGCATGTAAGATCAGCTTACAATCTATAAACCACAAACATCCATTTCTTTCACGAACCAAAATAGGAACTGTAACTATCCTAACTCAAGATTCCATGTCATCAAAAATATCTAGAAACTGACCTTGCGAGATTGATGCTGAAGCACCAAGTTTGCCTCTCAATTGACTGGATTCAATAATTGCTGCCTTTTTACTAGTTACCTAACAAATAGTTCATGTATGTGAAGAGCAAAGAACTGCCAGCCAAACCCATATGATATAATTATAAGTGATTGAATCTCAAACCTCCTTGAAATCCAGCTCCACATATAGAGATGGTGCTTTTCCCTCATCCTGTAATAGAAAATGTAGCAACTACCGATAAGCTCGCCAACATCAAAAGTTAATATAAATTATGCGGTATATCAATTTTTGCTAAATTATGCGTTATATCAATTTATCGAAAAGTCATGAAATGAACTGTTGCACCTGTAACTGAAAGTAAGTTGTATCAAACCCAGCTCCAATCGACAGTATCTGCTTCTTTGTACGCCCGTTATCTTCACCATCCGTTTTACAATCAAGAAACTGATTCATAAGCTTGCGAAGAGCCGCCCAACGAGCAAAATAGCCTTAATTATAAAATCAAGCAAAAACATATAATTAAGCCAGCACTAAATACTGAGAATAAGTAAGTCCTGTAATGTCAAAAACGTAAATAAGACTACTCAATTAATAATCATACCGCGGTTGATTATCGGCGATCTCCTCACAGGTCTTCTCACGAATAAATGAACATAGTCATCCTTCATGTATCCCTTTTTAACACAGGACCTAAATATACACACGCATTAAAATAAATAATCAAATCACAGATATAATTTTATGTTCTGATAGTCGTCTCATAGCTTAAAAATTAAACATAATAACTTAATTTTTTTTCTTCTCAATTTTTGAGAAATTTGGCAACTAACACACGCAGCAAGCAAAATAATATTGAGAATTAACTAATTGAATAGATGAACATATAGAAACTAAAATAAGAGAATGATAGAAATGAAATGTAACGCACAATTTACTGGCTGAAGCGTCGTCGTTTGTAGCTTGAACTGCTGCTCTGTTGCTGTGAGTATCGGCCATGGGCTTTGCCATTGTGCTTTACGGAAGACAGAATAGCCTCCGAAGCGAACGGAAGTATATTTATTCCGATGAAAAGTCGGGAGAAAAACACCGAAGCTGGTGATTACAGATTCTAATTGGTTAACTTTTTTCTGATAATCGGGGAGGGGGGACTAATTGGTTAATTCAATTTGGGCAAAAAGTGCAAATAAATACAGTATAATTACTCTTCAAGGATAAACACTCTACATAATTGAACAAAACATCAATTCAACCCCTCAACTTAGCACAAGATATCAAGAACATTATTCTCAAAAAGATTGATAAAGAACACAATACTTTGAATTTTCAAATGGAATCCTCCTCCCAATTGCATAACTATACGTGAAATACACGTAGTTGGAATTTCTTTTAGAAAAATCTTTAGTACTCGATATGTAATGGTTCTTAAAATTTTAATTATAACTCTTATATATTTAAAGTCTAAAATCATATAAATTTTAAAATAAACATTTAAATTTTTTATATTTTAACTATTTTTCCCTCTTTTTCCGCCGTCACCATCAACAATTAAAGCTAATTAGAAAGTTAATTAGGCTTAGAATTTTAATTAAAAGATTTATAATTAGATATTTCCTCTTTTTTTTAGTGTGTAAAATATTCTTTTATAAAGGAATGACACTAATATGAAGTGGCTAAATATTAAATTTTTTGACAGATTTTTTAAGTATAATTTTTTGATATTTTGTACTAAGTTGAAGGGGTGACTGATCTTTTGTTCAAATTTTAATTCACTACAGCTTGACCTTAAAATTGAAATTCAGTAAAAAATATTTTTGCAGACTAATGTTGTTTATTTTCCGTTGGGGAACAATTTATTTTGAAGACTCAGTCGAAAAGAATTAGAATTTAAGGATAAAAATATTTTTGTATTAAAATTTAGAGGGTGCATTTGTATATTCTGCCAAAAGTAAAATCATTTTCCATTTTATTTCCTCCCTGGACCCTGACAAAAGATAAACACGTCACAAGTAAGCAAGCAAGCTATACATAAAAGAAAAACCAGGCATCTGTCGGACAAACAAACTCATCTTCTTTCCTATTACACAATCTGATTGCTAAGTTCACAAATCTCATCTCCAAACTTACCAAGAACCCTAAAACCTCAGCTTTCCCGATCCACACATTTCAATTCAAATCCTTACAATTGATTTCCGAAGGCCTTAATTACCATTAACCGCTTCAATTTATCGTTTCATTGTCTGATTTTGGTGGGTCTAACTTAATTATTTAACAAGTTTTGAAGTTATGGAAATAGAACAAAAACAAGCGGAACTAATCGATCACTTCGTCAAGCAAGCCTCTGCTCTTACAGCCTCAGCACTTGGTCCACTTATCGTCGAAGCCACTTCTCACCCCTCACTGTTCGCTTTCTCCGAGATTCTCGCCGTGCCGACCGTTGCTGACGTCAGTATTTTTTTTCCTTTTTAGTGTCTCTATCATTTCGAGTTGAAGATATTTTGTGTAATGTTTTTGTTTTTGTTTACAGCTTGAAGGAACTGAAAATTCAGTTTACCTTGGTCTACTTCGGTTGTTTGCACACGGCACATGGACTGACTACAAGGGTAAGTTTACTTTAATTAGCTTCGAGAAAACTTTTTATCTGATGCGCAATTTTGTTCTACCATATGACTTTGTTTTTGGGTTGTGTTAGAGGTTTCCAATTTGAGGAGCTCAATATTTTCTCACTTACTTTAAGATTAGGATTTTGCAGTCGTTGCGCAGTTTCATTGTCGTCACCTTGTTGCGATTAGATGACTTCTTTCTGTTTAGAGGCAATGGTTTAATCTTAAAATGTGCATTATGATGAATGTGTATCAATTGGAGAAACTAATAATTTAACATTTTGTCCATCTATCTTGCTTTCCGCATAGCCAGTTGTGTTTTGTCGAGATCAAATTGCTATTTCGTTTTTCATATGTTTCTTTCTTTGCATCATCTGCTTCCTATATTCCCTATTTTTCTTTCTTCTTTCGGTACTCCATAGGCTCTGCTCTTGTTAAACTCGACAATCATGCTGGTTTATAATTGTGTCTTGCAAATTGTATAGTATCTACTATCTATAAGCTTGCTTGTGAGATGCTTGCGGAGGAACGAAACTTTTGCAACTAATGTTATGAAGTACTACTTTTATTTCTTGCATTTGAGAGATCATGATGTGAAACTTAGGGAATTTTTGGGGTTATCTGGCTGGTTTTCTAATTTTTTTTTCAAAACCGGCAGAAGACCAAATTTAATGTAAGTCAAGCACGCTTAAGAAGGAAAGTTGGTTGGTAGAAAGGAATAAGTCAAGCACGCTTAAGAAGGAAAGTTGGTTGGTAGAAAGGAAAATGAAGAGATAAATTTCATACAAGGAATTCCATAGAGGAAAAATTTGGTTAATAGTTGGTGGCATTGATGTGTGCAATTATTTATTTCGTATTGCTTCCATTTTCCAGGAGATTACTCTTTTGTTTAGTTGTATTGGATGAAGAACAATTTTCTCACTGCTGATTATGGTTCTTGACTTTACTTTTGAGACATTGTATTGAAATTTCATATTACACTCAATTCTTTACAGATATTACTGGTCAGCTTCCAGAATTGGTTTCTGATCAAGTCCTCAAGCTCAAACAACTCACTGTCCTAACACTTGCAGAAACAAACAAGGTATATATCTTTTGATTGTGAGCCCTTTCCTACAGCATTGAATTTATCTACCTGAGCAGTGGATTTACCCGTCCATAAGTACTGTGCAATAATATGATGATCAAGAAACTTTGCATCTAACTTAAATGACAGGACTTTACAAGTCTCATCAGTTAAAAGCAAATTGGAAAGCTAAAATTGATTACTTTGAATCTATCTCTTTCATGCTTTACTCAGAATTATGATAATATAACTTAGATGTCCTTTAAACTTGTTCTGTTGTTTGTCTTAACCAGGTACTACCCTATGATCAACTAATGCAAGAGCTAGATGTCACAAATGTTCGTGAGCTTGAGGATTTTCTAATCAACGAGTGCATGTATGCAGTATGTTTCTTCCTTCTGCATTTAATTGCCCATCTTATGATTGCGTGCTTTTTCTTTCTGGAAGGAAAAGACTCTTAGTGTGTTGATCTTGCAAGTGAAATAGATTAAGATTTTTATTCATCAGCTGACTTCTTTTTCATATAATTCTTATGAAATTTAGTTTTCACGTTTTTTGAGGTCATTTTCATAGGTAGAGATCTGGTGTTTTTCGTCTTTTTTTGTGGGGTGAATTGAAGATAGAGATCTGGTGTTGAGTTTAGGAGTTTTGACATTATATTTGGTCCATTAAGAAGTTTTTGAAGGAAGACTGCCCTGATGTTTTTCTTTTACCCTTGTTATTTTAGGGAATAGTTAGAGGAAAGTTGGATCAGTTGCGAAGGTGTTTTGAGGTTCGTGAATTCTTCAATACTTTGCCTTTGAGCCATTTCTGTCTTTATTTCTCCTCGTTCCCTATTAAGCATATTGAAACTTTTTAGAATTTTGGAAAATACAGGTCCAGTTTGCAGCAGGGAGGGATCTTAGACCTGGACAGCTAGGGAATATGTTACAAACTCTATCAAACTGGTAATTCTTTTGGTTCATGAATAATTCTATATCTTCTCTTACCTTGGTGCTATTCATCTTGTTGCAAGAACTGTTTTTGTTGCTGAACATGGGAATATCTTGGTCCCTGCTGCCATGTATTAAAACCTGCCTTGGAAACTTTAATTGCGCATTTCACCTTCAGTAATTGAGCATGTTGAGGAATGTTACAATAGCATACTAACTTCTTTGGAGTCTTTGGGCTAGTTATTTTTCTCTACAGCAATTATTAGTTTTTTTCTTCTTTGAAAAATAAAGCTCAGAAGCGCCCGTTGTGGTCTAGTACGTTGTTGTATTCTACCATAGTTCTACTTTGCTACCTGTTTGTTTTTCTATTTTTTGTAAGAAAAAATGAAATATATTTTCAATGTATCATGAGTTTTTGTTATTAAACTTTTTGGTGACAGCATTTATCTAATTTAATACCTGGATGTATAGGTTGTCTACATCAGAGAATCTACTCGTCTCAATCCAAGAGAAGATAAAATGGGCTGATTCTATGAGCGAATCGGACAAGAAACACCAAAAGGATGTGGAAGATAGGATTGATGACGTAAAGAAAACCCTCTCCCTCAAGGTCAGTTGATTCCAGTTTTATGCTTCAAATCATTGTATCCTGAATCAGGTCTATTATACTCCACATTTCTTGCTCAGAGAAATTTGTTTTTTGCGGGTAGGGTGAGGCATGTATTGGGCACATAGTGAGTAGTTTTCTTCCTCTATTCGCATGCCATGTAATAACTAATGATAATATATAACCAGGAAGACTAGTTAATAGGATGATGTAAACCGGCATTTATATGAAAGGATAAATTCTGGAGTATGGGCAATTCAAATCTTGTGATAGTTATTAGTAGATGAGTGACTTTATATCAGTTTATGGAGTATGTTTGTCGATGTGTCTTACTTACGCTGTGGCAGAAGTTACACACTGTAAGCAGGCCGACGCTGACTACAGAGGGCACGAGGAGATCTGCTCTGAATCTGGTGGAGTGATGGACTACGAAGAAGACCGTAGCCGACCAAAAAGGTATTATATACTAATGATACAAATCCCCAGTTGTACTGTGAGTGTCATTATTTTATTGCTTGATGGAGAGTTTGAAAAAAATGCAGGAGGCGGCACCCGATATCTTGAAAGTTATAGGTAGATGAAGAAACTCATATGAATGGGTTTCTAGGCCACACGCCGGAATTTCACGGATGGCATTGCAGCAACAAATGATTTCTACTCATGAGGAGATTGATTCACTTGTCATTGTCAATTTAGATTGATATTTGAAACGTGTTTACCTTTTGTTGAACCTACTGTTATTCAGATCGAGTAAGAATGGGACCGTAGTTGGTGGTGCGGCTGAAATTTTTACTCAGAGTCACCTATATTCCTTCCCATGCAATTTGGGACCGAAAGAAAAAAAGCCTAGGGTATGATGTATTTTAGTTTTTCTTGTGAAGAACATTAACATCTCTGTTTTCTCGTAGAAAGTAATATTTGAGGCCGTATTTGTGATGTCGCTGTATTTCTGATGCTGTTGGTATTTTGAAATCTTTTACATTTAGTATGATAAACTCTTTGAGACTTGGTATCCTGATCCCTCATTTCCTGCATTTGTTGTAATGGATGTGATTTTTCTAATACTTTGCCGGCCGGCATTTTAACTCCAAATACTGAATTTGCTAGTTTCCGATTTTTGTAGTATACTATTTTATAAGTCAAACGAATTCTCTTGAATGCCAATATTTGTAGGTCTCTTGTCAACCCATTAAATCTCTTTATGCAAAAGTGAAGACCGTAAACTGAATTGAAATCTCCGCTGTTTTTACCTCCTTTTATCATCAGCTCAGCCTTTAACACGAGTGAAACTCATATGGTTAACCACTCTGAATTTGATCGAGTTTTGCCGTGGACAACGGTGATCAAAAAACAGGGCAGGCCGGATAAAATTGGTTGAATTGAGAACTTGCTGGCCGTCAGGTGACTCTAAAAATTAAAATTTGATTTAAATTAACTCTTTGTCTTTATCATGTATTCTAGTTAGTGTTTAATATTATTAATAGAATAAAAAATCCTTCTTTTCTACAAATTCAAAAAAATAATTAATAAAATAATAATAACTTTTTTTATTTGATATAAATTTATCATATTTATTCCGACATTTCAACGCCTCCAATTCTGCCACTGTCCTTCGACCCGCGGCTCGTCTTTCTCAAGATGAACCCGATGAGAGACAGGAAGATGAGAGAAGGACAACGGCTGAAATGTTGGGATGAAGAGCCATTGACACAAGGTAGGAGTCGCTTTCATCTCCTTTTGCCTTGACAGTTTCAATTAATTTATTTTTTTAATAAATTTAAACAATTAATTATATATCTAATAATATTATTTAGGTCTAATAATTAATTAAGATTTTAAATTAGATTCTAAAAATGAAGGACTTATTTAAATTTTTGTGAATGGAAAAGAATATAACTTTACTATAAGATTTAATTTTTTTGAATAATTTCATCCCTTAAATAAAAAAATCGTCACAAATTAAAATTTATTAGTACAATTAAAAGTGAAAGGTGTTGATTGCGTAATGATAATATAGAGATAACATATAATAGGGGCGAAGCAACCTCGATAGGATCTAAGTCAAGCGCAGACTAGTTGAGATACAGGGTAACCCAAAAAGGTATCGACATACGAACAACCTAAAACACGCTTCTCAGAATAGCTCGGAGCGATGATTACCCTGCTAGGAGAATAGTCCATAGCTCTAGATCTCGATGATAGCTTACCTCGGTATGAGTGCAACTCAGAAGATCAGTACCTCGGGTGAGCACCAGCTCCGAACCTCTAGATCCACCGATCAACCTAGAATTCATGCAAGGGTGTCTGTTGCCCGCTCACCCCGAAGTATCAGATAATTGTCATCACACGTGAGAGATGATCTTGAGGGGACCAGATTTGCTGACACACGAGGATGTTTCCCGCGCGGTTCGCACCTGACACACTAATCGAGGTGTAACCGAACTGGCCACCTAAGTCAAACAGAAATGTGAGGTATAGAGAGAGAGAGTAGAGGAGAAAGTTTGCACGAGTGACTATATAAAACACCTTATGTGCAAACTCTAAGGTACGACTCTATTCTCACACTTAAACATTTCTTTTTTCTCTTCTCTCTCCCCCACTCATATTGACTTGAGCGTCGGAGCGGACAATCAGTGAACCCCACCGGTGTTCTATCTGACCTCTGTTTGCTCTTCTTTTCCAAGTTGGGAGAGATAGCTCGGAGCGTAATTTATCACATAAAACTGACAATTCTACAAATTTAGGGTGTAACTGAAAAAGAAACTTAAAGATGAATTTTTTAAAAGATATTTTTCTATTTTTAACTTTATATAAAAAATAACCCCAACCCCAAAAAGTTAAAAAAAGGTTGAATAGCATAAAAATCATGAATTTTAGCGTGTTTTGTAATTGTTTTGTAAATTTTATGCGAATTTTTTTATCTTTGGCAAACTAATACATGAACTATCAATTTTTTATAATATTAGACACCGAACAATTTTTTATCAGAAAAATGCTGATGTGTACACTTAAATAACCACTGTTCTGGCGTTCACATCAACATTTTTCTAATGGAAAATTGCTCGGTGTTATAATTGAAAAAAAATTAAAAATTAGTGTATTAATTTACTAATATTAAAAATTTATATTAAATTTATAAAACACGTCAAATTTCGTGACATTTTACACTATTAAACGAAAAGAAAACTTAGATATACCATATCATTCTCCTCTAGTCATTTAACATGAGTATACATATATTGCATAAAAATTGTCTATATAGAATTGTGATTTGGTCCTATAATTGGATTATACGACCAATAACAACAAACTTATCTTAATGTCAAATACTTTAAAATAGAGTTTCAAATCAATTCTAGACATCATTCTTAACATGAATTTTATTCAGAATTTATTTAGAATGAATTCTTATATCTATTATCACAAAAACTACGTATAAAATTTACTTTAAATGAGATAAAATGAATTGAACATTATGTTAGGTGTAGTTTTAAATCTAATTAAATATTTTACTTTTAAAAAAAATTATCGATTAAACTTATCAATTATTGTTTAAATAATTTTAAATATCTAATTTTTCTCTAAAATTAATTATTTGTTTTACATAAATTTGTATCTCTAAAATTTATGATTTTTCTTTTTCGCTCTTTAATTTTATGAATTTGCTTTCTAGAATTTTATGTCTTTTTTTCTTCTAAGTTCTGCTCTTTTTAAAGTTTATGGGTTTTTTTTTTCTATCAAATAGTCCTTTTCTAAAATTTATGAATTTGTTTTCTAAAATTTATAAATTTATTTTTAAACATTAACACATTTTTTTCTCTATAAAATCCTTTATTTCTAAATTTTTTAATTTTTATCTCTTTTATCTAATTATTTTTCTAAAGTTTTTTAAATTGTTTCTTTTGAAATTCTTTCTAAAAAAATTGAATATCTCTAAAATTTATGGATTTTTCCCTTTTAAAGTTAAATTATAGAATATATGCAATTTCTCTCTCTCTCTCTAAAAAATATATGAATTTTCTCTCTCTAATAAAAGTATTAAAAATATTTTTCATTATTATAATAAAAATATATTTCACCGCTTAGAATTTATTTATAAATTTGATTAATTTTATTACAATTAAAAATAAAAATAACTAATTTAATGGACTTAGCATATTAAAAAAATATTTGAAAAACTTAACCCAAAACTGCAAGTTTTCAATTATACTCTAGCGCGTCACAGTTTCAAATGGTTTCTAAAAACATAATTTGCAATTATTTTTTAGAAACTGTTTTTAAAAGGGTTGTAGTAACGGTTTATAAAAACACAATTTGCAACCATTTTTAAAAAATTATTTTTTAAATAGTTTTAAAAAGTTTCAAAAATGATTTATAGAATTATATTTTGCAACCGTTTCTTAGAAAACATAGTATTTTCATAAATTTATAGAGTAAAAAGAATAAAATAGAAAAAAAAAATTCAAAACTGGAGTAGTTTTTACAATTTTTTTTTTAAAATAGAGTACTTTTTACAAATTCCCTTAAATTTTAAAATAAATTTCCATAGCAAATCAAACATAAGAAATTTCAAATGAATTCCTACAAAAATTGGAATTTATTTAACATAACTTATTAATCACGGTTTTAGGTAGCTCTAAGCCTCTAATCTACCCACCCATTCTCTGAATTTTCGGAATTATAACTTGTTGTGAACTGTGAGAATATACATGAAATTTCGCCACCGTCATCTTCTCCTCTTAGAAGAATCACTGTTCACCCAAATTGCAACATCGGACATAACACGCCGCTTAGGGCTAACTCTAACCGGAGGTTGATAATCTCGAGAACCGATGAGATGAGGAAAATTAAGCTTAGCTTTACAGCCACGCATCTTAAAAGCAGCTTGGTCATAAGCTAGAGCAGCATCCTCAGGCGTCTCATAAGTTCCAAGCCACACTCTAGCTCCATTCCTCTTCGGATCTCTAATCTCCGCCGCAAACTTCCCCCACGGCCGCCTCCTCACCCCTCTAAACTGCCATCCTCCCGCCGGCGCCTTGTTCTTATCAGCATTTGAACCAGAGGCTACAGGTTCAGGATCATTACTATCAATAACCTCTGCCTTGACGATCGTCGAATCGAGCTGCTTTGACGGATTAACCCAGTCGAAATTTCCTTCATCTACTAGAGCAGTGATACTCATATCATCTAAATCGTTGATTTTGAAGGATGAACGAGTATGATGATCAGTCGTGAGGAAACTCGCGTCCTGTTCGAGCGGATTAATACTAGTAATTAGGGTTTGAAAATCATCCTCGAGCTTAATAAGATTCTGAATCGACTCTAAGAAAGTGAAATCATCATCATCATCATAATTTAAGCTACTTTTTCCTCCCAACATGTTTGTGTTTGAAATTTTTAGATTGTTGACTGTACGGTGTGTGTCTGTATATATAGGTGAGTTGATAAAGAAGGTTTATGGAACAAGGGTGTTTCTTTGAAGTTGCATTGTTTCTCTTAGCTAGGGTTTTCTTCTGTTTTCGAATCTTTCATTTTCTCACGTGGAGTTTTTTTCAAATTGTTTATTGATTTCTTTCATCTGTGATTGTGACCGCTGTCTGGTAAATTAAACAACTGAATAAAAATCTTCTCGATACTTGAATTTACGAACAAGAATCATAAATTAGATTTAAAATATTTTAACAATTTAATTTATAAGTTTTAGATTAAAATAAATTAAAAATAATCATTTATTCTTAAATTATTTTTAAAATATTTTTATGTCAATATATGTTTACATTTTATGGTTATTTTATTATTTAACTTGTCAAAATAACATATAACAATTTTTTTTAAGATATATCTGTTAATATGATTAAATTTAGAATATTTAAATTATTTTATTTTTAATTATATACTGTATTTTATCCGACGCGTTTTGGAAATACAATATCAAAAGATGTAATTGAACAATTTTAATTGTGGACAGAAGTACCACATATAGGTCAATTTTCTAATTTATATTTCCTTACCTAATTAAATAATTCTTGGGATGTCACCTCCTTTATATTTACTTAATTGAACAATTATAAAATACTGCATGTGTCACATGGATATTAAAAAAAACTTAATACTTTATATGGATGGTTATCTCTAATTGTATGTAATCTACTCTATTTTATAAAAGAAGATAGAAACAAATTACACCTCATTTTTTCTTATTAAAGAACTTAAATGATTCTTCTGTGTGTAACTGCAATGATGTTGGGTTCTTTTGGAATTATATAAAATAATTTAAATCTGATGATGTTGCTAGCGTGTACTTACTTAGAGATTGGTGAGTCTTGTCGTTTCAAATATATGGAGAACTTTTTTCTCTTTATACAACATGTGGATATATATAAAGATTAATTCAAATAATTAATTGCAACTAATTGGACCCATAACTTTTCTTTCACAGTCTAAATTATTTTCTCAAGTTTAAATAGTTTATTTTGTTTGAAGAACTTTAAAGTGGTGGTGAAAACTATTATTATTGAATATGTTAGAGCACTGCATGTATTACAGTTTATGTTATTTTTAGCATATAAATAGTAAAATATTAATTATAGCACGTATTTTAAACTCTAACTCTAATATAAAATACTATATAGAATGACAAATTTGTAACTTCATAACTGATTGCAATTATTATTAATAATTTTATAACTAATTTAGATGTGTATATGAGCTAATTGGTCTTGAGGATACTCAAACTATCATTTTTTTACATTTTGATGATCATATTTTGATTTGTTTCAATTTCATTATTAAGTAGAAATGTTATTTTAGATAAGGTTTTCCAGCAAATGGACAGTCAAATTTTGCCACGTATGAATAATTGTTGGAAAATATTAAATATGGGTGTTAAAATAACATAATTATTTGTCATTTGTTTAATTTTGAGATGGACCTACTATCCGAAAGTATCGGATCTTGGTGGTTTTGTATTCTCTACCGTGAGTAGATCAAAACCGTATATTATATGCTCAAAATAGTTCAAAGGGTGAATGAGAATTGATGCTCAAAAGTCACACTTTGAAAAATAAATTTGAAAAGGAAATTATGCATTCCCACATTGGTTTGGAAATTTCACTTGATATAGTTTATATTGAATTATTCATTAGCTTAGTTACAAGCTCACAATTCAATCAACCAACTTCAAGTGACAATGGGTGTGCGCTCCATCAGTGCACGCGAATGCAATGATAAAACTAGCTGTGTGCAAGTTTTATTTTGCATTTTTAATTTTCTTTTTAAATTACATAACACCCGTTGTTTTATTTTTTATAATTGGGTAACTGTTTATAATTTAATATCTATTTATAAAAAATTATAGGTCGATATATATTTTATGATATTTTATAAATCGGTAACCGTTTAATTTGATAAACACAAAAATATATAACCCATTTTTTTATCATGTGAACCGATGTGCATTAATTGCTGGCTTCTTTTGTATATTGAGTTAGAGTGTGGTAGCAACAATATTTGAATCCTAATCGAGGTATAGGATAAAGAGTGTTTATCCCATGTAACCGTTGCGCCACGTCATTTTTACATCAAGCCAATGAGCATTTGCGATAGGGAATCTTTTAATTATTACTTATTTTTTTTATCATTCAATTTTCCACATGGCTAACGTACAATTGGTTTGTTGCACGAATGACATGGCGCAACGGTTGTGTGCAATAATTTTTCTAGGATAAAACAAATAGCATCATCCAATATCATAAAAAATATTATTTAATGAAAACATCAGATTTTAGTCTTTCTCATTTCTTGATTTCGTCAAAATGAAGATCTATATATACACTTTATTTGACAGTAATTTTGGAATTTGAATTTTCAATAAAATATTGATTTACCTAAAACCATGTGATTGTGATATATGGTGTTTTTCATGATCCATTTTCGATCCACATTCAACAACCTTCCAGGAACCTTACTTCTACTATTTTCACCTGAAATAGATCTAATTCAAACATTACATATTCAGATTTTTGCACGTTTTGAAATAAATACAAAGTAACAATTACCTGCTTTTACTGTTAACTAACTTTTTAAGTTGGACGAAATTATAAAAAGGTAAAAAATATATTTTTGTTATAGTTCTTATAAGACTCCTTAAACTAATTTTGGCCACATTAAACTCCTTTATTTTTAAAACAGAACAATTAAACCCTCTAAATTTTTAAAATTATACAAATAAAGCCCTCCGTTAATTTGCTTATAATGTGACAACTAGTACAATCGAATTTAAGAGAAAAAAGTTCAAAAATAATCTTAAAATTCAATCTCTCTCAAGTTAATTCTTCATGGATAGAAACTTTATTAGGATCCTAATTGATATTTTTTTTAATAAAACAATATTTAAAAAGAGAAAAAAAAAACGACTTTCGGCGAACGGCCGACCCTACTCCGCTGCCGGCTACCACCCTTACCCGCCACTGGCCGCCAGAGACTCATAGCTTCATCTGAGACGAACCAGACGAAGAGCTTCATCTGGTTCGTATCAAACGATTACAGAGGATCTCTGGCGTCTAGTGGCGGGTAAAGGTGGCTGCAGCTGAATGTGGAGATGGTGGCTATAGAGGTGCGGAAGGAGGAGAGAAGTGCAGTAGACAAAGAAAACAATTCCGCTTGTCGAAGAGAAGCGGGGAAGATGAATAAACACTAATAATTAGGTGAAGTGGCACTGAATATGTGAGGAAAAATATTCCGCTCGTCGGATGTCCTTTTTTTTCTTTTAAAATATTATTTAATTACTGGTATTTAAAGGAATAAGGAGGTGAAAAAGTGTTAAAATTCATAAATATATATAAAATCTGTAAATATTTCAAATAATTAGATTATTTTTAATTTTTTTTTCTAAGGTCATGAGAGACATATTAACAATTAGGCCAAATGCTGTAAAAACGCCAAACCTTTCACAAAAATTCCACAAAAATCATGACCTTTCAATTTCATCGATTTTGACCAGAAATCGATTATTTGGTTTCAATTGTGTCCAACACTCAGTTGACATTCAATTTTGCTGATATGGCGCCTACGTGGCGTGTCACACAATCTGTCACCGTGACAATTATCAGGTTAAAAGTGCATTTAAGTTTTTAATGTTTAAAAAAATTACCAATTTTATACTTAATTTTTTTTTACCAAATTAAATACCACCGGCACCGTTTTCGGCCGCCTCTCCCGTTTTCCGACCGTCCCATTTTTTTCTGATCGATCTATCACAGTCGCCGGAGCAGATTTGCTCCTCCGACGAGGAGCAGCAGCTCCTCGCCTGAGGAGCTGCTGCTCCTCAGAAATGGAGGAGGAGCAACGGCTCCTCTGTTTTAAAAAAAAATTAATTTTTTTTTAAATTTTTTAAATTAGTTTGGTTGAAAAATAAATTCTGGCGACTGTGATGGATCGGAAAAAAAGGTCGGGACATTTTTTTAGACGGAATGGTATTTTCATTAGTTTTAATATATAATTTTATTTTTTAAAAATAAAATAAATGAAGAAGAGGGTGAAAATATATTAATAAATTTATAAATATAAAATTAGTAAATATTATAAAAGTTAAGTTGAAATAATTTAAAATTAGAGGGTGTAAATAGTTTTTTAAAAACATTTTAGAATTTATTTGTACTTTAATCTGATAATTGCCACGGTGGCAGATTGTGTGACACGCCAGGTAGGCGCCATATCAGCAAAATTGAATGTCAATTGAGTGTTGAACACAATTGAAACTAAATAATCGATTTCTAGCCAAAATCGACGAAATTGAAAAGTCGGGACTTTTGTGGAATTTTTTTGAAAGATTTGGCATTTTTATATGGCCTAACAATTAACTGTTGTTTACAACGCTGATGTACATAAGAGTTTGATTATTATATTTTTAAACAACGAAAATTTAATTATGTTCGAATTAGTTTAAGGATTTATGGGCACTCTTGTAAAAATTATGAGAATTTTTTATACCTTTTTTCTTATTAAATTCAAAAATATTTTTAAATTTTTAAAATAATATTGACTACTTTTAGACTAAAGTTTCCAGCAAATCATCAAGATTAGAAGAAGTTGAATCATCAAGTAAAGCATTTACTGAAGGTTTTTTTTTTTTAGAATTTATGTTAATTGTCAATTTAAGTATAAGAAGCCGTGAAGCGGTGTACCTTATCTAGAGAGAGAAAACATTTCTAGAGAGAGAAAGTGCAATTTCTTCGATTTCGAGCGCAGGGGACGGTGATCTTCGGCTTTTAGCCGGATGTCATCGTCACTTAACTCGTTTTTTTCAATGTTTTGTTGTTTGTTTGAATAAATTGCTCTGTTATTTGGAGTTTTGGTGTGTTTTTGTGTGATTTGTTCGTGGTTTTTATAGATCCTTGATTCGTTCAAGATTTTTGAGCGTTTATTCAAGGTTCAGCTTCACGTTCTTGAAGATTCAAGGTTTTTTTTATCGTTCGAAGTATCTTAGCAGCGGAACAAGTGGTTAATAGAAATTATGGAGTATGATTGGTGACAGGAAATTCTTACACTGGAATTCATCCTGTTTTAGTCACCTGTTAAATTTGTATTTTTAAATTTGTATTTTTGTTTCGTTTCTTTTTATAGATCGATATAGGTTTCATTTTTTTTTTATTATTTTGATCTATAATGTACTTCGACCGTAGGATGTAATATGTTAATCTATTAATATTACTATCTTTTGACAAAAAAAAGAGTATTTTTTTTAGGATTTTAAAATCATTTTCAAGTAAAGAATTTTTTGGGGTTCCATAATCATCTTCAAGGAGATACTAGGATTGATCCAAAAGAGTGGAAGAATCATCATTTGACAACGAGGTACTAATTTGTTCAAACATTGTTCATGATAAGAAGAAAAAAAAGTTTACTAAGGTATTTTTTCCTCCCAACATGTCCGGTTTATGTATCGAAATTTGGTGTCTTGAGTAATTAGATTGTAGACTGTGCTGTGTGATTGTAGTCGTTTTCTTGAATAAGATTGGTTCTTTGAAGTTGCATTATTTCTGTTGGCTAAGGTCCTTTTTCTTTTCCAATCTTTCATTTTCTCACGTGGACTTATTTTAATTTCCGTCTTCCAATTCAAATTAAATAATGAATAAAAGTCATCTCCATAATTAGGGCATCCACGATGAAAGCTAAGGAGAATTTAATTTTAATGGATTGTGTCACTAATGATAGCTTTTTCTTTTTAAATTAAAAAATTTATTTTTTTAATTTCAATAAAAGAGTATGCGGATCCTACATCAATAATTGATTCAATATAGTAAGAGCTATTAAACCTTAACCTTCTCTTAATCTCATTTTCAAAATATTGCTTTTGCATTTTTTCACAGACAATAAAGCTAAAAAATATGTAAAGACATTATAGAACGAAGACATGCTACACAATATCAAAAATTAAAATATTGAAATGTGCGATGCCACGTTTAAAGAGTTAGAATAAATCGCTATAACGTGAATCATTAGAATTTAATAATGCAAATAATTCACATAGAAAAAAATTGGTGTAATAAAAAAAATCTGATAAAGTAACTTTAGGTCTAACCATTTTATATGCGCTTGTGATTACTCCCTCCGTTTTATAATATTTGTCGCATTTGATTTTAACACATTAATATATCATAATTTGTAAACATTTTTATTAAGTTAACCCTGCATCGAAACTTATTTATATTTATAATTATTATTTATAATTATTTATTAATTGTATTCTTTTAGTAATAAATTAATAGGAAGAAAATATGAAGTAATAGCAATTAATGCTCTCTTGATATTTTAAAGTGATAAATATATGGATTAAAATAATTTTTCAAATGCGACTATGTCTGAGATGGTGGTGGCATAGCCTGTCAGAACTCTGACGGCTCTACAAGGGAGTAGTATACGCCGTCTGTTCATACATCGAGTCAAAAAACGGCATACCAAAAACTATGAAGCCTGAGACACTTGGAAGAAAGAGTATAAAAATAATATTTATTAGTTTTTATTTTAAAATACGAGATTACAAATTAACTGACGTAAGAAATATAATTTTTAAAAATTGTGTACTATAATTGGACAATGAATTGTCCTATCATTGTATTAATATCTCCCCAATAATTGGGAAGATATAAAACTATCTCCACAATCATTGGGGAGAGTGGCAATCCGCTATCTAGAATTGCGGATTGCCCTTAATTACGCAGTCAGCGTAATTAAGAGCAATCCGCAATTTTAAATTGCAAATTATGTGGATCCAAACACTAAATCAATAGTAATTTTAAACAGATACAAAATTAAAATTTTCAAAGTCTCGTAGGCACAAATTCTTTAAATATCTCAAATATTATGGACGGGAGGGATTAATTATTATTAATTTATGAGTTTAAATTCAAAATATTCTTTTTTCTTAATTAAAAAAAATATTTTTCTCTTTAATTTTAGTAAATCACTATTTTTCTTAATTTTAATATTTTATAAATTGAAACTTCCTAATAAAGATGAATTTTATTTAAAGAAAACAAGGGGATGGGATTTGAAATTTACAGAAATAATAATAATGCAGATCTAAATTTATTGGATCATAATAATTAGATAAAAGTATTTTACATATTCCTTAATCAACATGATTAATATATATTTTAAAAAAATTATGACAATTTGATCCATTAATTTTATAATTCAAAAAAATATATATCTAATTATCATTTTAAATTTATTTTTGAAATTTATTTTTATATATATTTGATGATTTAATTTTAATTTATGTGTTGATCTCATATAAATTTGATTTAAATTATAATAACAATTTAGTTTTAATTTTTTTAAAACAAAATTAATTATATCCGCTTGTGTAATTTTAGAACATATAAAAGACAATCTTAAAAATATTTTTATTTATTAATTTTTTAACATGTTTGTAGTACTTTTTTTTTTTGAAACTCAAAAATCTCATGTTTATAGTACTTAGAGAAGATTACATATTTACCTAAAATAAGATAATATTTATATAATTTACCTCAACGCGGAGAAGTTGTAAGAAATACATCACGATTTTAGCTTTTTTCTATTTTTACTCTGCGCATTGGACTAATTGTAATTTTACTCTGACTGCCACACGCATGATCTGACCCCTCATATCTCTCTTTCTTTCACTGCCACACGCATAATTTGACCCCTCATATCTCTCTCTCTCCAACCATCCACATGCAGACCACTTTTTTTATTCATATTTCTTTTGTTGTTTTTTTTTTTAAATTATATGTTGGCAATTTCTTTTTACCTGTTGACACTTCTTTTTTATTTGTTCAAGTATTTAGTTTTTCCATTTCTTTTTTTCCTTTATAAATTAATTATAAGTAATTTTTTTAATTAAAATATAAAATATTTCTATTAATATAAAATTATGTGCTACTTAATATTTTATTATATTGATAATAAATTTAAAAATTTACAAGAACTGAATAAAATAATTAAAATTTGATAAAATATACTTATAACAGACATATATTAATTATTAATTATATATTATGATATTAATAAATTATTACTTTATTATTTATATTATATAATTATATTTTTTTTATTATCTTGTCATAATGTTTTGCATAATTTTTCTCTTAATTTTTACATAAAATATTTTACGTAATTTATGCAAAACTCGATAATATTTTCATAACAGTGTTATAATATCATCAATAATATTATCATAAACCTACATAATATCAAGGACGAAGACACATTATCATAATTGTATCGTAAATTTATCATAATATTATCATAATTGTATAATGTAAAATTATTTACGTATTTTTTCATAACCTTATCATAATCATATCATAAAATTATCATAACGATCTTATTATATTATCATAGCCTTATCACAATATTATCATACACTTGTCATATTATTATCATAACTTTATAAAATATTATCCAAGCCCTATAACAATATTATCAGAGTCTATATTATCATAGTCTTCTCATATTATTATCATAACCTTATAATAATATTAACATAGTCTTATCATAATACTATCAATATTATCAGAGCCTTATTGTAATATTATCATAACCTTTGCCAAAACTATATCATAATATTATCTTAACGTTATCATGATTTTATCATAACCTTATCATATATTTTTATATAATTTATGCAGAATTAAATAACATTTTCATAGCTTTAAAATAATATTATCATAGTCTTATCATAATATTATCATAACTTTATCATAATATTATCATAATATTATCATATTCTTATCATAATATTATCATAATATTATCATAGCCTTATCATAATATTATCATAGCCTTATCATAATATTATCATATTCTTATCATGATATAATCATAGTGTTAAAATAATATTATCATAGTCTTATCATAATATTATCATAGCCTTATCATAATATTATCATATTCTTATCATAATATAATCATAGTGTTATCATGATCTTATCGTAATATTATCAATAGTCTTATCATAATTTTTGCATAAATTATTTTATATTATATTATCATAAATGTATCATAAAATTATCATAATTTTGTCATAATTTTATAATGATATTATCATAACCTTATCATTTCTTTTTTTTTATATAATTTATGGAGAATTAAATAATATTATCATAGGTTTATCATAGTATTATCATAGAATTATCATAGTATTATCATAAACTTATCGTAATATTATCACAGCCATTTCATATCATATTGATAGCTTTTTTATGAATTATTTATATAAGTCCAGTTTATTAATTACTTAACACTATCATAACATTATCATATTATTATCATATTATTATTATCAATAATTTTATCATTATATTATCATAGCTTATCATATTTTTCTACATAATTTATGCATAATTGGACATTTTTAGAACAATATAATAATATTATCACAACATTATCATAGTTTTTCTATGATAATAATTTTATCATAATAATATCATAATCTTATTATAAAAAATTATTTTATGTATTTTATTATCACTTAATCATAATATTATCATAACTTTATCATATTATTAGCGTAATTTAATTAATATTATCATATTATTATCATAACTTTATTATAATTTTGTGTATAACTTATCTTATGTAATTTATGCAGAATTAAATAACATTATCATAATATTATCACAACCTTATCATAACTTTAGCATAACCTTTTCGTGATAATAATCTTATCATAATTTTAGTATGAAAAACTATTGTATGTACTTTATCATAATAGTATCATGGATCTATCATAATATTATCATATTATTATCATATTATTATCATAATCTAATCATAATAGTATCATGGATTCATCATATTATTATCACAATCTAATTATTTATCACTTTACGGCTCATAATATAATACATAATTAGCCAAAATATTTATAAGTTGTTACGAATGTGAAATTTACTTCCATAAGAGAATTACCTAAAGCTAAGTTGCACTAATGAGTAAAAAACAATATTTCATGTGAGATACCAATATTAATACAAAATCATTATATTCTCAACTGGCATTAGTATTAGGCTATTAGCAATGGTCATTCTAATCCGCATGGCACTCATTTGTATTATTATGGCATCAATTGTTGCCCTAACCAGTAAAATAGCATACAATATGTTAGAACATCTTTAATACCCTCATATGCAAAGGGTCCTACACAGAAACATTAACATGCTCCATAAAATGGCACAAAAAGAAAAAAGCAAGTTATCTTACATTTAACAAAGAACAGAAAAAGAATGAATGAATAACCTCAAATCAAACCACACTAACCTTGACAATTTTCAAAGAAAAACGCTAACATACATATCAAAATGACAATTAAAAATTTCACATTTCTTTGCAATGGTCATAGGTTCACTATAAAATGACAACAATACAAAAGATCAGAGACATGACAATCCAAATAGATAATTTTTGTCATCAGTCAACAAAAATTAACACCAACAATGGATCTCGACAATTGAACAGTTTAAATCTGAAACTATATTTTTTTTCATTTTTTTGAGTAAAAAAGATAAGATAACAGCATAAAGAAAGATTTTGAAATCAGAAACAGAAACACAAAACAATTAGCAACAATCTGCCAACCACAACCGAAAGTTTAAATATCACATACTTCAACAATTTCATTTGCTCAAACTTAGAAAAAGAAGAAAATCCAAAATCATAAAACTTGTTTCGTATTCAACTCGTTCATTGAACTCATCAATTCAATAAAATCGGCCCCAACTCAGTTCTCGCTTCCAAATTAACCTTGATTATTTTCAATGGAGGTCAGCCCCGTGACGGCGGCATCGAAGGATACTAACAACATTCTAAGGCCGACGCTATTTTTGCCATCGAAATCTACAACGTCGTCGTCTTCGAGTAATAATAACAACTATTTTGTTATTGTTGAGATAAGCGTTGATTGGTGGAACGGACGCCGCTTGGGGATTTAAGCTTGGACATACGAACACAGAGGGAGTATTTTGTTTAGTTTACACAGATATAGAGTATTTGTTTTAATTAAAAAAGGTAAATGAATAATTAAAATAAATGTTAGAGTAGAAATATAAACACGCTGAAAAGGGGAAGTATTTTTCTCAACTTTTCCGGCTTGAGGTAATAATTACAAATATTGTTAAAAATGGAGTGTTTTTCTTAAATTTCTCTAGTACTTACTATTCTATATATTGCGCCAAGTTTTCCGGTCTCTACTATCTTTTGTATTTCTCTCCTTTACCTCAGTAGAAAAAATAAAATATATGCCAATTTCAACATATTTATTTTTAATATTTTTATAGTTATTTTAACGCGTTTTGGAAATATAATTGAACTATCGTAAAAAGTTATGGATAAAATTATGAACATAGTGCAATTCTGATTTCCTTTTCTGATTAAACAATTTTGCGTATGTCACCTCCTTTATATTCTTAATTCAATAATAAAATATTTCATGTGTCACATGGGATATTAAAAAAAGAAGCTAATTGTATATAATTCCCTCTATTTTTTTATGAATAATTCCCTCTAATTTAATAAAAGAAGATAGAAACAAATTACACCTCACCTATTCTTCTCCATTATCACCAAATTACACCTCACCTAACTAATTAAACAACTTAAATGATTCCTAATTGTTTAACTGCAATAATGTTGGGTTCTTTTGGAATTATATCAAATATTTTAAATCTGATAATGTGGCTAGGGTGTACTTACTTACAGATCGATGAGTTTTGTCGTTTAAAATTCATGGATAATTTTTTCTTATTTGTTATAGAGCATGTGGATATATATAAAGATGGATTAAATCAATTAATTGCAACTAATTGGACCCATAACTTGTCCTTCACTATTTTAGTTTCTCAGGTTTAATAAGTTCCTTTTTGTTTGTTGCTTCCACGGCCAAATCTATTTTTTTAAAACTTTATTTATTTATATATTATTTTTATTTTTATTTTTCATCTACTCTTTGTATTCTAAATTTATTTAAAAATTCAGTTTTTTTTAGGACGGAAAAATCAAACATTTGTAAGATCAAATCTAAAAGCCCACCTAACCCGCCACATACACAAAATAGTCCATATAATTAAATTTGTAAAATGACTAGATACAAATTTGAATACATTAGAACCTGTTTATTGAAAAAATAAAATAAATAAAAAATGAAAAATATCATTTTTTTTGTCATTTTCACGTAATATTTTTGATCACTTAACGTCTTCTAAGCAACACAATTTTGTTTTTTGCTGAATACTCTTCCACTTTTTTTGTATTTACGAAACTAAAATTAATTTTCCTTAAGATGGACAATTTTTTTTTATAAATTTATGACGTCTTTATTAATTTATTGAGTTAAAGCGTGGTAGCTAGCAACAATATTCGAATTCTAATCGATACATAAATAAAACAAATAGAATCGAATATATCATAAAACAGACCGAATACACACTGATCACACTACAGCAAATCTGACCTGTAGAGACGGTTTTAATTGCCTTTAGGGGCGGTTTTAACCGTCTCTACAAAAACTAGGGACATGTGGTATATTTCATCAGCTACAGCAACTATATTGTTGATAATTAAACACCTGTCAGTCCAAATGGGTATATCGAGTATATATTATTTATTGAAATCATCAGATTTTATGAGTCTTTCTTGTTTCCTAGTTTAGTCAAAATGGGTAAATGAAGATCTAACTATATATACACTTTATTTGACACAGTTATTTTGGAATTTGAATTTTCAATAAAATATTGATTTACCTAAAAGCATGTGATTGTGATTAATGGTATTTTTCATGATCGATTTTCGACTCAACAAGCTTCCAGGAGCCTTCCTTCTGCTACTTAATTTCACCCGGAGCCTCTGCAATATCTACTTCGAACATTTCAGATTAACATATGTTAACCGAATAAAAATAATTAATTTATACAATTTACAACATAATTTTCAAATAATTATCAAATAAAATGAAAAATAACCTAAGCTATATACAAATTAGTTGGAATTGAGTTTTATTTATAATTTTTTATTTTAGATAAATGATTGATTATAAAACACAACCACAAAATGAGACAGGCAATAAAAAAATTCTTGCAAACAGAAAATAATCTGAAAAATAAAGCAGTCTAAACATTTAAAGACGTCACCAATAAAATTGCGGTTGAAAAGATACAAGCGTTATATAACAAATTGTTAGGTCGTGAGTTTAAATTCTTCCACCAGCGCTCTCCCTCCCCAATTATAAAAAAAAAACATTTAAAAACATCATAATAAAAAAAATGAGAATGCAAAGAAAAATAATACAAAGCCGCCTTAAAAATAGCTGATTTATTTATAAAGTTTGAAAATAGAAAAGAAAAGATGTTGTATTTTTAGAGTTGTTTGCGGCAATGATTTCAAACCCGGACCGGACCGGCCGGTTCAACCGGTTAGATCGGGAACCGGAAGGCAGTCCGGTCCCATTACTCATCAATACCCGGATTTCCGGTTTAACCGGTTTGAACCGGAAAAACCCGCTGAAACCGGCAACCCGTTGAACCGGAAAAACCTTAAAACCCGGCCGGTTCATTGTAAAGAGTAAATCAAAACAAAAATGACGATTTCAGATGATAGCTTTTGGTTTAAAAAAATATAGTCTGACGCTTACTTTTTAGTTTATACATAAAGCTATGTATTAAGTTTTATCAAGAAGATTTGACATAACTACAAAGCTTTGATTTTGGTTTAGGTAAAAGTTTTAGTTTTGATTGTTAAGAAAAGAGATGACAATGCCATAGTGACGGCTGGAATGTTAGGATTTTGAAAAAAAGAAATGGTAGCAGTTACTAGTTAGGTTAAGGTTGGAGCAAAAGATTATTTATTGGGCTGGGCTTATTATGGAGATTTAAGTATGTTTGTTTTTGTATATAAAATATGATCCAAATCCAAAAAGTCATATAATTTGTTTATTTATTTAGTATATTTTTTTTTGCACATATATTATAATTTATATAAATATTTTTATTTTTTTATTTAAACGGTTGAACCAACGATTGAACCAACGGTTGAACCGGTTGAACCTTGAACCGCTAGACATACCGGTTCTGTCACCGGTCCGGGTTTTAAAACATTGGTTTGCGGATCTTAGAGATCTCCGAATTCAAGCTGAAAATCGAACTAAAAATATACAAGACTAAAAATCTATATGAGGTGTTAGTTGCCGACCATTTTCACTACAATAAAAATAGTCGTTTACCATTTTCACTATAATATATGTAATTATATATAGGGCTGTGCAAAAACCGTATCAACCGAAAAAACCGAACCGAACCAGACCGAATCAGACTCTTTGGTTCGGTAATTTCGGTGAAACGGTGCGGTTTGGATGGGGAGGGGAAGAATTTCGGTTAAACGACATTCGGTTCGGTTAGGGTCTGGAACCGACCGAAGTAACCGAAGAGATAAAACGATGTCGTTTTATCCCACGCCCTGGCACGCGTGCAGAAGGTTCCAGACCTTGGGCACGCGTGTGTTTTCTCCTAGCAAAACGGTGAGTTTTGCCCTCATATATAAACTCCCTCTAAAAAAACCCTAACCCTAAAATCACTCTCTTCTCACATTCTCACTTTTCACTCCCTCTAATTCTCTCGCCTCTCTCATCCTCTCTGATGAACTGAACCCTAAATTACTCACACAGCACCCAACCAAACCCTAAAATTACTCTCATCTCTCTTTTGTTTAGTGATAACTGCTCTAAATCAATGGCTTCTCGATTGATTCTCATCTTTCACCACTTAATTATGTCTGTTTAAGCCATTTTATAATCTTTATTTGTGGCTCTTGGACTCTTCGTTGCTCTGCCTCTGTCATCTATGAGTTTGAGAATCTTATTAACGATTTGTTAATGATGATTCAGGAAAAAAAGGAACTGATTGTTCACAAATGGTGAGGTTTTCCAATTTTCCAGATCTATAACTTATTATATACGATTTGAGTTACAGATCTATGGTTCTTCTGTATTATTCACTTATTTCTGTTCTTATTTGATTATACGCATGTTTTGAACTTGATATGATGGATTTGTTGGAGCAAAGCTTCAGTTTCTGAGGTATTTGTGACCCAAGGTACTACCTACTTTGTCTCTGTTCTTAGTGTTGTTATTTTTTTGAGTTTGGTGGTTGATTTCATGGTCTTTGACAATTCTGTTTATGTTTCTCTTTTGACATATGTGGAGACATTGAAGGGGTGGAAGCCTGAATCTGTTGATTTGTGCCATTGATCAAAGGTAGTATCTTTTAAAATTCGTTTTCTCTTTTGATTATGTTGATTTTCTGTGATGATCTATTAGTCAGTATTTGACAATTTCATTTTTCTCTGTACATGTTTACCATTTTTGGTGGAAGCCTGTGATCTGCTTGTGTATCTGTGATTCTCTGGTTTTATCTGTGATTCTCTGGTTTTTATAAAAGTGGAAGCCTAAGTCCCTTTGTTGGCAGATGGAAACCAATTCACAGGTAACTTGATTGATCAGACTGTCTTTGTGATTTTTTTTTGGTTCATTGTTTCTGTGTTTCTGAAATGGATACTAACTTGTTGTGGCTTGATGTTCCTTGTGCAGATTCCAATAGTTGAGCGAATTGGGACTGAGAGCAATATAGCTCCCAGTCCTATTGCTCCTGTTGATGGTGCTGCTGCTGTGGGTAATATTGAGGGTTCAACACAGGCTCAACAAGAGAATGTAGTTGAGCCTAATACAAAAAAAAGGAAGCCCATTGTTGGAAGGTCAGCTGTTTGGGACCATTTTGAAAATATTTTTGATGATGATGGTAGGGTAGTTTCTGCTAAATGTTTGTATTGTGCCAAAGTGTACCAGTGTCATAGTAAAATTAATGGGACCTCAACCCTAAGGGCACATATGCTTGCTTGTTTGAAAAACCCTCAGAGTAAACAAACCAGGCAGACCTTATTAACTTTGCAAACTGTTAATTGTAATGCTCTTGATGATGTTGGTGATAAAGTAAACATAGGGGCTTGGAAATTTTGTCAAGATGCTATTAGGGAGGCCTTAGCTTACATGATCATTGTTGATGAGTTGCCCCTTAGGTTTGTAGAAGGCATAGGGTTCAGAAAGTTGATGAGTACAGCATGTCCTAGGTTTAAAATACCTTCAAGATGGACTGTAACTAGAGATGTGTTTAAACTTTATGCTGATGAGAAGATAAAACTTAAAACTTTCTTAAAAGATCACAGTCAAAGGGTTAGTATTACAACTGACACTTGGACTAGCATTCAAAGAATAAACTACATGTGTGTCACTTGTTACTGGATTGATGATGCTTGGAAATTGCATAAGCGTATAATTGCTTTTATGCCTGTTAGTGGTCATAGGGGTGAATATATTGCTAAATGTTTGGAAAATTGTGTTGTTGAATGGGGTGTAAAGAATGTTTTTTCTATTACCATGGACAATGCCAGTAGTAATGATGTTGCTGTTTCTGTGTTTAAGAAAAAGATGTTGTCTTGGGGAACTGCTGTAACTAAAGGAAAATATTTGCATATGCGTTGTATTGCTCATATTTTGAATTTAGTTGTTAGTGATGGTTTAAAAGATGTTAATGAGTCTGTTAAAAAGGTTAGAGATTGTGTGAGGTACATAAGGAATAGTCCTGCTAGACTTAAAAAATTTAAGGAAGCTGTTGAGTTTGTAGGAGTAGAAACTAAAAAGGGATTATGTCTTGATGTACCTACTCGCTGGAATTCAACATTTTTAATGCTTTCAACTGCCTGTTTATATGAGAAAGCATTTGAAAAATATGACGAGGATGAATCTTCTTTTAAGAGTGATTTGGGTGGGAGTGTTCCTGATTCCCTAACTTGGGAGGTGGTTAGGAAGTTTGCAGACTGTCTTTCACACTTTTATTATGTCACCTTGCGAATATTTGGTTCTTTGTATGTTACTTCAGACATGCATTTTCAAGAAATCTGTGATTTAAATGTTGTATTGTCTGATATGATGTTAAGTGAGGATTTTGATGTGAACAATTTGGGTGGGAAAATGAAACTGAAGTTTGACAAACATTAGGGTGATCCTGATAAAATGAACAAGTTAATTTTTTTTGCCTATGTGTTTGATCCTTCAGCTAAGTTAGAGGGCATGGAATACTCTCTCTGTATTATGTTTGGGAATGTCAATGGTGCTGTGTTGTACAAGTCTGTTGTTGATGAGCTTAACTTGTTGTTTAATGAATACAAAACTTTGTATGAATCTGGTGGGAGCAATATTTCTGTCACTGAGTTAAGCTCTGAGACTCCCTTGTCACAACCTGAAAAGGGATTGAACTTGGCCTCTGTCCCTGGTGCAAGAAAGAATAAACATCCTTCAGTAATGAAAGCACGATTCAAGCAGCACAGGAGGGAAATGGGAACCTCAAGTGCTCGAAGGAGTGAGTTAGATGTTTATCTAAGTGAGGATTTGATTGAGGATGATGATGATCTTGAGGTTCTAAATTGGTGGAAGCATAACTCATCACGCTTTCCAGTTCTCTCTCGACTTGCCCGCGATATACTTGCTGTTCCCATTTCCACCGTGGCGTCTGAGTCTGCATTCAGTGCTGGTGGGAGAGTTCTTGATTGCTTCAGGAGTTCCCTGACTCCTAAATTGGTGGAGGCACTCATCTGTACCGAGGACTGGCTTAGACAAGCAAGTAAAACCCCTCTGGTTATAGAAGAGTCAATCGAAGAGCTTGAGATATTTGAGCAAGGTTATGTGCTTCAATCTATTTTTATTTCATGTTTGCCATTAATCATTATCTGTTTAATTCTGAACTTCCTTTTCTTTTTCTTTTGGCTTTCCAGAGTTGCCAAATGTTGGCCCTCCTGCTTTCTGAACCAAAGTATGCTATGATCAATCTTTTTGCTTTTGGAACACATGTTCATCATGTGTAGTTTGGAGCTTTAATATGGTGGAAGCCAAACTGAAGGAACTGATCTGTTCCAATGTCCCTTGCCTCTTTTGAAATCAGAAGCTATGATTCTTTGATGCTCTGAAAAGCTGTGAAGCTTATATCCATTTGATGGATCCTGTTGCTGTGACCCTTCTGAAAAGCATCAGTCCTTGACTCATTGCTAGTCCCTTCTGAATCTGAACTTTTCCTAAATAGGTGGTGGGAAGCAAAACTAAAAGTATGATTTTCTAACTCTTTTAACTCTTTCAAAATAGTTTATTTTAGTTTTTCTATAATGTCTATGATATTGATTAAACTTAAGTGTTTTATTCTGAGTTTGATCTTTTTTGAAATTCCTGGTTTCAAACTTTCATTTTTGGTGTTGACTGCTCTGTAATGAAATTCCTTGTTTCAATTTACAGTTTTAACTTGCTTTCTGATTCATGACTGATTTAGACTTTTAAAGACCTCATTTGAAATGTCTTGTTTCAAAGTTATTGACCTGTTTTGAAATTTCTGGTTTCAACTTTTAAGTTTTACTTTCAAATTGTTTAAGTAATATTTTCAAACTTTTAGTTTTGGGCAATGATGAAACTTCCACCACTATCAGATTTTGTAATGCCTTCTTTATTGATGTGATGAAACGGCACATTTTTGAGCCACCATGTTTTAGTTCGCATTACAAATGAAACGATAAGCATATTTCTGAGCCCCTGTTTTTTATTAATTTTTTAACTATTAACTAGTATTTAGTAGGCTTAGTGTTTAATTTTTTAATTTTTATGGTTCATAGTCTGTTTAATTACTTGCTTCTCCTGCTCCTGCACACAGCTGAGCTGCTTGATGAATTACAATCAGCTTACGGATTGCATTTTGGCGAGATCCGGTGCTATCTGAACTTTGAAGTTCATATTTTTTGCATCTATGAACATTTATTGCTGTAATATGGTAATTGCTGAACTGTAAATTTGTGGTTCTGTAATATGTTAATTGTTGAATTGTAATTTTGTAAATTTTTTGCAATTTTGGAAAGGGATGTATGTATTATTTATTGTATCCAAATAGTAATAGATCAGTTCATTTTTTGTAGTCTTAATAGTAAAATTGGTTTTATTTTTGTTAAATTTAAAGGCCCTGGCCTTGGCCCAATAGAAGGCCCAAACCGAATGACAAAACCGAACCCGAACCGAACCGACCGAAAAATTGCGGTAGTCATTTTTTTCGGTTTTACTATAAAAAGATTGTAATTTGGTTTCAAAATATAAGTACTTAAAAACCGACGGTTTCTTCAAAATATAAACCGAACCGAACCGAACCGACCGACGCACACCCCTAATTATATACATATATTCCAATAATTTCATTATGTAAATCTTTATCATCTTTTAATTTTAGTTTTCATCCCAATTTTTCTTGACATTGTTATCTTTAAATAACATCCATTTTACCATGAAAAACATCTCTATAGTTTTACCCCTGTAACTAATATTAAATGCAACATTTTATAGATACTATTAAATAATATTATATAATTATTTTTAATATATATCACAATAAATATTTTTAATAATTACTAAAAAATAAAAAGCCAAACATTATTTAAACATCGAGTGACACCTACTTGGATAACATTTGAATAAGAACAACAAAAAGTATTGGTGTAAATTTAAACTATATTTTTACGATATTAATAGAACTTTTTTTGATAATATCAATACAACTGTTGTGCCATGTTTTTCGTTTAACAAACTAATTATGTATTATGCCGTTAGCTATGTGGATTTTTTAATGATTAAAAAAATAAATAATAACTGAAAATTTTATATCGTAAATAATTATTGGCTTGTTACAAATATAACGTGCCACAACTATTGCATGGGATAAATACTGGGTAATAGACACTGATAGTATCGAAACTATCGCTATATTTTAATTTGGTGACTGAATTTTGATTTTTTTTATTTTAATTGCTAAGCTTTAAATTTTTTTCAATTTATCTACCAAACTTTTCATTTTTTTCAATTCGGTTACAAAATTTGGCTACCATGTCATCTTTTTTGACCTAGAAACAGATACACAAAATCGCAAGTGTACGACGTCAAATAAACAAGTAATTAAGTGATAAGAAAAAATCGATCCTAAGACAATTGAATTATCACCAAAATAATTAATTAAAAATTATTTGAACTAACAAAAATATGGTTTATATGTAATTTTAATTAAGACTAACAAAAATAGAAAATAATAAATTAAAAAAATAACAATAATAACAAATAACTCAGCATATTGTTTTCTTATGGATTATCCATATCTTACAACTCTAACTCATATCAATCAATTTTAGTTGTTATATGTAATGGATGATAGATAGAAGATACTAATTCAATATTTCTATCTTATTGCTAGCCTATTAATTATATATTAATTACTCCAAATTATCATTATTTTAATGATTACAGAACAATATGAAGTAATTAATATTATAATTAACGCGTTATCGATATAGTTATCTATATAGACCTATAACGTAAATATGGTGGCCAGACTCATGCTTTATAAATATGCCTTGATTACCTCTTCCGATTAAATTGCTTAAGTTCCTCTTCACAATTTATTCTAAGTTCGGGTGATTGTTGATCAAGTAATCACAAGCATTACGTACTTTCAATAATGAAAGATTGCATTAACAAAGAAAAATATAAAATCAGTTTTAAAATTTAAATCTAGCATCCATACTACTTACAATATTTCAAGTCAAAAAATTTAATTAGATATATTTAAATTAACTATGCAATTAATAATAATAAATATAATTAAAACAAGAGATTGAAATAAAAATACTTGAATAAAAATATGAAAATATCATGAACACACACGCCTTCGAATTAAAGTTTAAAATGTTCAAATCTTTGAAAATAACTCTTAAGAACTAATAAAAGAGATTAACTAAAACTTAAATTGTTTGTAAAACTAAAAAAACAATGAAAAATTAGATAATTTTTACATAGTCTTGAAGTAGTCTTTATATAGGAAAAAATATTGGAGTCTTAATGCAAGTCGGAAAGTCATTTTGAATCCAAATCTAAAAAAAATTAGAAATTTGAAATTTTATCTCACTGCACATTTCTGCCGGCCGGGAAGATCCTTCATGTCCGGCAGGATGGCTTCACTGTGAGCCATCCTGCCGCCCTCCTATTCTTATCGGCCGACAGGATTGCTATGACCGACATGATCTTCAGTTCTTGCTCTTTTGCGACTTTAACATCGGCCGACAGGAGCTTCAGTTCTTGCTCTTTTGCGACTTTGACTTCAATCCTTGCTTCACAACGCTCCGCTTCAATCCAATTGATAAAACCTACAAGATAAACACCTTTTCAAGCATAAAATCCTCAAATATGAAAAAAATTGCTAACAAAATACTCGAAAAGACGCTATACAATTTACGCGTATCAGAAACCTCTAATGAAATAATTTTGAAGTTTAATAACCAAAATGAAAAAAAAAAACAAAGTTCGGTATCAGAATAGTTTGGATACCTCTAGTGTCTATTACATGATAAATACTCTTTAGTAAGTCGTTTTTGTTACATCGTGTAGGTTGGAAAAGAGGCGTGGAATCAATATAATAAACTTACAAAAAATCAATTAAGGTCAAAATTATAATTTTTAAAAATACAACATGAATTTTACATTTTGGCTTGGTTCTCAATTGTCCAATAATATTTTGCCACCTCAGTTTTAATCTGAATTTAATGCTTTAATTGTTTTTTGTCGTCTCATTTGAGAGGGCAAAATAAGTTAAAACGCCAAATTTAAGATGTGTTTTTGAAAATCATAAATTTGACCTTAAATGATTTTTGTCCAAAGGTATAAAAAAAACCTATCAAGTTATACAGAAAGACTATATAATCATTTTTTGTATTTTTACCACTTAGACTCTCATTGTTATTAAACATTGCAAATAAATTTTTAAATTTTTGAAAAAAGAACTAAGCCTTTTTAATTAATTTTTTGGACACTTAGCCCTTCATAATTTTAATTATTTCGTTGATTTTTTAAGCACAAGTTTTTATGCATTTAAAAATATTGAGGGTCTAAATAACCAAAAAAACATTTAAAAGAATTATTTGCTTTTTCTAAATAATTTAAGGAACTTTTTTGTACTTTAATAAATCTTAAATCTTTTTTATTTTTTTCACACATACACTTAGTTCAGCGATAAGTGAGAGCCAAAATTAGAGTTGAATCTGCTAAATTAGTAATTGATGATTTGAGTAAACTGGTAAACATTTCTTTACAGCATTAGCTATTAAATTAACTGTTTTTATTTTCTTGTTGGACCTTGGAGAATCATCATCCTGCAGCGGATCCAACGAAGACGACGAACTCGACGATGAAGAAGATTGTTCCGGTGAGATACGCTTGTTAGTAACTCTAATCGGCTCATAATCAGTTGAGCCAATTAAATGAGGAAAATTCAGCTTAGCTTTTGAACCACGCATTTTAAAAGCTGCTCTGTCATAAGCCAAAGCTGCATCTTCCGGTGTCATGTAAGTACCCAGCCAAATTCTAGCTCCATATCTCTTCGGATCTCTAATCTCCGCCGCGTATGTCCCCCACGGCCTCCTCCTTACACCTTTATATTTCAAACCCACGGACTGCACGCTTTTTTCCCCGGTGACTGTTTCTTGAAGACGACGATCATTACGTGGCAATATTGTAGTTTCCTCGATCTTTACGGACGGAGTGTTTTTTTCTCCGGTGACTGCTTCTTGAAGAAGATGATCATTAGGTGGAAATATTGGTGTCTCCTCAATATTCTGGAGCAAATCTTCAAGTTTAAAAGAAATTGAATCATCAAGTAATGAAGTATTTAGTGAAGAATTTGTTAGGGTTTCAAAATCTTCAAGAAAAGTCTGCAGTGAGGAATTTGTTAGGGTTTCAAAATCATCTTCAAGAAAAGTATGCAGTGAAGTATTTGTTAGGGTTTCAAAATCATCTGCAAGAAGATAATCTTGGATTGACTCCAAAAGATTGGAATCATCATTAGACAAAGATGAACTACTTTCTCCAAACATTTCCATAATCAGAGGAAAAAAGAAGTGATCAACTAACTTTCAACTGTCACTAAACTGAGTTTTGAGTAAGTGATCGTGAAATTGGTTTATATAGTGAGTTTGCTTTTTCCTAGGAGATGAAGTTGAGGTTCTTTCCATGAAAGTGCATCTCATCACTCTTGTTTTTTTATTGAATTATTTCACGTGGTTTTAAACATTAATAATTTTATTTCCTTTTATGGGTAGATTTAATGTAGTTTAGGATCTCCATTACTATTTGTCGGATTGTGGAATGGCCCCATCTGGCCGCGTGTAGAGTTGTGGATATGTCATTTGGGTTCTGTTTGATAATCAAAACCGATTAAATTAGAATATGTTAAATATTCAAACAAAACAAAACTAAATAATTGATAACGTAGCACATCTAGTAGGGGCGAAGCAACCTCGCCAGGAACGAATATCACTAAGTCAAGCATTTCACCGACCTGGTAACAATGTCCGACCTTCTTGAAACCACAGAACGCATGACTTGGGGGGTCACCGGATCGATGGGAATTCAAACATCATCCGAGACAATCATGCCTGATAAGGTCGGACCAAGAATCTTACCCGAGCTCTGACGTATGTTCAACTCAGACCTGAGCCGAGCTCCGAGCTCCTAAGCCCGAAAGATTGGACCATCTGGTTCGAGCTCTGGGCTGCTCCAGATACGGGAATTATGATAACTTGACTCCCAAGTTATCCGGGCTCCGAGGTTCCGTCCAAAGAGCGCTCACTCGTGTACCAGATCCTGGGACCACAGAAGATCTTCTGACAGGTACGTGAGGAATGTTCCCTCTGACACACCTAACGAGCCGCACCACCTGCAGGGATATTCTCCCACGTGAGCATAACCGAATTCTGGGACCACTGGGCTCACAGCCTGCCAGCAAGGCAGGTTTGTCCTTAAACCCTAACTATAAATAGAGGGTTTAAGGACAAACCCTAGGTAATTCTCTTTTTCTCAACTGAAAACTCACTCTTTTCTCTTCTTCTTCTTCCTCTACTTCAATACCTTACTTGAGCGTCGGAGCGAACGTCCGGTGACCCCCACCGGAGTTCCTTCTGACCTCTGTTTGCTTGTGGTGTGCAGGTCGGAAAAGCCTGGATCCTGTTTGGTGATTTATCACTTGGCGCCGTCTGTGGGAAACGTTTTGTATTCCCTTGTTCTACTCTGGTTCTCTTGACGTTGCTGATCAGATCTTGACAAGAAACAATGGCTGATGATCCTGTTTTGGACAGGGTAGATCCTCTGGGAACTACGGTTGCCGACGCTAACTTGGTTGGTGGAGTCTCTGCTAGTGGTCGGACCTCTGTGATCACTGGCTTAACTCCTCCGGCGAATGCTCAGGTGGGAGGATCCAGGGCTTCCGGCAGTGGAGCTGGATTTGTGCCTTTATATGGGTTGGAAAACTATCCAAGGGCGAACCCTTTTGCTTCAGATCCAAGTCACACCCACCTATCAACCCCAGGAACCACCGTGCCTCAGAGTTTCCTCCACAATACCTTGTCTCCCACTCAACTCAACTTCCCGGTAGACGCTACACTGGTGGCTACGGGAACGGGAACAACTTCTGGGCAGGATATACCTCCGGCGGTCTTACAAGCTCAAGAATATTTAGAATACATGGCTCGCCAGCTGCACCAGGCGCAGCAGATGCACTTTGCAGTCATGTCCCAGTATTACCCAAGTTACAATCCCTCGGCCACCCCTGTGGCCCCGCCGCCCCGAGCTGCTGAGTTTCAGGATGGTCGTCTTCCGAGAGAAGAAGGTCGGAGCGACCACCCACGACCCAGACCTAGGGGTCCTACAGAGCACCAAGCACCCAGAGGCGAAGATCATCGTGACACTAATCTGCCGAGAGACGAAGGTCGGCACGATCGCCCTTTTCCGAGAGATGAAGGTCGGAATGATCCTCCTCCTCCTCGAAGGGAGGGGGTGCAAGACGAGAATCTACCACCGGGGACACAGCGCGGAGACGCTGGTTTGGGGAGGGGAGACCCAGACCCGGAGGCAGATCCTCTGCGGACCGCGAGAGCAGGAGTTCCACCGGTCAGGAGAAACGGGGCCGAAAGTGTTCACAGCTCGGGGGCAGCATCTCAGCATCAGAAAACTTTGCATGACGAAGTTACTCGTCTAGTCCAGGCCGAGCTGGACAGGCATAAAGGGCACAAGGCAGAATCTCGACCTTTTACTACCTGTGGCATTGCTAGCCCTTTGTCAAAGGCTATATGGGATGACCCATTTCCAGATAAGTTTAAATATCCGCCCATTGACAGATATAACGGTAAATCCGACCCGATGACTCATTTAAGTTGTTTTCAGGTTGCCATGGGAGTTCAAAGTGTCTCGGACGCAACAGTGTGCAAAGTGTTCCCCTCAACGTTGAGCGATGCGGCGCAAAAGTGGTACCAGAACCTCAAGGAAGGCTCTATTACTAGTTTCAGGGAGCTTGCTATGGCTTTCAAAACTCATTTTGCCCCGAGCATCGAACGAAAGAAAAGATCCAGTGATTTGAAGAAGTGTTTTCAAAAACCGGGAGAAAGTTTAAAAGCTTATATTGCTCGGTTCAATGCCGAGGCAATCATGATAGAAGATTTGAACGATGATACCGCCATCGATGCTATGAAAGATAACACCAGCATGCAAGTCTTCCGAGACAGCCTGATCACCAACCCGGTTGACACTTACACCGAGTTGATGGACAGGGCTTGGAATTATATCAATCTTGACGAGGAAAGGCAGAGGAAGTCTTACGGGACGGCTAGCCCGGTTCCCAGCAAAACGCAGAATACTCAGGGATCTAACCGTAACCAAGATCGGTACCGACCTCTGAACGAGACTTCGGGGTACAGAGGTAACAAACCATTCAATGCTCAGACCAGTCCGCCGAGTACGGGGCCTGGTACTAAGCCAAGTTTCAGTATTGGAGGAGGAACGGAAGGATATGTAGACCGAGCAGGAGTGCCGAGACAGTATGTACCACTCAATACTCCGAGGGAACAAATTCTATCCTGGATCAAGCACAACAACGAAGAGATTCGTTACCCGCCGAGGCTAGTGAAAGACGGAGACCGATCCAAGTTCTGTGATTTTCATGATGGTTATGGCCATGAAACAGAGGAGTGCGGACGTTTGCGGAGTGAAATAGACAAGTTGGTCTGTCAGGGGCGATTACAACATTTTGTTGTGGCCAAGGAGGGCCAAGACCGAGGAAATACGAGGGTCAACTCGGTCAGGTCGGAGCCCGGGGGGAGTAGGGAGGCCCAATCCCCATCAAAGAAAACACAAGTCACGGGGGTAATTAACACAATCTCGGGAGGAACCTCAGAGTCCGAATATGGTCGCAAGCGCAGAAAGAAAAAGCAAAAGATGGTCATGTCAGTATCTACCGGGACGCCATGGCCTAACATTGTTTTCGGGCCAGAGGATGCGAAAGGAGTAGATTTTCCTCATGAAGACGCTTTGATTGTATCCGCCATCATTGGATCGAAATGGGTAAAACGATTGTTGGTAGACGATGGAAGCTCGGTTAACTTGTTGACTCTGTCAGTCTTTTTGACGATGGGAGGATCCAAGACTGACCTCAAGCCTGTGAACATTCCTCTCCTGGGGCTGGGGGGAGCTCCGGTTACCCCAGAAGGCATGGTCGAGCTGGATCTAGAGCTCGGCATCGAAATACCTCAGGAGGACGGAACAGAGGGAATCCTGGCGGAACCAACACGGAAGGTACGTTCACTGTTCATGATAGTTGACATGCCTCTTGCTTATAATGGTATTCTTGGTAGACCTATGTTGTATAGCACAGGTGCAGTGACTAGCATTCGTTACTTGATGATGAAAATCCCAGTGGAAAACGAGGTCATAACTATTAGGGGAAACCAAACCCTATCTAGGCAATGTTACATGGCCACTATGGGCAGCACGGTGGAAACGATGAACATCGATACACCCGAGCTGCTCATCAGAGAGAAAAAAGCTCAGAAACCCCGAGAAAACTTAGAAACGATTGAACTTACAGAGGGATCCGAGATGTATGTAAAGCTGGGGGTAGACTGGCCAGACGAGCACCGGGAAGCTATCATAGCTCGGATAAAACAGTATGTGGAAGAGTTTACCAACAAGCCAGAGGATATTGGGGGGGTAGACCCTAAGATCATCTCGCACAAGTTAAACGTGGATGCGAAATGCAAGCCTGTCAAGCAAAAGAAAAGAATTTTCTCTCTAGAGAAACAGATTGCTATCCGAGACGAAGTGGAGAAGCTCTTGAAAGCCGGGTTCATCAGGAAAGTAGACTACCCTGAATGGCTGGCTAATGTAGTCTTGATCAAGAAGTCCAACGGTAGATGGAGGCTTTGTATAGATTTCACTGATCTAAACAATGCCTGCCCAAAGGACAGTTTTCCTCTGCCCAACATTGACCAACTGGTGGACGCGACGTGCGGATTTGCGGTCTATGCATTCTTAGATGCTTCTCAGGGATATCACCAGATCCCGATGAGTAAAGATGACGAAGAAAAAACAGCTTTCACAACGGATCTGGGGACCTATTGCTACAAGAAGATGCCTTTCGGTTTGAAAAATGCTGGGGCAACCTATCAAAGACTCATGAATCATGTTTTTAAAGATCAACTGGGCAAAAATGTCGAGGTTTATGTGGATGACATAGTCGTGAAATCTAAAGGGATCGAGGAACACGCAGGGGACCTGGCAGAAACTTTTGAAAAGCTGAAGGGTTTTAACCTCAAGCTGAATCCAGAAAAGTGTGTTTTCGCAGTCCGCTCTGGGAAATTTCTAGGGCACCTCATCTCGGAGAAGGGCATCGAGGCCAATCCGGAAAAAATCGAGGCAGTAATGAGCATGAAAGCACCCAGCTCGGTGAAGGAGGTACAAAAGTTGAACGGAAGAGTAACGGCATTGGGCAGATTCATGAGTTGCTCGGCCAAACGATGTTTGCCATTTTTCAAAATCCTGAAGAATACAAAGAATTTCAAGTGGACAGAGGAGTGTAACGTAGCTTTTGAAGAGCTGAAGGTTTACCTCAGCACACCCCCGGTGTTGGGTAGACCTGAGCCTGGGGAAATCTTATACTTGTATCTCTCGGTGAATGACGAGACAGCAGCGGCAGTCCTGGTGAAGGAGGATAAGGGTCTGCAAACCCCGGTTTATTATCTCAGCAGGGTCTTGAAAGGCCCGGAGGTCAGATACCCAAAAATCGAGAAATTTGCTTTGGCTTTGAAGGTGGCGGCTGAAAAGCTAAGGAGATATTTTGAGGCTCACATCATTGTAGTACGTACGAACCAACCTCTGAGAAAAGCATTGCAGAGGCCAGAGATGTCGGGACGGCTGGTCAGCTGGTCGGTCCAGCTGGGAGGATATGACATCCGGTATGAACCAAGACCGGCTCTGAAAGCACAAGTATTGGCAGATTTCATAGCTGAGACTACTGCAAGCGACCAACCCGAAGAACCTGATGAACAACTTCTACGGTGGGTCTTAGAAGTTGACGGGGCATCAAATCTAGATGGATCGGGGGCAGGCGTAGTCTTGAAAGGCCCTCACGGAGTCACACTCCGAAGCTCGGTAAAATTCGATTTCCCGGCATCCAACAATGCCGCGGAGTATGAGGCTCTGTTGATCGGATTGAGAATGGTAAACGTGGTCAAGGCCGAGCACGTAACAATAAGAAGTGATTCTCAGTTAGTTGTTTGTCAAACTCTGGGTACTTTTGAAGCTCGGGATTCGGAAATGAGGAGATACGTAGACAGAGTCAAGTTCTTCTTAAACAAGATTCAGGAGCTCGGAGGAAAATGGGTAATAGAGCAAGTTCCTCGTCTGGAAAATCAAGAGGCCGATGTTTTGGCCAAAGCAGCAACAGTGAACGAAAAGATACCAGGAGTCCATTTCTCTGTTCAAGAGCATTCCAGTATCGACAACTATGAAACCATTTTTCTAACTCAGCCTTTGGAAAACTGGATGCAAGGTATAGCCCACTACCTGATGGATGGAACTCTGCCAGAAGACAGAGATAAAGCCTACAAAATCTTGCGACAAGCTCCGTACTACGCGTTCCTCGACGGAGTCTTGTACAGAAAGTCATTCACCCACCCGTGGTCGAGATGCTTGACAGCGGAGGAAGGAGAGTATGTGTTGAGAGAGATACATGAGGGTATTTGCGGAGCACACATAGCTCCTCGCATGTTGGCCAAGAAAGCAGTGTTGCAGGGCTACTACTGGCCCCTGATGGTTAAGCAAGCAGAGGAGATAGTAAAGAAGTGTGAGAACTGCCAGAGACACCAGAATATCCGACATGCTCCTACTACTGAGCAGTGTCCTATCACAAGTCCTTGGCCATTTGCAACTTGGGGAATTGACATCCTAGGTCCTTTCACGCCAACCACGGGGCAGAAAAAGTTCTTGATAGTGGCAGTAGATCACTTTACTAAGTGGCTCGAGGTAGAGGCAGTGAGCACCATCACGGAAGCTCGGATTCGAGATTTCTTCTGGAGACAAATTGTGTGTCGTTTCGGTATACCCAGAGCGTTGGTAACTGATAACGGAAAGCAGTTCAACTGCCGAGCCTTCAAGGAATTTTGCAACGACTTGCACATTGACCTGCGCTTCACGTCAGTAGTTCACCCGCAGAGCAATGGGATGACCGAGGTGACCAACCGAACGATCCTAAAAGGGCTCAAGGCCAGGCTAGGGGAGTTCGATAGACAGTGGTTGGAAGAGCTACCGAAGGTCGTTTGGGCTTACAGAACCACGCCAAGGGCAGGCACAGGAGACACCCCGTTTTCTCTAACATATGGGTGCGAGGCCATGATACCGGTGGAAATCGGGATGCCAACTCTAAGGGTCCAGTTCTTCGATGAGGCAAAGAACGAGGAAGAACAGAAATTATGCTTAGACCTGCTGGAAGAGCGAAGAGAACAGGCAGCGCTAAGAATCGAAGCATACAAGCAAAGAATGGCTAAGTATCATAACAAGAGAGTTAAACCCTTGAGTTTCCAAGTCGGCGATCTGGTCCTACGACGGGCAGACATTGCTAAGGGAAATGCTGGAGTGGGAAAGCTCGAACCTAACTGGGAAGGCCCCTATCGAGTCACGGAGGTCGGACGAGCAGGAGCTTATAAAATAGCACACATGTCGGGCCGGGTGCTCCCGAGAACTTGGAACTCCCAGGTTCTTCGGAAATACTATCAGTAGTTACTTGTTTTCATTTTCAAGGTACCTAGGGGTTTTTTCACTTATGTTTGAGTTAGGCTTTTGTAAAACTCAAATATAAGTTTTTCCCCTCAATGAATAAAAAAGATTAAAAAGAATTCATGTCTTTCTCAAAACCCGAGCACTTTACTCGGTAAAAAATCCACGGGCTATGTGCCATCTACGGGCTATGTGCCACCAGCGGGCTATGTGCCATCCACGGGCTATGTGCCATCTACGGGCTATGTGCCACCAGCGGGCTATGTGCCATCTACGGGCTATGTGCCATCTACGGGCTATGTGCCACCAGCGGGCTATGTGCCATCTACGGGCTATGTGCCACCAGCGGGCTATGTGCCATCTACGGGCTATGTGCCACCAGCGGGCTATGTGCCATCTACGGGCTATGTGCCACCAGCGGGCTATGTGCCATCTACGGGCTATGTGCCACCAGCGGGCTATGTGCCATCCACGGGCTATGTGCCATCTACGGGCTATGTGCCACCAGCGGGCTATGTGCCATCTACGGGCTATGTGCCATACACGGGCTAGGTGCCATCTACGGGCAAGGTGCCACCAACGGGCTGCATGTCGCCTGCGAGCTATGACAATCCCGGGACATCCGGAGATAACAAGTTATCCACGCCGAGCAACTGGATCAAGCTCGACCTATGAACAACTAAGAACCTACCCTAGCATTTTATATCCCAATTCTAAGTCAAGAGCCCACGTATAAAAACAACATAGAAACTAGAAAATTTTTACTACTAGAAGGAACTCGGAAACTAAGCTAAGTTAGCCATGAAAAAACTTCATTCAGAAAGATAACAGGCAAACCGGCAGGTAAAAAACAAGATATATATACTAAGGTCAAAGTGACCAAACTTTGCAAAAATATGCCAAGCGTAACAAAGGAGCTCGGAGCTCAACATTACAAAAACAATGGAAAATTCATTCAGAAAAAACAAGTATACGAAAGGAAATATTCAAACTAGCAAAAAGAGCTCAAAGCTCAAACATCCCAAAAATTTACAAAGACAAGGAAAATTGTTCAAAACTATAAAACTAAAAACTAAATTGTTCAACAATTACAAAAACAAATTGCCTCAGTTTGGGCCCTCGCCCTGATCATCGGCCAGATAATCTTCAATATCTGCCGGTATGTCATAATCTTCGGGCAGCTCTTTAGCTCGGCGGTGCAGCTCCAGCACGTCCAGCTTGAAGTCCGAAACATCAACGTTAGCTCCAAACCGGCCCCTCACATACTCCCCGGCCTGGACCTCCCCGACATATAGCATTTTCCGGAAGTCTTCATACAGACCTTCTTCCCGAGCTGCAGACTCGGCGACTTTAGCCTCAGCATCTCCGACTCGCTTGGTGGCCTCCTCCAGCTTCTTTTTCTGGTCATCCACGGTGTCCCGGAGCCCTTTGCTCGCCAACTCATTCCGGCGCGTTAGGTCGGCCAGCTGCTTTGAAAAATCCTCTTTGTCAGCAGCCTTCTCGGTCTCCAACCGACCAACATCCTTCCGCAAAGACTCCAGGACTCCCAAGTCCTCGACACGCCGGTCCTCGGACTCCTTCAGCTGGTTTTCTAAACTTGCCACCAAGGAAGCCCCTTCCGAGGCCCTCCTCTCCGCCTCGACAGCTCGTTTCTCAGCATCCCGGAGACTAGACCTCGCAGACAGCAGAAGGTCCTTGGCAAGAAGGAGGTCAACCTCGTTCTTATTGGCGTTTTGGTCGGCCAAGTAAGACATCTGCGCAGCCTGCAATACAAACAAAGCATGATTCATGACTAGATAAAAGCAAACACTTAGAAAAATTTTAGCCAGACTAAAAAGTACCTGAAGGCAGAGAGAGGAAACCGCAGCCAGCATATTCTCGGGCTTGTGCGTCTTGTAGTGGGCCAGATCTATGGGCAGCGTGGTCACCCGGGCTACGTCCCCCGCAATGGGCAGCTCGGTCAATGTCGCGCGGGCCCCATCGTTATGACGGCTCACCCACTCGGCAAAGCTGGTCCTAGTTATCGTCTGAGGACCAGGGGCGGTGGTGCTTGTATCAGAGGAGATCTCCGGCAGATCCGGGATCTCGCGTCTAGGCCTGTGAGTGCTCGGGCCACCTCCCCCAGGAGCTCCTTCCTCGGGAACCTCCTCAGCTCGCCTCGGTCCCACCACGGTCTCGGCCGACCCTAGGTCCACGAACGGAATGTCCCCCACGGGTTCTGCAGTAGGGGGAACATCAATCCCTCCGGGCAGTTGAACCCGAAGCGGGATAACGTGAATGCCAGCAGTCGAGGTCCCTTGATCACCCGCAACCCGCGGAGCCGAGGTCGCATCCGCAGCAGCTTTTGGAACAGACGGGGGCGCCGGAGTGGCAGCTCGGGCTGCCGGTCTTTTGCGTTTCTTGCTCGCGAGCTTGGCCACATCAATATTATTCACTGCAGGAAACAACCAACAACAATCAAAATAAAAACAAGCAAGTTCATAAAAAAAAAAACAAACAACAACAACAGCACAATGAAAACAAGCACCAGGATCCGAACTCTTCCAGAATTCAAAAAACTTCTTCGGACAAAGATCATCAGCATGAGCTTTGTCCGCCACGGGAGAAGCATCCCGGAGCTTAATAATATCGGCCAGTTCCAGAGGGGCAGGGGTATGGAACCATTTTTCTGGTTTGTAACACTTGTCCTGCCAAGCAGTCACCATCCCCTCAAAGGCAGTCGGGTGGGTGATCTGGAAGTAATCCTCTTTGAAATCCCTTAAGGAGTCAGTTATCCCAGTAACTAAGCCTCCTACCACCTCTTTCCTCTCTCCTCGAAGCCGGATGTACGCGAAATGATTCCGATCTTTAAACGACAACAGGTACAAGCAGCAGAACAGTCGCATAGAATCTACCACCCCGGTTTGCCGACACAACTCCAGGAAGCAAGAATAATGCCGAACTCCGTTCGGATGAATCTGAGATAGCGGCACCTCGAAATAATTGCTTAAACGCTTGTACTGCTCCGAGATAGGGAAGCGGATCCCGGACTGGAGATGCTCCAGGGTCAGCATGATAGTGCCCTTCGGAGGCGCGTCGTTCAGCTTTTTCCCCTCCGGGATCACGGACAGTTGGTACTCTACCGGGATACCAAAAGTGGCCCTCACGGCCTCCAAAAACCCAGTCGTGCACCGAGACGCTTTAATATCACGATCATCAGGTCGGCCACTGGCATCCACGGTTGTGCTTTTCCCCTTTACTTTCTTCGGGACTTGAGGTTGGGAGGTCCCTACCTCCTCTGGCTCCGAGAAGTTAGCTCGACTAGAGCGAACAACGTGAAATTCAACAGACGCCTCAGCTGTCCCTTGATCATTATCATCATATCCCACCCCTTCCTCGCGATCTGATGGGTCACCCGACATACCTAAAGACACAGAAACCAGCTCGGATGAGACAAGCTTCACTAACAAAAATAAACTAGCTAAGACTCAAAGGTACGAATCAAAAGACAATTTTAGAGGGTGACACCATCAGAAACACGAAGACAACGAACTTGAATTTCCAGATTTTTGGAAATCCACACCCCAAACAAGAACATGAAAAACACGCATGAACCTCCAGATTTCTGGAAATCCATGTCTCACAACAAAATCACAGAGAAACAAAGGCATGAAACATGAAAATCCTAAACAGATACACTAACGCAAGGAAGAACTCAGTCAAAATATAAGAACATGCATCTAAACCAGAAAAACAAGAAACAAACAGCAAATCAGAAACACTCACTTGTGCAAAGGAACGAGGAATTCTGGAGAAGACGATCGTGAATACAGAGAGTATCTGGAAAACAGAGGCAAACACAGCAGATGAAGCTTCAGCAACCAGGAAACGAAGACTTGGAGAAGACAAAGAACAGAAATCTGGTGATTCGCAAGAACAGTTTTCTTTTTCTTCAAAGGCAGAGAGAGAACAGAAATGGAGAAAGGAAGCGAAAAGTCTCTCAGTTTGAAAAACCAAATTTATAACGGAAGAAAAGAGAGGGAAAACCAAAAGGCACCTCTTAAATTTTCTCTCTCTTCCCATTAAGCGTGACTCCTAGAAACCAGCACCAGCAATAACTGCTAGACACGTGGCTCAAATGTAAGAAGAAATACAACCGCCATCAAGGAAATCCATCCCACCAGCTGTCAGAAGAGACAACTCGACAGTCACGTCCTTTCACATAACCACATCAGCTCACCCATCTTTCTGACAAGAGGCTCGGTGTCAGAGATCACCCAAAAACAAAGCAAGCATGCCCGGACTCACGTGACCTAATAACTCGGATAACACTACCATCTCGGACATAAATATCCGACACACTGAGGGGGGACTAGTGATAACGTAGCACATCTAGTAGGGGCGAAGCAACCTCGCCAGGAACGAATATCACTAAGTCAAGCATTTCACCGACCTGGTAACAATGTCCGACCTTCTTGAAACCACAGAACGCATGACTTGGGGGGTCACCGGATCGATGGGAATTCAAACATCATCCGAGACAATCATGCCTGATAAGGTCGGACCAAGAATCTTACCCGAGCTCTGACGTATGTTCAACTCAGACCTGAGCCGAGCTCCGAGCTCCTAAGCCCGAAAGATTGGACCATCTGGTTCGAGCTCTGGGCTGCTCCAGATACGGGAATTATGATAACTTGACTCCCAAGTTATCCGGGCTCCGAGGTTCCGTCCAAAGAGCGCTCACTCGTGTACCAGATCCTGGGACCACAGAAGATCTTCTGACAGGTACGTGAGGAATGTTCCCTCTGACACACCTAACGAGCCGCACCACCTGCAGGGATATTCTCCCACGTGAGCATAACCGAATTCTGGGACCACTGGGCTCACAGCCTGCCAGCAAGGCAGGTTTGTCCTTAAACCCTAACTATAAATAGAGGGTTTAAGGACAAACCCTAGGTAATTCTCTTTTTCTCAACTGAAAACTCACTCTTTTCTCTTCTTCTTCTTCCTCTACTTCAATACCTTACTTGAGCGTCGGAGCGAACGTCCGGTGACCCCCACCGGAGTTCCTTCTGACCTCTGTTTGCTTGTGGTGTGCAGGTCGGAAAAGCCTGGATCCTGTTTGGTGATTTATCAATAATATTTTAGACTAGAATGGAATCAAATTGAATTATCTGATTCCTTTATTTGATTAGAAAATTTTAGTTTGAATTTTTTAAATAATGTTTTGTTTTGAAATTAAAATTAAAATTAAGCATTAAATTTAACTATTAGAAAATTTCATTTATAATAAATTAACATATTTTTTTTAAAAATTATAATTAATTGACTTATTTGTTAGATATAATTAATAAAAAAGGACTTAAATTAAGGTTAAGGATATTGTTTAATCGACATTAGAAAAATAAAAAATACTTACCAAGACTTGGTTTGAACTTATTCAATCAAATGTTAAAAAATAAAGAACAAAGGGTCAACGTACCCTCTGAACTTGAGACACAGAGTCATTTAATCCAATTTTAACTTATCTGAGCAATTAACCCTATAAAACTCTTCATTTTTGGGTCAGATAACCCAAAAATTGTATTTTAAAAACGCGTAAAATACAAATCGGAGGTGAGAAATGCGAAATAAAAATTAAAAGTTTCCTAATTGTTGCGATAAAATTATCCTAAACTTATTTTTTTTCAATAAAAAATAAATTATGGGGTTATTTGACCTAAGAATGAAGAGTTTTGGGATTAGTTGCTCAAACAAGTTAAAACTGGGCTAAATGACCTTATGTCATAAACTCGGGGGAACCCTTTGTTCAAAAAATAAAAACAGAGAGAAAATCATGAGTAGAGAAAGAAAATTTTATTAACTTTTTTTGACAAATGTATTGAAAAACAGTCATATTTACGACTATTTATAATTATATTTTTATTTTGATGTAAAAACATCATTTTGCTCAAATTTCCACCTTTCACTTTTAATTGGACCTAAAATATTAAATTGACATTTTTTTCACTTAAAAAAATTTTAAATAAATTTTTCATATTTAATATATATTCTAAATTACTGTTAATGTTATAAATAGCAATAAAAAGCCTCCTTCCCCACAAATTCAAAAAACAGTAATAAATAATAAGACTTTTCTATTTAATAAACATTAATTCTAAATTTTGTTAAGTAAATAAATAAAAAACCATCATATTCATTCCGAGATTTTATATTCATCCCAAAGTTTGAGCTATCCCCTCCTCTGAACCATCACCGCGCTCCGACCCGACCTTCGTCATCCTCAAGACGAACCAAAGGAAGACGAACTCGATATGGGTTCATGCATGATCGGTCTTGTCTTCCTCAAGATATACGAACAACCTCGGGGCTGTTTGAAAGAGAGAGAGATGGGTCGAAGGAAGGCGGCGGGGTCAAAGGAGGACTGCTGCTGAAATGCCAAGATGATAACATGAAATCTCGAGATGAATATGAGGGTTTTTGATTTATTCAATCTTTTTAATAAAATTTAAAAAATTAGTTATATATCTATTAAATTTATTAAGTTCAATTAAAATAATTAAGATTTTAAATTTGTTTTAAATTAATTAAGATTTTAAATATGGAGTACTTATTTAAACTTTTTAAGCGGAAAAGAATAAAACTTTACATTGGAATATAGTTTTTTGGGTTAATGTCATAAAAGTTCACCAACTTTACATGTTTTCTCATTTTAATCACGTAGTTTAAATTTTCTCATTTTCATACACGAACTATAACTTTTTCTCAAATTCATACACGGTGCTGAGGTGTCACGACTCTATTGGTATAATTCGCTGAGGTGGATGTCATTTTACACCAATGAATGAGTGCCACCTCAGCACCGTGCATGAATTTGAGAAAAAGTGGTAGTTCGTGCATGAAAATGAGAAAATTTAAACTACGTGATTAAAATGAAAAAACGTGTAAAGTTCGTGATTTTTTTTACATTAACCCTAATTTTTTTTAAGAATCTTCATCCGTTTAGTAAGAAAATCATCTCTAATTAAAAAAGTTTAGGTACTGATAACGTAGCACATCTAGTAGGGGCGAAGCAACCTCGCCAGGAACGAATATCACTAAGTCAAGCATTTCACCGACCTGGTAACAATGTCCGACCTTCTTGAAACCACAGAACGCATGACTTGGGGGGTCACCGGATCGATGGGAATTCAAACATCATCCGAGACAATCATGCCTGATAAGGTCGGACCAAGAATCTTACCCGAGCTCTGACGTATGTTCAACTCAGACCTGAGCCGAGCTCCGAGCTCCTAAGCCCGAAAGATTGGACCATCTGGTTCGAGCTCTGGGCTGCTCCAGATACGGGAATTATGATAACTTGACTCCCAAGTTATCCGGGCTCCGAGGTTCCGTCCAAAGAGCGCTCACTCGTGTACCAGATCCTGGGACCACAGAAGATCTTCTGACAGGTACGTGAGGAATGTTCCCTCTGACACACCTAACGAGCCGCACCACCTGCAGGGATATTCTCCCACGTGAGCATAACCGAATTCTGGGACCACTGGGCTCACAGCCTGCCAGCAAGGCAGGTTTGTCCTTAAACCCTAACTATAAATAGAGGGTTTAAGGACAAACCCTAGGTAATTCTCTTTTTCTCAACTGAAAACTCACTCTTTTCTCTTCTTCTTCTTCCTCTACTTCAATACCTTACTTGAGCGTCGGAGCGAACGTCCGGTGACCCCCACCGGAGTTCCTTCTGACCTCTGTTTGCTTGTGGTGTGCAGGTCGGAAAAGCCTGGATCCTGTTTGGTGATTTATCACTTGGCGCCGTCTGTGGGAAGCCGTTTTGTATTCCCCTGTTCTACCCTGGTTCTCTTGACGTTGCTGATCAGATCTTGACAAGAAACAATGGCTGATGATCCTGTTTTGGACAGGGTAGATCCTCTGGGAACTACGGTTACCGATGCTAACTTGGTTGGTGGAGTCTCTGCTAGTGGTCGGACCTCTGTGATCACTGGCTTAACTCCTCCGGCGAATGCTCAGGTGGGAGGATCCAGGGCTTCCGGCAGTGGAGCTGGATTTGTGCCTTTATATGGGTTGGAAAACTATCCAAGGGCGAACCCTTTTGCTTCAGATGCAAGCCACACCCACTTATCAACCCCAGGAACCACCGTGCCTCAAAGTTTCCTCCACAATACCTTGTCTCCCACTCAACTCAACTTCCCGGTAGACGCTACACTGGTGGCTACGGGAACAGGAACAACTTCTGGGCAAGATATACCTCCGGCGGTCTTACAAGCTCAAGAATATTTAGAATACATGGCTCGCCAGCTGCACCAGGCCCAGCAGATGCACTTTGCAGTCATGTCCCAGTATTACCCAAGTTACAATCCCTCGGCTACCCCTGGGGTCCCTCCATCCCAAGCTGCTGAGTTTCAGGATGGTCGTCCTCCGAGAGAAGAAGGTCGGAGCGACCACCCACGACCCAGACTTAGGGGTCCCACAGAGCATCAAGCACCAAGAGGCGAGGATCATCGTGACACTAATTTGCCGAGAGACGAAGGTCGGCATGATCGCCCTCTGCCGAGAGACGAAGGTCGGCATGATCGCCCTCTGCCGAGAGTCGAAGGTCGGCATGATCGCCCTCTGCCGAGAGACGAAGGTCGGCATGATCGCCCTTTTCCGAGAGACGAAGGTCGGAATGATCCTCCTCCTCCTCGAAGGGAGGGGGTGCAAGACGAGAATCTACCACCGGGGACACAGCGCGGAGACGCTGGCTTGGGGAGGGGAGACCCAGACCCGGAGGCAGATCCTCTGCGGACCGCGAGAGCAGGAGCTCCACCGGTCAGGAGAAACGGGGCAGAAAGTGTTCATAGCTCGGGTGCAGCGTCACAGCATCAGAAAACTTTGCATGACGAGGTTACTCGTCTGGTCCAGGCCGAGCTAGATAGGCACAAAGGGCACAAGGCAGAGTCTCGACCTTTTACTACCTGTGGCATTGCTAGCCCCTTGTCAAAGGCTATATGGGATGACCCATTTCCAGATAAGTTTAAATATCCGCCCATTGACAGATATAACGGTAAATCCGACCCGATGACTCATTTAAGTTGCTTTCAGGTTGCCATGGGAGTTCAAAGTGTCTCGGACGCCACGGTGTGCAAAGTGTTCCCTTCAACGTTGAGCGATGCGGCGCAAAAGTGGTACCAGAACCTCAAGGAGGGCTCTATTACCAGTTTCAGGGAGCTCGCTATGGCTTTCAAAACTCATTTTGCCCCGAGTATCGAACGAAAGAAAAGATCCAGTGATTTGAAGAAATGCTTTCAAAAGCAGGGAGAAAGTTTGAAAGCTTACATTGCTCGGTTCAATGCCGAGGCGATCATGATAGAAGATTTGAACGATGATACAGCCATCGATGCTATGAAAGATAACACCAGCATGCAAGTCTTCCGAGACAGCCTGATCACCAACCCGGTTGACACTTACACCGAGTTGATGGACAGGGCTTGGAATTATATCAATCTCGACGAGGAAAGGCAGAGGAAGTCTTACGGGACGGCTAGCCCGGTTCCCAGTAAAACGCAGAATACTCAGGGATCTAACCGTAACCAAGATCGGTACCGACCTCTGAACGAGACTTCGGGGTACAGAGGTAACAAACCATTCAATGCTCAAACCAGTCCGCCAAGTACGGGGCCTGGTACTAAGCCAAGTTTCAGTATTGGAGGAGGAACGGAAGGATATGTAGATCGAGCAGGAGTACCGAGACAGTATGTACCACTCAATACTCCGAGGGAACAAATTCTATCTTGGATCAAGCACAACAACGAAGAGATTCGTTACCCGCCGAGGCTAGTGAAAGATGGAGACCGATCCAAGTTCTGTGATTTTCATGATGGTTATGGCCACGAAACAGAGGAGTGTGGACGTTTGCGAAGTGAAATAGACAAGTTGGTCTGCCAGGGTCGATTACAACATTTTGTTGTGGCCAAGGAGGGCCAAGACCGAGGAAATACGAGGGTCAACTCGGTCAGATCGGAGCCTGGGGGGAGTAGGGAGGCCCAATCCCCATCAAAGAAAACACAAGTCACGGGGGTAATTAACACAATCTCGGGAGGAACCTCAGAGTCCGAATATGGTCGCAAGCGCAGAAAGAAAAAGCAAAAGATGGTCATGTCAGTATCTACCGGGACGCCATGGCCTAACATTGTTTTCGGGCCAGAGGATGCGAAAGGAGTAGATTTTCCTCATGAAGACGCTTTGATTGTATCCGCCATCATTGGATCGAAATGGGTAAAACGATTGTTGGTAGACGATGGAAGCTCGGTTAACTTGTTGACTCTGTCAGTCTTTTTGACGATGGGAGGATCCAAGACTGACCTCAAGCCTGTGAATATTCCTCTCCTGGGGCTGGGGGGAGCTCCGGTTACCCCAGAAGGCATGGTCGAGCTGGATCTAGAGCTCGGCATCGAAATACCTCAGGAGGACGGAACAGAGGGAATCCTGGCGGAACCAACACGGAAGGTACGTTCACTGTTCATGATAGTTGACATGCCTCTTGCTTATAATGGTATTCTTGGTAGACCTATGTTGTATAGCACAGGTGCAGTGACTAGCATTCGTTACTTGATGATGAAAATCCCAGTGGAAAACGAGGTCATAACTATCAGGGGAAACCAAACCCTATCTAGGCAATGTTACATGGCCACTATGGGCAGCACTGTGGAAACGATGAACATCGATACACCCGAGCTGCTCATCAGAGAGAAAAAAGCTCAGAAACCCCGAGAAAACTTAGAAACGATTGAACTTACGGAGGGATCCGAGATGTATGTAAAGCTGGGGGTAGATTGGCCAGACGAGCACCGGGAGGCTATCATAGCTCGGATAAAACAGTACGTGGAGGAGTTCACCAACAAACCAGAGGATATCGGGGGGGTAGACCCTAAGATCATCTCGCACAAGTTGAATGTGGATGCGAAATGCAAGCCTGTCAAGCAAAAGAAAAGAACTTTCTCTCTAGAGAAACAGATTGCCATCCGAGATGAAGTGGAGAAGCTCTTGAAAGCCGGGTTCATCAGGAAAGTGGACTACCCTGAATGGCTGGCTAACGTAGTTTTGATCAAGAAGTCCAACGGTAGATGGAGGCTTTGTATAGATTTCACTGATCTAAACAATGCCTGCCCAAAGGACAGTTTTCCTCTGCCAAACATTGACCAACTGGTGGACGCGACGTGCGGATTTGCGGTCTATGCGTTTCTAGATGCTTCTCAGGGATATCACCAGATCCCGATGAGTAAAGATGACGAAGAAAAAACAGCTTTCACAACGGATCTGGGGACCTATTGTTACAAGAAGATGCCTTTTGGTTTGAAAAATGCTGGGGCAACCTATCAAAGACTCATGAATCATGTTTTTAAAGATCAACTAGGCAAGAATGTCGAGGTTTATGTGGATGACATAGTCGTGAAATCTAGAGGAATCGAGGAACATGCAGCGGACCTGGCAGAAACTTTTGAAAAGCTGAAAGGTTTTAACCTTAAGCTGAACCCGGAAAAGTGCGTTTTCGCAGTACGCTCGGGGAAATTTCTAGGGCATCTCATCTCGGAGAAAGGCATTGAGGCCAACCCAGAGAAAATCGAGGCAGTAATGAGCATGAAAGCACCCAGCTCGGTGAAGGAGGTACAAAAGTTGAACGGGAGAGTTACGGCGTTGGGCAGATTCATGAGCTGCTCGGCCAAACGATGTTTGCCATTTTTCAAAATCCTGAAAAATACAAAGAATTTCAAGTGGACAGAGGAGTGTGACGCAGCTTTTGAAGAGCTGAAGGCTTACCTCAGCACACCCCCGGTGCTGGGTAGACCTGAACCAGGGGAAATCTTATACTTGTATCTCTCGGTTAATGACGAGACAGCGGCGGCAGTCCTGGTGAAGGAGGATAAGGGTCTGCAAACCCCGGTTTATTATCTCAGCAGGGTCTTGAAAGGCCCGGAAGTCAGATACCCAAAAATTGAGAAATTTGCTTTGGCATTGAAGGTAGCGGCGGAAAAACTAAGGAGATATTTCGAGGCTCACATCATTGTAGTACGTACGAACCAACCTCTGAGAAAGGCGTTGCAGAGGCCAGAAATGTCGGGACGGCTAGTCAGCTGGTCGGTCCAGCTGGGAGGATATGACATTCGGTACGAACCAAGACCGGCGTTGAAAGCACAAGTACTGGCAGATTTCATAGCTGAGACCACTGCAAGCGACCAACCTGAAGAACCTGACGAACAACTCCTACGGTGGGTCTTAGAAGTCGACGGGGCATCAAATCTGGATGGATCGGGGGCAGGCGTAGTCTTGAAAGGCCCTCACGGAGTCGCACTCCGAAGCTCGGTAAAATTCGATTTCCCGGCATCCAACAATGCCGCGGAGTATGAGGCTCTGTTGATCGGATTGAGAATGGTAAACGTGGTCAAAGCCGAACACGTAACGATAAGGAGCGATTCTCAGTTAGTCGTTTGTCAAACTTTGGGTACTTTTGAAGCTCGGGATTCGGAAATGAGGAGATACGTGGACAGAGTCAAGTTCTTCTTGAACAAGATTCAGGAGCTCGGAGGAAAATGGGTAATAGAGCAAGTTCCTCGTTTGGAAAATCAAGAGGCCGATGTATTGGCTAAGGCAGCAACAGTGAACGAAAAGATACCAGGAGTCCATTTCTCTGTTCAAAAGCATTCCAGTATCGACAACTATGAAACCATCTTTCTAACTCAGCCGTTGGAAAACTGGATGCAAGGCATAGCCCACTACCTGATGGATGGAACTCTACCAGAAAACAGAGATAAAGCCTACAAAATCTTGCGACAAGCTCCGTACTATGCGTTCCTCGACGGAGTCTTGTACAGAAAGTCATTCACCCACCCGTGGTCGAGATGCTTGACAGCTGAAGAAGGGGAGTATGTGTTGAGAGAAATACATGAAGGTATTTGTGGGGCACACATAGCTCCTCGCATGTTAGCAAAGAAAGCAGTGTTGCAGGGCTACTACTGGCCCTTGATGGTCAGACAGGCAGAGGAGATAGTAAAGAAGTGTGAAAACTGTCAGAGGCACCAGAACATCCGACACGCTCCTACTACAGAGCAGTGCCCTATTACTAGTCCTTGGCCATTTGCAACGTGGGGAATTGACATCCTGGGGCCTTTCACGCCAACCACGGGGCAGAAAAAGTTCTTGATAGTGGCAGTAGATCACTTTACTAAGTGGCTCGAGGCAGAGGCAGTGAGCACCATCACGGAAGCTCGGATTCGGGATTTCTTCTGGAGACAAATTGTGTGTCGTTTCGGTATACCCAGAGCATTGGTAACTGATAACGGAAAGCAGTTCAACTGCCGAGCCTTCAAGGAATTTTGCAACGACTTGCACATTGACCTGCGCTTCACGTCAGTAGTTCACCCGCAGAGCAATGGGATGACCGAGGTGACCAACCGGACAATCCTAAAAGGGCTCAAGGCCAGGCTAGGGGAGTTCGATAGACAGTGGCTGGAAGAGCTACCGAAGGTCGTTTGGGCTTACAGAACCACGCCAAGGGCAGGCACAGGAGACACCCCGTTTTCTCTAACATATGGGTGCGAGGCCATGATACCGGTGGAAATCGGGATGCCAACTCTAAGGGTCCAGTTCTTCGATGAGGCAAAGAACGAGGAAGAACAGAAATTATGCTTAGACCTGCTGGAAGAGCGAAGAGAACAGGCAGCGCTAAGAATCGAAGCATACAAGCAAAGAATGGCTAAGTATCATAACAAGAGAGTTAAACCCTTGAGTTTCCAAGTCGGCGATCTGGTCCTACGACGGGCAGACATTGCTAAGGGAAATGCTGGAGTGGGAAAGCTCGAACCTAACTGGGAAGGCCCCTATCGAGTCACGGAGGTCGGACGAGCAGGAGCTTATAAAATAGCACACATGTCGGGCCGGGTGCTCCCGAGAACTTGGAACTCCCAGGTTCTTCGGAAATACTATCAGTAGTTACTTGTTTTCATTTTCAAGGTACCTAGGGGTTTTTTCACTTATGTTTGAGTTAGGCTTTTGTAAAACTCAAATATAAGTTTTTCCCCTCAATGAATAAAAAAGATTAAAAAGAATTCATGTCTTTCTCAAAACCCGAGCACTTTACTCGGTAAAAAATCCACGGGCTATGTGCCATCTACGGGCTATGTGCCACCAGCGGGCTATGTGCCATCCACGGGCTATGTGCCATCTACGGGCTATGTGCCACCAGCGGGCTATGTGCCATCTACGGGCTATGTGCCATCTACGGGCTATGTGCCACCAGCGGGCTATGTGCCATCTACGGGCTATGTGCCACCAGCGGGCTATGTGCCATCTACGGGCTATGTGCCACCAGCGGGCTATGTGCCATCTACGGGCTATGTGCCACCAGCGGGCTATGTGCCATCTACGGGCTATGTGCCACCAGCGGGCTATGTGCCATCCACGGGCTATGTGCCATCTACGGGCTATGTGCCACCAGCGGGCTATGTGCCATCTACGGGCTATGTGCCATACACGGGCTAGGTGCCATCTACGGGCAAGGTGCCACCAACGGGCTGCATGTCGCCTGCGAGCTATGACAATCCCGGGACATCCGGAGATAACAAGTTATCCGCGCCGAGCAACTGGATCAAGCTCGACCTATGAACAACTAAGAACCTACCCTAGCATTTTATATCCCAATTCTAAGTCAAGAGCCCACGTATAAAAACAACATAGAAACTAGAAAATTTTTACTACTAGAAGGAACTCGGAAACTAAGCTAAGTTAGCCATGAAAAAACTTCATTCAGAAAGATAACAGGCAAACCGGCAGGTAAAAAAACAAGATATATATACTAAGGTCAAAGTGACCAAACTTTGCAAAAATATGCCAAGCGTAACAAAGGAGCTCGGAGCTCAACATTACAAAAACAATGGAAAATTCATTCAGAAAAAACAAGTATACGAAAGGAAATATTCAAACTAGCAAAAAGAGCTCAAAGCTCAAACATCCCAAAAATTTACAAAGACAAGGAAAATTGTTCAAAACTATAAAACTAAAAACTAAATTGTTCAACAATTACAAAAACAAATTGCCTCAGTTTGGGCCCTCGCCCTGATCATCGGCCAGATAATCTTCAATATCTGCCGGTATGTCATAATCTTCGGGCAGCTCTTTAGCTCGGCGGTGCAGCTCCAGCACGTCCAGCTTGAAGTCCGAAACATCAACGTTAGCTCCAAACCGGCCCCTCACATACTCCCCGGCCTGGACCTCCCCGACATATAGCATTTTCCGGAAGTCTTCATACAGACCTTCTTCCCGAGCTGCAGACTCGGCGACTTTAGCCTCAGCATCTCCGACTCGCTTGGTGGCCTCCTCCAGCTTCTTTTTCTGGTCATCCACGGTGTCCCGGAGCCCTTTGCTCGCCAACTCATTCCGGCGCGTTAGGTCGGCCAGCTGCTTTGAAAAATCCTCTTTGTCAGCAGCCTTCTCGGTCTCCAACCGACCAACATCCTTCCGCAAAGACTCCAGGACTCCCAAGTCCTCGACACGCCGGTCCTCGGACTCCTTCAGCTGGTTTTCTAAACTTGCCACCAAGGAAGCCCCTTCCGAGGCCCTCCTCTCCGCCTCGACAGCTCGTTTCTCAGCATCCCGGAGACTAGACCTCGCAGACAGCAGAAGGTCCTTGGCAAGAAGGAGGTCAACCTCGTTCTTATTGGCGTTTTGGTCGGCCAAGTAAGACATCTGCGCAGCCTGCAATACAAACAAAGCATGATTCATGACTAGATAAAAGCAAAACACTTAGAAAAATTTTAGCCAGACTAAAAAGTACCTGAAGGCAGAGAGAGGAAACCGCAGCCAGCATATTCTCGGGCTTGTGCGTCTTGTAGTGGGCCAGATCTATGGGCAGCGTGGTCACCCGGGCTACGTCCCCCGCAATGGGCAGCTCGGTCAATGTCGCGCGGGCCCCATCGTTATGACGGCTCACCCACTCGGCAAAGCTGGTCCTAGTTATCGTCTGAGGACCAGGGGCGGTGGTGCTTGTATCAGAGGAGATCTCCGGCAGATCCGGGATCTCGCGTCTAGGCCTGTGAGTGCTCGGGCCACCTCCCCCAGGAGCTCCTTCCTCGGGAACCTCCTCAGCTCGCCTCGGTCCCACCACGGTCTCGGCCGACCCTAGGTCCACGAACGGAATGTCCCCCACGGGTTCTGCAGTAGGGGGAACATAAATCCCTCCGGGCAGTTGAACCCGAAGCGGGATAACGTGAATGCCAGCAGTCGAGGTCCCTTGATCACCCGCAACCCGCGGAGCCGAGGTCGCATCCGCAGCAGCTTTTGGAACAGACGGGGGCGCCGGAGTGGCAGCTCGGGCTGCCGGTCTTTTGCGTTTCTTGCTCGCGAGCTTGGCCACATCAATATTATTCACTGCAGGAAACAACCAACAACAATCAAAATAAAAACAAGCAAGTTCATAAAAAAAAAAAACAAACAACAACAACAGCACAATGAAAACAAGCACCAGGATCCGAACTCTTCCAGAATTCAAAAAACTTCTTCGGACAAAGATCATCAGCATGAGCTTTGTCCGCCACGGGAGAAGCATCCCGGAGCTTAATAATATCGGCCAGTTCCAGAGGGGCAGGGGTATGGAACCATTTTTCTGGTTTGTAACACTTGTCCTGCCAAGCAGTCACCATCCCCTCAAAGGCAGTCGGGTGGGTGATCTGGAAGTAATCCTCTTTGAAATCCCTTAAGGAGTCAGTTATCCCAGTAACTAAGCCTCCTACCACCTCTTTCCTCTCTCCTCGAAGCCGGATGTACGCGAAATGATTCCGATCTTTAAACGACAACAGGTACAAGCAGCAGAACAGTCGCATAGAATCTACCACCCCGGTTTGCCGACACAACTCCAGGAAGCAAGAATAATGCCGAACTCCGTTCGGATGAATCTGAGATAGCGGCACCTCGAAATAATTGCTTAAACGCTTGTACTGCTCCGAGATAGGGAAGCGGATCCCGGACTGGAGATGCTCCAGGGTCAGCATGATAGTGCCCTTCGGAGGCGCGTCGTTCAGCTTTTTCCCCTCCGGGATCACGGACAGTTGGTACTCTACCGGGATACCAAAAGTGGCCCTCACGGCCTCCAAAAACCCAGTCGTGCACCGAGACGCTTTAATATCACGATCATCAGGTCGGCCACTGGCATCCACGGTTGTGCTTTTCCCCTTTACTTTCTTCGGGACTTGAGGTTGGGAGGTCCCTACCTCCTCTGGCTCCGAGAAGTTAGCTCGACTAGAGCGAACAACGTGAAATTCAACAGACGCCTCAGCTGTCCCTTGATCATTATCATCATATCCCACCCCTTCCTCGCGATCTGATGGGTCACCCGACATACCTAAAGACACAGAAACCAGCTCGGATGAGACAAGCTTCACTAACAAAAATAAACTAGCTAAGACTCAAAGGTACGAATCAAAAGACAATTTTAGAGGGTGACACCATCAGAAACACGAAGACAACGAACTTGAATTTCCAGATTTTTGGAAATCCACACCCCAAACAAGAACATGAAAAACACGCATGAACCTCCAGATTTCTGGAAATCCATGTCTCACAACAAAATCACAGAGAAACAAAGGCATGAAACATGAAAATCCTAAACAGATACACTAACGCAAGGAAGAACTCAGTCAAAATATAAGAACATGCATCTAAACCAGAAAAACAAGAAACAAACAGCAAATCAGAAACACTCACTTGTGCAAAGGAACGAGGAATTCTGGAGAAGACGATCGTGAATACAGAGAGTATCTGGAAAACAGAGGCAAACACAGCAGATGAAGCTTCAGCAACCAGGAAACGAAGACTTGGAGAAGACAAAGAACAGAAATCTGGTGATTCGCAAGAACAGTTTTCTTTTTCTTCAAAGGCAGAGAGAGAACAGAAATGGAGAAAGGAAGCGAAAAGTCTCTCAGTTTGAAAAACCAAATTTATAACGGAAGAAAAGAGAGGGAAAACCAAAAGGCACCTCTTAAATTTTCTCTCTCTTCCCATTAAGCGTGACTCCTAGAAACCAGCACCAGCAATAACTGCTAGACACGTGGCTCAAATGTAAGAAGAAATACAACCGCCATCAAGGAAATCCATCCCACCAGCTGTCAGAAGAGACAACTCGACAGTCACGTCCTTTCACATAACCACATCAGCTCACCCATCTTTCTGACAAGAGGCTCGGTGTCAGAGATCACCCAAAAACAAAGCAAGCATGCCCGGACTCACGTGACCTAATAACTCGGATAACACTACCATCTCGGACATAAATATCCGACACACTGAGGGGGGACTAGTGATAACGTAGCACATCTAGTAGGGGCGAAGCAACCTCGCCAGGAACGAATATCACTAAGTCAAGCATTTCACCGACCTGGTAACAATGTCCGACCTTCTTGAAACCACAGAACGCATGACTTGGGGGGTCACCGGATCGATGGGAATTCAAACATCATCCGAGACAATCATGCCTGATAAGGTCGGACCAAGAATCTTACCCGAGCTCTGACGTATGTTCAACTCAGACCTGAGCCGAGCTCCGAGCTCCTAAGCCCGAAAGATTGGACCATCTGGTTCGAGCTCTGGGCTGCTCCAGATACGGGAATTATGATAACTTGACTCCCAAGTTATCCGGGCTCCGAGGTTCCGTCCAAAGAGCGCTCACTCGTGTACCAGATCCTGGGACCACAGAAGATCTTCTGACAGGTACGTGAGGAATGTTCCCTCTGACACACCTAACGAGCCGCACCACCTGCAGGGATATTCTCCCACGTGAGCATAACCGAATTCTGGGACCACTGGGCTCACAGCCTGCCAGCAAGGCAGGTTTGTCCTTAAACCCTAACTATAAATAGAGGGTTTAAGGACAAACCCTAGGTAATTCTCTTTTTCTCAACTGAAAACTCACTCTTTTCTCTTCTTCTTCTTCCTCTACTTCAATACCTTACTTGAGCGTCGGAGCGAACGTCCGGTGACCCCCACCGGAGTTCCTTCTGACCTCTGTTTGCTTGTGGTGTGCAGGTCGGAAAAGCCTGGATCCTGTTTGGTGATTTATCAGGTACAATTGAAGGTGGAATGTGGAGATTTGGGTAATTGATGATTATATAAGGTAAGGATATAATTGAAAAAACACATAAAGGTGGGATTTATATTAAGACATTTTGTCAATTTTTTAACATTTAATTGGATAATCCATGAATTTTTCGTGTATAATGTTTAGATAAGATTTCCCATAAAACAATATATCATTCAACTGCTAATAACTTAAAAATGAGACTCATGACCAATACGACAATACCTATTTCTACGCAGGACCGACCTTAGATTATGAGACCTTAAGCGGGTTTTTGGACATTTTACAAAAATATGTATTTTCATGCATCAAAATGTTTATAAAAATACATTTATTTAATTTTTATTTTATAAAAGTACGCTCCTTGTTTTTATTATTTTTTAACAAAAATATACTTTCAGTAGATTATTTGTAAATTTTTGATAATTTTTTATATCCTCAAAAAATAAGAATAAAGTATATTTCTATAAAAGAATAAAAAGGCATATTTTTTAGGCTTATTCACCCAAAAATGCCAAACCTTTGCGTCTCGAGTCAGATTTAGCCAAACTTTTAAAAACTACCAGATTTAGCCAAACCTTATATGTTATGTGTCAATTGTGACCATTTTTGAATCGAACCGAAATTGTTGCCCACATGTCATCCATGTCATCTCCAACTCAGCAAAATTTGGTGACATGGCACATTTCAAACCACTAACCCAACTTAATCAAACCAAATAATAAATCCAAAAAAATCAAACCCAACTAAATCAAATTAATTAGTAATTAATTACTAAAATTCATATTTTAATTATCTCAACATTATAATATTAAAAAAAATCACCGCCACACTACTTCGACCTCCCCGTTTTTTCCCGACTCCGATGTATATTTAAAATAATTAATTATTTATAATTAATAAATTAACATCACGCAAAATTTTAATTAATTTTATTCAATTAAAAATATCCGTTAAAAAATTAAATTAATAACTAATTTTTTTTATATAATAAATAATTTCATAAATAATTTTTTTAATTTTTTTTACGGAACACGGTCTGCTCCTCGTCGGACCACCTCCGCCCGGATGACCGGCCACCACCGCCGGAATTTGTTTTTCCGGCGGAATTTTCTTCGTCGTTCTTCGTTGAAGAACAGATCCCACCTGGGATCTGTTCTTCAACGAAGGAACAGATCCCCCATTGAAGGAACAGATCCCAGGAGGATCTGTTCAATGAAGAACAGGGATAGAACAGATCCCTGGATCCCTGTGATCTGTTCTTTTTATAACGAAGAACGGATCCCAGGGATCCCTGGGATCTGATCTTCGTCTTCTTCGTGAAGACGAAGATCTGTTCTTCGTCTTCATGAAGAAGACGAAGAACAGATCTTCGTCTTCTTCATGAAGACGAAGATCGGTTTCTTCGTCTTCATGAAGAAGACGAAAAACAGATCTTCGTCTTCTTCATGAAGACGAAGATCCGTTCTTCGTCTTCATGAAGAAGACGAAGCTCTGTTCATCGTCTTCTTTATGAAGACGATGAACATCTTCTGTTCATCTTCAATGGAAGATGAACAGAGGTTCGTTTTCAGGCGAAGTTTGGTTCGCCTGAAAACGAATCCCATCGGAACGGAATTTTTTAATTTTTTGTTTTATTTAATATTTAACGAAACTCATCGGAACAGAAAATAAATATTTTTTTATTATGTAAATTTTTTTTAATTATTAATTTAATTTTTTACTGGATATTTTTAATTGAATAAAATTAATTAAAATTTTGCGTGATGTTAATTTATTAATTATAAATAATTAATTATTTTAAATATACATCAGAGTCGGGAAAAAACAGGGAGGTCGAAGTAGTGTGGCGGTGATTTTTTTTTAATATTATAATGTTGAGATAATTAAAATATGAATTTTAGTAATTAATTAATAATTAATTTGATTTAGTTGGGTTTGATTTTTTTTGGTTTATTATTTGATTTGATTAAGTTGGGTTAGTGGTTTGAAATGTGCCATGTCACCAAATTTTGCTGAGTTGGAGGTGACATGGAATACATGTGGGCAACAATTTCGGTTCGATTCAAAAATGGCCACAATTGACACATGACATATAAGGTTTGGCTAAATCTGGTGGTTTTTAAAGATTTGGCTAAATCTGACTCGAGACGCAAAGGTTTGGTATTTTTTGGTGAATAAGCCTATTTTTTAAAAAGATTAAAAAAGAGATATTTACATATTTACCTAAAAAACAAAAATATTTGCACTTTTTACCTCAATACAGAAAAGTTACAAAAAATACCTCACGTTTTTTTTCATATTTATGTTTTTACTCTCGGTATTAAAATAATTATGATTTTACTTCGTTATCATAAAAGCAGTAGTGACATTATCATCTCGGTATCATAATTTTTCTGTAAAAAATAATTTTTCGAACGTTATCATACTACTATACTTAATTTTGTCATACTATTATCATAACCTATTTTTATAAAAACTATCATAAGCACGTTATCGTAATATACTTTATTATAGTAATATCATAAAATATTATCATACCATTATCATGACGTACTTTATCATAACTATATCATAATCTTATCATACTATTATCAGAACCGTATAATATTATGATATTGATATGATAACGTGATACATAGATGCTAACATTTAATGATACTGATATGATAATCAAGCATTTTTTTTGACAAAAAATTATTTTTTCTGCAGTGTTATGATACTGATATGATAATGTCATAGTGATACCGATATGATTATCAAACGCTGTTTTCTGTAGAAAATCATTTTTATACAAATTTTTAGAGGTAAAACTGAAAAATTATAGATCTGAGAACTAAATAAATCGTAATAATCACCATATTATAAAAAACAATTGCTAAAATTAAATATGGAAGAACGGTGTATCGATGACGGTGTCATGGCGAACGACGGCGGAACGATGAAGGAGCGGTGCATGGCAGGGTGGCAAAGAGAAGAAGAAAAAGAAATGAAGAGGAAGAAAAAAATGGAAAAAAATGAAGAAGAAGGAGAGAGAGAGAGAGAGAAGAAGAAAAAAAGAAAAAAAATACATGTAGGGCAAAAAATATATTTTTATTATTATTTTTTACTCTAAATATTATTCTGCAGTTTTTAAGAAAACATATAAAAAATAATAATAAAAATAATATTATCATAGTAAAAAAAATTAGGGCAAAAAAATAAAAATATTAAAAAAATGAAATATTTTTTCTATTTTATTTATTGAAGTAAAAATTATTATTATTTTTAAAAATAGAATATTTTTCCTAATTTTTTCATTAAAAAATGCCTATTTTGTAGAAAAATTAAAAAAGTGTAAACATGTAGTTTCCTCTTTTTTATTAAACAAATAAATAGGAGACTGGGCCATTTATGATTAAATATATATATATAAAAGTTATATATTGTGTTTGTTGGTATTAGTCAAAACTAACTGCAAAGTTCAATTATTTTTTAAAATAAAGATTATATATATATATTTTTAAATTAATATGTAATTCTTTTACGTAAAATAGTACCTAAAAATATATTTATAAGATTTAACCCTCAAACCGTAAAGTTTTAAACATAGCTCAACGTATCCAATTTTTACTTTTTTTATTCTGCAGTTTCAGTCAGGTTCAAATGGTTTTTAAAAAATACAATTTGAAATTGTTTTAGAAACTGTTTTTAATAAATTTAAAATGATTTCAAATGATTTCTAAAAACACAATTTGCAATCTTTTTTTAAAAATCATTTCTTGAACAATTTTAAAAGATTTTAAAATGATTTTAAACAATTTCTAAAATTACGGTATTTAGAAGATATGGAGTATTTTTTATAAAATTATTTTTAAAAATACAAATTTATAATATTTTTGTGAATATAGTTTAAAAACAGAATATGTTTGACAAATGTTCCTTTTTTATAAACACAAGGCCTTTTAAGATTTGGAGTCTTAAACATAAGCCTCAGAGGCCTATGCCTAAGGCTGGTCCATGATATAGGTTTGACTTCAATGTGGTCGTCATTCATGCTGGTAGAGTAAATAAGGGCAAAATCATTTTTATGTCTATGTAGGGATATTGGTAATGGGGAGGGAATTTCCCGTTTCCCGTGGGGATCCGCCCCTAATGGGACGGGGAATCTCCACCAATTACTTCCATGGATACGGGGATGGAGGAAAATCATTCCCCAACCACGGGAATGGGGAGGGGACGGGAGTATAATCCCCACCCCATAAGGATCCTCATCCCCATCCCCATGGAGACCCCATTCATATTTATGCATATTTATATTATATTATAAAATTTAGTATGTTATTTATAATTTTAAATAATTTAATTTAATTTAATTTTTTTTATTAGTTTCAATTTAGTTATAAATATATAATATTATAAAAGATAATAGTATTTTTTATAATTAATTTTTTCTAAATATCTTATGAAAATAATGAAATTATTTATAAATTATATTTAATTGTACGGAAAACGGGGATCCCCATGGGGATGTGGAATCCATGGGTATGGGGACGGGGATGATTTTAACCCCATTAATTAAACGGGGACGGGGATGGGGATGGGGATGGTTTTCCCGTCCCCACCCCGCCCCATTGCCATTCCTATGTCTATATACATAAAAAAATTTATTTATTTATTTTTTTCAATTTTTTTTTATTTTCATCACTCGTCGTAAAAAGTGCGTAAAATCGAATTAAATATCTGCCTAACTTGATATGTTAATAAAATGAACCATATCATCATCGTTGGAAAAAAAAATCACATAAATAAAAATGTGCAACCACAAGAGTTTATTTAATAAAAAAATAATAGAAAGAATGAAAAAAATTAAAAATTAAAATATAGAGATTTTTTTGTTATTTCTACGCTTAAATACACCAACAATCACCAACTTTCGCGTGTTTTTGGTATTTAACATAATATTTTAATTTTGGCAAAAAAAGTACATAAACTTTTAAAATTTTGCAATTAAAAACACCAGCACCGTTTTGGATGTAAATGACACTAGCTGTTTTTCAAAGGAAAACAAACGTGGTTTTAATTGCAAAAAATTAAAAAGTTTGTGTTAAATATATTCAAATTAAAAAGATTATGTTAAATCCCAAAAACACGCGAAAGTTGGTGATTTTTGGTGCATTTAAGCCTTATTTCTAACGTAAAAATTGTTAGTCACTTAACATAGACTGTCACACATTCACAATTTCTATGCATAAAAAATAATTAATTATTGAAAAAAAATAGAAATTAAATACAGTCGACCCTCTGATAATTAATACACATGGTGGATCAAAAATTTATTAATTATTAGAATTATTAATTTATAGAATTTGTATAAAAAAAATTATAAAAGATATTTTAAAGCATCTATATTAATAGACCTAATAGTAATATTATATAATAAAAAAAACTAACTAAACACACTTTACAATCACTCAATTTAAAAGAAATAATTTTATATTTAATTTAAAAAATATCAATTGATATCAAAATAAAAAATAATTATTAAAAAGTTATATGAATAAAGTAAAATAATTTTTAATATTTTTTATAATAGAGATACTTTACTTACTTTAATTTGTTTATCTAATAACTTCTTTTAAAATTTCTCAAAAGAATAAGAAAGTCATAATCTGATGGTATTTTAACTTCCACTTTATGAATTAAGGTTAGTATTGCCTCAAATAAATCATCAATTATTATATATTTTCTTAAAAAGAATCTCTCTAATAATTAATATTCATGTAAAATATATTTAATATTTTATTAATTATTAAATAATAGAATTATTAATTATCCGACGTGGAACGAAGTTGGTTCTCTCAATTTTCTATTAATTATTAGAATTATTAATTTATAGAATATTAACTATTAGAGGGTCGACTGTAGCAAATTTTAAAGAAGAATTAAATAATTAATTTTTTTGAAATACATTAACTCTTTGATGGGTTAACTCTAGATAAAATAAAGGAAAAATAAACTTATCTACCCGCAACAATAGTTTCTTTGTCAAATATACCATAATTTTTGAATTTTGCTAATTTAGTCTGTCATCTATTAAATCTTCGCCAAAACTACTATATCATGGATTTAAAACCTCCCACAAGCGCTCTTCTTCTCCAATTACCAAAAAAATGACAAAAATGCTATAGTTATAGGTATTGATAACACACCAAATGGACCGATCTCAAAATGTATTAAGAGAGGCATGCATAACTAAATCAGGTACAACATCAAAACATGCATATTCGAGTATAACACACTCGAATGACAGAACAAGACCTGGCAAACCAAATCCACAAACATACTCGGAGAAACCGAGCATAACGAGGGAACACGACACAAGTCACTAAAGGGCTTGCTTGGTCTACCGAGCAGAACCTCCTCTGATTACAAGGCGACAGACTAACAAAACGTACACTAACTAATATATGCCATCCTGCACAGACAAAAGAACAAACAGATTAATGCCGGGTATACACAAACATATAACTATCAAACATTAGAAAATTAGGAGATAGTATAAAAGGCCTAAGAAAAGTAGGTAAAAAGGTTAATACTCTTTTTCTCTCAACTCATAACTCTTTTTCACTTCTCTTTTCTTTCTCCCACTTTAACGGTTACTAACTTGACCGTCGGAGATAGGGGTGAGCATTAGATGGTTAAAACCAAATTAATCAAACCGAAATATAATTTGAAAATACGGTTTGGTTACGGTCTGAATTTTTAAAATTTTGGCTATTCGGTTCGGTATACAGTTTTGACAAAAAAATAACTGCAATAACCGAACCGACCGTATTTCAAGACTACATCGTTTTAAGCTTTTATATACACACATTCATATATTAAACTTGTTTATTTTTATAGTTTTAAAATAAAAAAGTGATGAACATAGATTTAATTTAAAGCACATGTACTCTTTAAGTTAAATTTCTCTATTTTCTTTTGAGTTTTTTGTAAAACTGTTTTTTTTTCTAAAAATCATACAAAAAATATTACGGTTTTCAACCTAACCTAACCGAACCAAACCGAACCAAAATATTTTGGTTTGGTTAATTCGGTTTTGACATAATTGCGAATGATTTTGAATTTTTAGGCGGTTTGATGACCGAACCGACTGTTGTTCACCCCTAGTCGGAGAGGCTTGCTGGAATTCCATTACGGCGCCGTGCTATCGGCTGTTTGTGAGTTTCAGGTGCTTTTCTGAATACATTCCGGATTCAAGACTGCTCACGTGATTCTCAAGTTATTGGGTATATAAATTTATTTTGCCTTTTTTTTAATCACCATTAAATTAATATAGATAATTATGCAATACAAGAAAAGTGACTTTTAATATTAGTCGATTACAACGATTCTTAAAATCATTTTCAAACATATAAACATGAACAACTCAAGCAAAATGGTATAACCATACCAATAGCCCAAAAAAATGTCAATCTCGGTTAGGATACCTACAATTCGGAATGCTTTATATATCATCTCGGGCTATGTTTAGTAAAGGCACAGCCGAGATTGAGGTATAAATAATGTTATTTATAAAGAATGTTCGGAAGATCACGTTAGTCAAGGTGACCATAAAAGATTCTCTGACAAGAGAAGATACACACTACACTACCCACGCTCAATGCACACATCTCTTCTACCAAAATAACTGAAAATGTTAGCTCAGCCTATATGTCACGACCCATAATATTGAGCCGCAACCGGCGCTAGGGAACGGGAGTGGTAGCTCCGGAACCCGTAGCAAGCCTAAAACCAATATTAATTTTTCGCAAATAATAAACAATTAAAATCAAACAACGGAAGCAAATATACATATATAACATATATACATAAATATTTACACTAACTGTTCTGTTAACCTCGCGGACCCTAGTTTCCGTACTCTGTACGAACCGGCCTCGCGGTACTATATACATCAGTTAGTGTACCAAACGTATCACCGACATCTAGTGCCGTGAATAAAACATAAAACACGTAACCTACAAAAATATAAACAAGACAGTGAGTAATATACACAATCAAAATATACTGCTGTCTAGGATACGACTTTGTCGACGCAGGACCACTACTGCAGCACTACGGAAGTCAAAGAACTATACATACGTGGCTGACTTCCGGATCCCAAAACTAGCTTCTAGCCAGGTCCAAACACTAAGTACCTGAAACACATCAAAAGTGAGGGGTCAGTATTTGAGAAATATTGAGTGAGTTCGCATTTTACTAACAGTATTATTATAAAAACATAGCATCGCACTTCAAGAAAACAATAATATAAAATAATATATATAAACAGGTATTTGATCCGTTCGAAACTAATATCCTAGCATGCGACACAACTTGCAAATATATATTCAAATCATACTGATCCAAATGGTCCGACCCGGGAGTGTTCACACTCTACCTCGTCGATCGCGACCTATCTCTTAATCCCAAAGTGTGAGTCCAACTCACTAGATACAGGGACTCCAGATTACACCGTAGCCGAGTGCTCACTCGTATCGAATTCATTGTCCGACTTCGAAATTCATATTCATATCATATCATATAATATCATACATGTATATATCAAATCATTTTTCAGATGCAAACACACTAGACCGACTCGATACTGGTGATCACACAACCTATTGACACCCAATAGGTAGCTAGTTTCTTCGGATCGCATACTAGTTCTCGTATACGAACTTGATAGAAACATATATCATTTAATCAAAACATATATAATGTGATGCATATAAACAATACACGTATATATAAAATATAATAACAAATAACTTTAAAATATAATATACGAAAGTAAAGTGCAACTCACAGTGACCGCTATCCACTCTATAATGAAGTTGATGTGGTGGTATGCTCGTACTAGTCCGCGTCTAATGCCCTCACTGCTCGTTCGTACGTCTGATACATATTAGTTAACGTTTAGTAGTTATATATTAATCTCGTGTTTTTACACGTATAATACTTTCTAATTCTAGGGTTGAGTTTCATTCTTAATGTTACTCGTGAACTCAATATTCCTTTATCATACTCACGATATATCGAACTCTGCTTCTCGTATTCGAGAAACGTATAATATCCTTAGCGTTTTCCATTATCGTTAATTATCAAAAACGTCGAGCTAAAACCTTACTTTTAAAATTATCGGGGTCCTTAATTAAATTTTAGGGTTTAGTATCCAAAATATCGAAATCTCGGTCACATAGGGCTAAAAGCCCAATTTGGTCCTCTGGACCCACTGTGCGGGCACACATAGGCACTGTGCGTCCGTATAGTGTAGTGTGCGTCCGCACACTTCAGTGTGCATCCACACACCGAGTGCAACCCTGTCACGACCCATTTTCATGAATCGTGACCGGCGCTAGAGTATGGGTATGGTTGTACCAAAACCCGTAGCTAGCCTTGCGGATAACCATCTTATAACATTTAAAACAATAAACCTGCAGAAAATCACATGCTCGGGGGCAACCGAGACTTCAACCTAATCTAGCGGTACAATATAACAACATATATCTGAAGTACGCTTATTTCAAAATAATGTCTAACAGCATGGTAATATATATAATTCTATAAAACACTGTAATCATGCCAAAGCTGATAAAATAATAGTTGGACCAATCCAACAAATAATAGTTTAAAATATAAATAAAAGACTAAGACATGAATAACTGATACTACTACTGCGGTCTAAGTGTTTAAAACAATTCGACTCTTTTATTCTGAAAATAAAATAAAAACCTCTGAGAATGAAGAAACAGAGATTGACCAAAACTCAAATCATAAACCTGGAAAATTTGGGAAAACAACGGGGTCAGATTTACTGAGTAGAGTTTATATAACCATTTACATTTATTAAGTTAAAAACCTTTAAAACGTTTAATAAAACATTTTCATTATGGATTATCAATGAAACCCTAATCCACAATTCTAAATCCATTGTCGTGTCGGTGAGACGTATCTCAATAACTGATCCCCGACTATCACTTAATAAATAGTGAGCCCAGGAGACGTATCTTCCACCGGTTCCCTCACTAAGGTGAGACGTATCTCAAACCTACCTCAATACCATAATCATTACCGGTGCGCACGCAGTCCCGATGATGCCCATCGAGTAGCACGTTCCAAATCAAATCCACAATGTCGAAAAACAGTTCAAAAGCTACTTATACATATATATATATATATATATATATATATATATATATATATATATATATATATATATATATATATATATATATACAAAATATAATAATTTCTTAATAAAGAGGTAAATAGAGATATAAACTCACTGCTTACTATTCCACGTGAAACTTGACAAGCAATCTAACTCTGGTTCGCCTCTGAAGTACGAACAGTCGACGGGTCTAAATACAATATTTAAATTATAATTAAAATCAGACCCTAACTCTAAAGAGTACTAGACACCACATAGGACTAGCACAACACAATACCAAGTCACATTTAATAACACCTATATTAAATACATTCCAAAAATAACCCAAGTTATAGAGTACAAATCATATAAATATATTTAGAATGATTCATAAAATAATTTAAATAAACCCAAGTTAAAATCTGTATCAGTGAGTCAGCCGAGTTATTTAAAACTACCAAACTTCTTCCCACTTGTCGGGCGACCACAGTCTTACCCAAAACAAAACTTATTAAATTTATAAACCCGAGTTTATAAATTAAATATTTGATAAAATAATTATCTATTTTTAAATAGAATTCAATAACTTCAAATTCAAGTAACCCAAATTACAACTAAACTTAATCATTTTAAGTTTATAAAAGTTTAGGGACTAAACTGTAATTTAGCCGATTTAGGTTCAAAAATGTTCAGGGGCTAAACTGTAATTTAGCCAATTTGATATTCGAAATCAAATTTAATTGCTCATTTTCAATTTACTAAATTATAAATCAAATAAACAAATTTAAAAGTTATCCAATAGATAAAACTTAACTTGAATAAATCTTTTAGAAATTTTAGGCGCTAAATTGCAAATTTACCAATTTAACATATCAAACAAAATTAACTATAATTACCCGAGTAATTATATTAATTTAGATATAAAATAAATACCGTTCTCAAGTTGTTGATTTAAAATTGGAACAAAAACAAAAGTTATTATCAATTTATAACATAAAGGTAATTTGGTTAATTGGCAATTTGATTAAGGGCTCAATTTACCAAAACAAAAAGAACAAGGGTTTCAAATAAGTTGACGAAATTTACACATGACCCAAACACACTTTTAGTCATCTTCCCTACTTCATTGAATCCCTTTCCCGCCAACCATACAATTCGAATAGACCAAAAATATCAACAGTAATATTAACAACAATCACAATTTGTCATTAAAAGCAACTTCAATTCATAGAACTTAATAAATAAAAACTCCAACAAACATTCAAGACAAGAGCAACCATGATACCATGTTCACGTTGCCGAGAAGAACAACAAAGGATGAAGAATAATGAATGGAATCCAAATCTCGGACACTAACGATTCAGTTTATGACTAGAACGTAAGCTAAGACATCCAACACATATTCAAATAACGGCAACAACAATAAAAAAAATGGCAGCAAGTTGTATTTGAAACGGCGAAACGGAACGGCAATGAACGGAGGAATTCTTACGTACCATATATGATTCCGAAGCGTAACGATTATAGAGATCGCTGAGTTGATGTGAATCGTTGAAGAAAATTCAGATTATAGCTAAACAATGAGATACGAAATCAAAAACCGTATTTGACGATAAAGCGTAGAATGAACGAAACTAATACGATACTTACCGAGCTTGAATCGAATGGAGTTGGAATGTAATTTAATGAAGTTTCAGATTGTTAAAGAGTGTGGCGGCTGAGGTTGTGTTTCAAAACAATATGAAATATTAGGTTAAGAAGCAGCAAAACGTGAAGCACTGTAACAAAAAAAAAAAGGAGGGCACAATTTGGCGTGAATGGTAATTTACAAGCCAATGGGCTTTTATGTTGGAATGAATAATATGGCATTTAAATCAATGGACCACCAACGTGGTAATAAGAATAGGCCATTGCATGGACTATTCATGCAATTTTTATTAAAGCTTTGTTCTTCCTTTTGTTTTTCTATTAAATAGACAAAATAGATGTTTAATATATTCAATTTAATAATAATAGTAACAAATAACCTAAAACTTGGCGGAATATAAAAGTTAAAAATAAATTTGAAATAATTTAAAAATAATAATTATATAAAACAAATACGGAATATTACATTTTAAAATAATTCAAAACAAAAAAATACGGGATATTATCCCCGGAAAACTTGTTTTCCGGGCGTTTTGACGCGTTCCGACATCCCACGCTCATACTCGACCCCGTTTTCCACCAAACTCGTATCCTAGTCTTCAAAATGTCAAAAACGACTTAAATACAAAGAATTCGAGCTATATACATTTTAAATTCTAAAACAGCCCATTAAATCAGTTCTAGCACCAATTCTCGAGAGTTTTACCTTGATTTGATGCCCGGAGATGATAGAGCTTTCGATTCTGAAGAGATTGCCCCAAAAATCGCTCGAATCGGACGTCGAACGGAGAAACGGCGGCGAAACGACGGTATCGATCGATTTTTCTCCTACTCTCTGATTCATATTTTCTTTATATATATATATCTTGGTTAAATGACTCTTTTAATCCTTGTTTTCTTTCTTTGTTACACTTATCTTTCAAACTTTTCTTTTGTACGATTTAATCCATAGCTAAATCAATAAATTCTTTTATTATAACTTATACGTACTATTTATATCGAATAAATAATACGAAGCTCGATATTAATACTTTCCTGTCAAAATTTAAAATTTTCATTTTTGATACATAATGGCTAAATTACCACTTTAGTCCCTGAACTTTATTTTGAGACCTTTCTTGACATTTCTCCTTTTAATTTCAATTCCAAATTTAGAATTGAAATATAACATTTATTACCGCATCACTACTTTCTCGAAACCGACCTGCTAAAATTTTATTTAATTTAATTTTTATCGGAAAACTTTCCGATATTGCCACTCCAGCAACTCAAAGCGGGACACGTGGCCCAATTAGACAATTAAATCTTTTGGGGTATTACACTATAATATATGGCACACCTCACCATGGAAGCACGAGTGAAGAAAAAGAAGTACATTATATAAATCACTTTATCCTAAAACCCTAAGATATTCTTTTTTGTTATCTAATCTTTTCTCTGCTTGCTTTAATCTTTTTCTTCGCCAAATACTTACATGAGCGTCAGAATTAATGTCCAAAAACCCCTTTCGACGTTCTTTTTTACCGTGCTCTCTATTTTCAGGTCACGGAGTTGTATTGGATCATATCATATTTTCGGTATTTTATCAATTAAAAAAATACAAATAATTACTAACGTTTTTAAAATAATTATTTTCATAATTATTTTTTATAAATAATTATTTTTGAAAATAATTAAAAAAATACTTTTTTTTTAAAATAATTGTTATTTTTTAAATTATTTTTTTAAATTAATATTTTTTTAAATAATTAGCGGTAGATTTTAAAATCCCTCGCTTATTAAGCGCCATGTTCTTCTTTAGTACATGGTTTATAAGGTGCCATAGACGGTTTTAATTATGAGACGGTACTTTTAATTTTTTCGCATTTAGATTAGTTTGAATGCGAGCCGAATATGTCCTTTACTAGTAAAGTTTTAATTTTAAATTTTAAACAGCTATATAAATAAATATTATTTGAATTTAATGTCTCACTTAAATTAAGATTGTCTTACCAAATTTGATACGCTTTGCAAATACATGTCATGTTTCTTTTATATTGCAAATGGGCAACAATAGATTAATTGCCACATCAGACATGTTAATTAGTGGGCAATAATAATTGTTTGTTTAATTGCTGAAATTTGAGAAAAGGAAAGTTTGGATTTGGATTTTGGATGGAAGAGGTGGTTGTTGAGTTGTTGCGAAACCGACAAAATCAAGAATTAAGGGGCCGTTTGGTTCCAAGTCCGGAATGAGAATGGGAATGAGAATGAAAATGGGTGGAAATGGAAATGAGAATGAAAATTTTACTATGTTGTTTGGTTCCACCAAAGAATGGGAATGATTCCATTATAATGTGTTTGTTTGGCAATAATTTAAAATGGGAATGGGAATGGGAATCAATTTTATTTTTTAACTTTCTTATTAATTGTCACGAAAAAATTTAAAAATTACGCAAAAAATAATAGATAATTAATATACACAATTTTCATAAATTGTAATTAAATCATTCAATAAAAATATGTCTAGAATAATTTGTTTATAACACAAACATCAACGTTTTAATCAACATTGTTCTAATCCATGAACTAAAAAATTACATGATAATTTTGAAATTGAAACACTCAAAAGCACTGTCAATAGTCTTGGAGTAATCAACCTGCAAATACAGTTAAATTTAAATGAGTGAAATTACAAAATATATAAGGAAACCAACAAAATATTAAACATTTGACATATTATCAAGCACAAAACAATGGCATAAATAAAACAGAAAAATCTAATGTAAAACACAACTTTTGCACAGAACCTAAGGTAAAGTAAACATATAACCTAAGGTAAAACAGCTTGATAATACCTAAATTGTCTATGCTATCCAAAATAACAATCACATTGAACTAGAATAATTAAAAATGAAAAAAATATGAAGCTTACCATAAAGAAGACTACTGATATACTGCAAAAAATAATAATTAATGTACATTCAGATTTGTATTAAAATCATTAAACCATACACTATACACTCAAAATGACTACTAAAATCAATAAGACTGCAATCATACACTCAAAATGAACTTCAACTACCAAATTGAAAGTTTTAGTAAGTTTTCATGTGCTTATTGTTCTTTGATAATTCATATGTATCATCTTCGTCAAAAACAGGACACCCTAACCTCAGACTCGCCGGATCAGTTACTGCTAAAGTTCACGTCATTGCAATTCAAACAAACATAGACAACATTGCTAAATTAATTGTTGAAAACTACTACTTTTTTACAGCATTATTAGGAGTTGAAATTAGAATATAATCAGTGTTCATCCTTTTAAAGTGGTCAAATTAGTTAAGACATGTGAGGACAGTAACTAATCTTTAATACTATTAGGGGCTATTTTATTACACTATATGCAGCTTAACCATATTTCCTGAATCATCTCAAGCACTCGCCAAGTAATCATAATTAGAATAAAAATAAGAGAGAAACAAAAATCTGAATTACCTGACACCATTCCTCAAAACTGATTTTTCACATCTATTCAAACAGGGGAAAAAGCTAAAGCTATCAAGAAATACCTTAACCAACTCTAACAACTTCAAATTGATACCAATTTTACTTCTCCAGCCAAAAAGTTCAGTCAAGTTTCAATTCCGGTGATAAATGTACTAACCAAAGATGCATACAAATACCCATCAAATCAGAAGTAAATTATCAATAACCGAAGAACAAATTTGAGTCAATCTCTGCCATTGAACATCAAAAGGCATAACATCACAGCTGTTTCAGATTTATCAATAACCAATTTAAATTATCAGTAACCAATTTCAAATTTTCATTAAAAAAAAAGAACAAACCACAGAGTATAATCCTATCATATTATCAATGAAAACAAAAAAAAGACACTTATGAGCATGTTTATGATATCAAATATCACATTATCAGTACAATTTTTCAACAAAATTTCTCCATCAGTCACAGACCAACAAGATAAGGAAATCTGAGTAAAGAATAACATATAGGCACATCCTTACCTGAGAAAGAGCAGCGGCAGTGGAAGTGGAGCGCCGGCGAGACTGAAGAAGGGGAGGGACACGAGCAGCAGGACTAGAGCAGCGACGATGGAAGTAGAGCGCCGGCGAGACTGAAGCAGCGGAGGGATACGAGCAGCAGGATTAGAGCAGCGACGGTGGAAGTGGAGCGCCAGCGAGACTGAAGCAAGCAGAGGGACACGAGCAGCGGAGGGAAAGGATTAGAGCATCGACGGTGGAGGAGCAGCGACGGTGGAGGAGCAGCGACGGTGGAGGAGGAGCGACAGTGGTGGCAGAGTAGTGGCAACGACGATGAGCAGTCGAGGTGCAGAGGAGAGAAACGATATCGTTTATTTTTTCAAAATCACAATTAGGTCAGGAATGGGAATGATTCACCTGGGTCTGATAGGGAATGGGCCATTTCCATTCCATGGGGTTTAGAATTCCCATTCCGGGCTTTTTTTATGAAACAAACAGATTCAATGGGAATGGGTCATTCCCATTCCCATTCCTGGCCTTTTTTTGGTCCAAACAAACAGCCCCTAACTGTAATATACATAATGGTTAAGTGGCGCTAAGGGGATATTTAATAACGCAACTTATTATTTAAGTTAGGCTTAATTTCTTAAAAAACTCTCACCTTACACTTTTTCTTCGTTTATACCCTGACCTTGTAAAAATACCATTTGTACCCAATTTTGAATTTTTATGTTTCATCCCTACCCAAAAACATTAAATTGTACTCTTTTCATTTGGAAAAGAGTTTAAAACATATTTTTTTCTATTTTAAAATATACAAATAAATCCTTAAACTTAAAAAATAATCAAATACATCCAAATAATTAATTAATTTTTTTAATTTTATAAAATAATATAAAAATTAAAAAAAAATTATTATTTTTTATTTTTTTGTCGTAAATATTTTTTAAATAAATTAAAAAAATAAAAAAAATATAAAAAGTAAAAACAAATCGGAAATATTTTTTTAAATAATTAAAAAAATTATTATTATTTTTAATATTTTGAAGAAGATGGTATTTTTGTACTATTAATAACATTAATATCTAATTAGTATATAAGTTAAAAATGAAGGATTATTTTAAACTCTTTTTCAAATGAAAAAAGTACAATTTAATGCTTTTGGGTAGAGATGAAACATAAAAACTCAAAATTGGGTACAAATGGTGTTTTTACAAGGTCAGGATATAAACGAAAAAAAATGCAAGGTGAGTTTTTTTTAAGGAATTAAGCCTTTAAATTAATGTATTAAGCACTTAATTGTTTTAAATTGGTTTGATAATTCAAAAAAATTCAACTTAACTTATTCAGTTAAGTCAAAAACAACTTAAAATAATAAGTCAAAAATTTCGACTTATTTTTTTTACTGAAAACATTAAATTATTAAATATTAATTTTATCATTCAATAAACTTTATATCCTTATTATTTTCAATTATTACTCACGAATAAAAATATTTTATCTCACATATATTAATTTTTTAATTCTTTTTAATATCACAATGAGCGTATTATACTTAAATCAACACTTTAAATTGCAAATTAGTATATTTTTTTACTATGAATATCAAAATATGCAATTAAAATTTATGATTTCTATTTATACTATGTGTAATATTCATAATATTTTTTAATTTTTTTTTATGAGTATAATATTTTTTAAATACTATTTATTTATATTTTATAATTTATTTTTAAAATAGTTTGAATTTAATTTTCAGCATTTAATTTTCAATTTTATTAAGCGCCACCAAAGTGAGGCGCTTAAGAGTTAGATTCTGAAAACGTGCGGTTCATAATTCAGCCTCGAAAATCAGTCTAGTCTAGTATATCCAAACATATATTAGGGTTTTTTTTGCAACCCTAAAAACAATAGTAGAGATCAATTGCATCACTTTCTAATAATTGGCGTAGAAAATTTTACACGTTTTAAACACATTAGTCGCTTTATTGTTCAATTGCTATTGTTATCTCATATTAATTATATGATTATTAATTTTGGAGGGTTGTGGAGGAAGGTGGTTGATGAGCATATATTGTTTTATTCATATCAAACAGACAATATTAAAGAGTTGACAATGATTGATACTTATAGTAATTTATTTTTATGTTAAGATGAAAGGGACTTAATTTTCTGTTATCTCCTTTTTTGTGGTGGATATGTTTTTGCCTGTTTGTGGGGGGACGAGTAAATGCAATCTTTTTTCTTGATATCAAAGATATGCTTGCAATTTATTTTAAGAGAATATGCTTGTGGAATATTTCAAGTTAAATATTTTTACAACTATTTAACCATGTGTTATTTAATAAAGGTTTAATAGCAAAAAAAATTCAAACCTTTACAATTTATCGTAATTTTATCCAAACTTTTTAATTTTTACAATAATATCCAAATTGCATTATTTTGTTGCAATACCAAATTGCACTTTTTATATGATTTTTTTTGAGTTATTTGCCATTTTTTGGGAATTTTACTATATTAATCAAAAAATAATAATAGCCTAATATCTTAATTGAAAACAACAAATTTAGCCATAAATTTGGCTATTATGGCAACAACAAAAATGCAATTTGGATATTATTGCAAAAATTAAAAGGTTTGGATAAAGTTACAACAAGTCGTAAAGGTTTGTTTTTTTTTACCATTGGGCCTTTAATAAAATAGTTATCAATATTTTATTTACTAGGCTAAACCTCCAAAACATATCTAACCTTTGCGATTTATGTCAGTTATGATTAAATTTTTCAAAATCAGCAAATATAACCAATTTTTGTATATTATGTTCCTTTTATAACCTTTTTTATCCGGGTCGGTTTTTTTTATTGTGATTAAATCTTTTATTGTGACACAACACGCAAAGTTTTGATATTTTATTGTCATTATATCTTTTTTAATCTTATATACATGGCTCTTATAGTTGCCAATTTTACAAAGTTTGGTCATAAGTGATATAAATCGCAAAGATTTGGTATTTTTAGAGGATTTGCCCTATTTATTATTTATCACTATAAAATGTTCATTTTCGAAAGGATATACAGTTAGTATTGGTCAATAATTGTTTATTTTTGCATGTCTTATTTAAAAAGTCTATATCATAGTTTTAGCATTTGTTTATATATAAATTTTAAATTAATAACTATTATAATTCTATGTTTAAATAAGAAAAACATCATTAATAGAGATACAATATTAATTTATAAATTACAACTGTTAATATTTTATTTGTTTGTGTTTTTTATTTTTTTGGACATATACTTCTAAATGAGGGGCTTATCAAGCATTCCTTACTCTTTCCGTCGTCAATTGGTGAAACTTCTCTACTATCAATTAAATAATCAGGTATTCTATGCTGGTGATTGTTGCTCTGGATGATCTCGACATTTTAATTTTTGCTTTTCTACAAAATCAAGGTAATATTTACAGCACATTAGCCGTAACCAATTGTAAGTAATTTCTTCATTTTTATTATTTTTTATTTATTGTTCGTTATTGCTACCGTTCGTTTAACAAATTATTCATATATTGGTATTTAATTTGTTAAATAAATGTGTAATTGGATGGTTCAAACAGTAGTCGCGAAGTCCACTTTTTAGTTTTCTTGTTTCAAGAGGGTTTATCATCTTCATGAGATGGTCTTTCTTATCATATATTTATATATTGTTATCTTTGACAAAATAAATTAATTCAACTTAGTTTATTAGCAGTGGCATAGAAGCATTTCAATTTCATATGAATTATCATTTTTATGTAAATTAATTCAATTTTTGTATATTATTTTATTATACAATTACCTTATTTTGGCTATAATATATATTTAAAGACTTTTCTATAGTTATCTTATTTTTTCAGATTATTTGATCTATTTTTAGATAATATATGGCAATATAAAAAAAATATACAAAAAAACTTCATTAATTTATCTTATGTATATTTGATGGCCTCTTTCATGGTTACTTCGTTTTAATCTATTTCATCCAATAATAATTCATCCAATAATGATAAATGGATAAAATACAGTATTTACAAAACGAAGTTATCATAGACCTAACTTGATGGCAAAATTATCTTATTTATTTTGGCTAATTTTGGCTTTGACAATTGTCTTAAAGGCACCGAAAATTAGGCGTATGAAATTATTATTCATGTATAATTTCATCTTATTTCTAAAGACATCACTAATTTAATACAAATGCAAAGTCTTTCGGATGAAATGAAATTTTCTTTTACCCTAATTTTCGGGGTTTATAATTTTTAAATTTATGTTATACACTGTAAGTGTATTTGGATGGTCCATTTGATGGTTAAAAGATCCTAATAGATGACTGCTTGACAGTATTACTTTTTGAAAGATTGGTTCATTATTGATGAAAAATTGTCCATATATACATAGTTACTAATAGACACTTCACCTAAGTGAAGTTTGCCTATTAAAAAAAAAAAAGAAAGACAACACTAGTTATGGCAATGGCCCTCCAACTTCGCTTTCACGACCACATGCAGTATTATTATCAGCTGAAATAATGACTCTGACCATTATTAGATAGAAATTTAATTGCATTTGTGTTACTCCTACTAAGATCGATAGAGGCTTAAAAATATGCTCCATTTATTTATTTTATTTTTTCAGATTATTTTCACACATATTAAAAATATATAAAATATTATAAATAATTTTTCGTACATGATTCCTTACTATTACTTTGATATATGATACACTTAAATACATAGAATTTTTTAACATATTAGTCTATTTAACAAACTCATTAATATCAACAGCAGTGTTTTAAAAACAGGACCGGACTGACCGTTCGAACTGGAATCCGGCTGGTGGTCCGGTTTGAAACAGTAAAAGCTCGGATCTTTTGGTTAAACCGTATTGGACCGGATTAAAGCGGATTGAACCGGTAAAAAACCGGTGTTGAACCGGTAAAATCTGCTAAACCCAATTTTTTTATATAAGACACACGAGGAGCTAATTTTTCTTCTTCCTTTTACTTATTATCCAACGAGAAAGAAAATTATAAAGAGCATTATAGCAAATTACAATTTTATAGATATTCAAGCCGGCTCTCTGAAATCTTTGTAGAAGAGAAGGATAATGGAAAGAGGCTTAATCAAAGAATCACCACAGCCAGTCTCTTCTGTTACAATAGAACTACATTGATATCTGCACGGTAAAATTAAATATTAATTAATTGGAAAACTAAAATCTTAATATTATAAATATAATTTATTCATAAAAAAAAGTATATTTTTTTTTGAGAATATTATATAATAGTTGAATTAGTTGATACAGGTTGCAACTTTAACTTAAATTTATTAATTTAATAAAAGTAATTAATTAATTGATTAAAAGTTCTTTTGTTTCTATAACTCACATCAAATTAAATTATTTAATTAAAATTAAATGTTATGTATATTAATACAATATAATAAAATTAAATTACTGATTAAATTTAAAAAATTAACTATATTCAAAAGCTTATGAAAATTATTCATATGTAAAACACTCTTAAGTTTCATTACCATTATTTCTTTTTCGAATTCTATTACTTTAAACTTTTAATTAAAAATTTAATAAATTATACTTTAATTTTTTTTTTTCAAAAGTTACGAACATTTCTTATATATTAAAACTCTTCAAACTTCATCAATCATAAAACTTTTGGAATTCTATTAAGTTAAATGTAATCAATTAAGTTTTAAAAATATATTCTGTTTCATAATTTTTACATATTATTAATATACTAAAACTCTTTTTTTTTTAAATTCTATCTAACTTCATAATCATGATTTTTTAAAAAAAAATTTATTACTTTAAAGTTAAATTTAATAATTTCAATTTTAATTTTAAAACAAATCTTGTTTCAGAATTTATGAACATTGTCAATATATTCTTCAAAATTTCATTAATTATAAATCTTCCAAAATTTTACCAAGTTAAATTTAATCAATTAAATTTTAAAAAATTCTTATGTGCATAATTTATAAATATTGTTTAAATATCAGTTCATCAGATGAAATAGTATAACCATAATTTTTTTTAAAAAAAATTCCATAATCTTAAATTTTAGCCAATAGATTTTTTCATGTTTCGTAATATCCAAATTATTAGCTTATTTTTATCTTCTATTAAGTTTTTATATAGTTTAATTCAAGTTTTTTAAGTTTAATTTAGTTGCTCTCTTGTCCATTTTGGTTAAGGTAATGTAAAAAAAATCACGAATTTTATATATTTTTTCATTTTAATAACACAATTTAAATTTTGTCATTTTCATGCACAAATTATCAATTTTTTTTTCAAATTCATACATGGCGTTGAGGTGACACTCATTCATTGGTGTAAAATGACCTCTATCTCAGCGAATTACACTAATAGAGTCGTGTCACTTCAACACCGTGTATGAATTTGAAAAAAGTGGTAGTCCGTGCATAAAAATGACAAAATTTAAAATATGTTATTAAAATAAAAAACATGTAAAGTTCATGATTTTTTTTGGACATTACATATTTTTTCTATTAGAATTTATTTCTAATTTTGTGTCTTACTTAGGTTAGATCTAATCTAATCTTCACTTAAGATTTGTTTTTCTTCACTTTCTGAAGAAGACATGTGAGTTTTTAAATTCATGAGAGCTGGATCTCTGCAATCGAAGTCATCGTCCTCATAAGAGATCCCCTTGAACAGTTGAGTATCTGTAAATTTTTGGTATTTTTACTCAGTGGATCCTTATTTCGGGTCTCATAAAAAACCTGGTTCAGTTGACATCTCTCAATTGTTTAGGTAGGTTGTGAAATTGAAGCGTATTTTTTTTAATTGTAAAATTATTATTTGTAAACGAGAATTGAGATCTAAACAAAAAAAAGTTTAAACATAGGATAATTTCGAACAGTTGAGCTATATGACTTGGAAACCATGTGGACAACAATCACGTTAGAATTTTAAAAAAATTGTCACACTTGAAAGAGAGAAAAATTAAACTAAACTTAATATTTTTAGGACAAAAAATATTCTAAAGTTCTTGTACTTCTTTTTTATTTCATCCCTAAGCATTTTTATTTCTTTACTTGTACTTTTGAAAATAATTTTATATAGTCCTTTTATTAATAAAAATGTGGAAGTGTGAAAAATCAAGTAAAACTGTTCTTAAAAGTGCATGGACTAAGTAAAAAAAATAAAAAGATTTTATAAAATTGTTTTCGAAAGTACAAGACCAAATAAAGAAATAAAAACGCCTAATAACGAAGTAAAGAAAAAAAATAAAAAAATACAGGGATTTCAGGATAAGTTAAACCTATTTTTAAAAGTTTGAAATATAATAAGAAAAAGAGTAGAAAAAATAGAGTATTTTTTGATGATTTTACCTTTAATTTAATCAAGGATTCCCATGTACACATTGGTTCTAGTCAACTTGGCTAAATTGGCAATTGATGACACAGCTAAACTGGTAAACATTCTGTGCTACAGCATTAGCTATTGAATTAATTATTTTCATTTTCTTCTCGGACTTTTGAGAATCGCCATCCTGCTGCTCCAAAATCGATGATGAAGAAGATTGCTCCGGCGAGGAGCGTTTGCTATTAGTCACTCTAATAGGCTCATAATCAGTTGAGCCAATTAAATGAGGAAAATTGAGCCTGGCTTTGGCACCTCGCATTTTAAAAGCGGCTCTATCGTAAGCCAATGCCGCATCTTCTGGTGTCTCGTAAGTACCCAGCCAAATTCTAGCTCCATGTCTCTTCGGATCTCTAATCTCCGCTGCGTATGTGCCCCACGGCCTCCTCCTTACACCTTTAAATTTCTTCTTAGCGGTGACTACTTCTCGAAGACAACGACCATTTGGTGGCGATTTTGTAGTTTCCTGCAAATCATCAAGTTTACAAGAAGCTGAATCATCAAGTAAAGTATCCAGTGAAGTATTTTTTGGGGTTTCAAGATCATCTTCAAGTAATGTAGGCAATGAGGTACTATTTATTACGGTTTCAAAATCATTTTCAAGTAAACTATGTGGTGAGGTATTTGCTAGGGTTTCAAAATCATCTTCAAGAAAATTATGAGGTGAGGTATTTGCTAGGGTTTCAAAATCATCTTCAAGAAAACTATGTGGTGAGGTATTTGTTAGGGTTTCAAAATCATCTTCAAGAAGATAATCTTGGATTAAATCCAAAAGAGTAGAATCATTAGGTAAAGAACTGATAGTTTCTCCCATCATATCCATGAGAAGAAGAAAAGAAAAACTAAACTGAGTTTTGGTAGTAGTGAAGTTGGTATATATAGTGAGTTTCTTGTTCCCTGAGAAATGAAGTTGAGGTTCTAATTTCCATGAAATTAATTGTCATATCAGAAACGAACACGTATTTAATTTAAATAAAAAAGTGAAATTATTTTAAACCGAGGGAGTAATATTTTCTTTTATAGGTTGTTATCCGTTGAGTAGTTGTCACATTGATGATTTGCCCATGTGCTTGCTGCATAAACCATAGATGACAAAAGGCTTCGGACCACTTGTTCATAATTTTTTTGTTCATTTTAAACGCTTCCTCATTGCATATTGCATCTTCCAAATTACAGTATATAATTGAATGGTTTGTATGGGAAGATGACTTATCTTCTATTCCATGAGAAAAAGAAATTTTGGTACAACTAGAAATATCGACAAAGAAATTTATCATAAGTAAATACTGAAGGTAGGGGGAGGTGATTCTAAAATATTGAGGATAGCGACTAGTTTTTTGTTTTTGTTTTCTTCCATGAATATGATAGCGATTAGTTGGTAGGTATTAAGTGCAATGTTGTGTTTTAATTTCCTTCTTTAATTATAATTTGAGTTTCTTTGGTTTGATTGAGAAATGGGGAATACTACATAGTCAATTTGCAAATATATATATATATATATATATATATATAGTACGAAGCCCTCGTGTTGTTTTGGAAGATTTTTTTTTTTAATTTACATACAACTCAAACATTATAATAATTATTTACGTAATTTTTGAATATTGAAAACACAGTTTTTTTGAATAAAATTATTACAATTATAATTAAAGATTTGTCACATTCTGCTAACACAAATGTTAAACTCACATTATTTTCATTACAATATTAAAAAGTATTTCAAACTAAATGCTACATTTAAAGAAGATTCATCACCAGTAAGTTGAAGAGATCACTTTCTAAAATATTGCTAGAAGAAGACCACAGTTGAAAAACTATCACAATTGCAAAGGAATTAGACTTGAAGTGTCTTTTTTGCTAATTTTGAAATTTATAAATAGATGAAATTGTGCCATCATGAAAGTCAAGTTCTATTGTCGTTCCTTTTTGTTTCTGAATTTTAAAGAAATACTGATTTTATCATGTTACTCAGAAAGTGGTTTAGACAAACTACTAGAAATCTGTCATTTAGCGACGGAAAATGGCATTTAGCTACGGAAAGAAAAAATTAGCGATGGATTTTAAAAAATTTAGCGACGGATTTAGCGACGGATTTTAATCCGTCACTAATTTAAAAAAAAATAAAAAAAAATTAATTTTTTTAATTAAAGCTAAAAATGAAATATCATTTAATCTATTAGCCCACGGTCACCCACCCACCCGCGATAGGTCAACTATCATCATCTTCCGGCAATTTTCGCAAACTTCCCAGTAGGTCACCCATCCTTCAATTGCTCTCAGTCAAACCTCTTTAATCTTCTAGTTCCCCCGCGCGTAACTCCATCTTATACAGCTCAGATTCTTGATACATATCTATGTATATTATATTTAAATATAACTAAAAGAAATGAATATTTACTCCCGCAAAAATATGTTTAAATAAATAATTGTTTTTTAATAGAATTAATACTTTTAGCGACGAATTCTGAAAACCGTCGCTAAATGTAACACTTTTAGCGACGGATTTTGAAATCCGTCGCTAAAAGTGAAAAAAATTTGGCGGGGTTTGTCCCGCCATTTTAGCTACGGAATTTCCGTCGCTAAAGTTGGCGGGATGAATCCCGCCAATTTTTTTAAGGATTTAGCGATGGATTCAAAATCCGTCGCTAAATCAGTCGCTAATCGACAGTTTTCTAGTAGTGAAATGCAATGGAATATTTAATAAGAAAATAAAGTAATAAATGTGCTAATTACATAGTAAAAATAAAAATGCATTATTATTTTTCATATTTATAATCCGTAATTTTAAAATATTGCAAGAGTTAATAAAGGTAGAACCCAAAATACGAAAAAACCTAAAAAAAAAATCTTTTGATGACAAATTAAACATACTAATAAGAAATAAAATTATAATTATAATAATTAAAATTAAAACCGATTTCATTTTGAATTGTTTTTAAAAGACTATAAAATTTGTAAAAGAAATGAAATAAATTATGTAGTGGAAACATATAGTAAAGTGAGTATATAAAGTAAAAAATATAGCCGTTTTATGACCGTTATATATATAGCCGTTAATTATTTTAAAAGTTTTCAATTTGTTAGATAAAAAAACAATGAAGTTAATTATATTAAAGTCAAAATAAAAATTATAATAAACTGGTGACTATAATTTTATTTCAGTGAATTTTATAATTTAGTTTTACATAAATGAGATTTTAACATAATCAAATAATTTTAAAAATTATTTTTAAATTTTTTTTGATTGCTACATATATGTTATATAACACTACTAGAAAACAGTCATTTAGTGCCATCTTTTCTTAATACACAAATTCCAAAAAAATATGATCCACACACAACTTTTCATCTCACACTTTTTCTTTCACACAGTCACTTCATCTCTTATGTTCCCATTAAAAAAATAACTGAGAACGAATAAAATCTAGGGTAAATTACTTAAATCTCTATATATTTTAATAAAATACATTCAGGGGTGAAGTCAAAAATTATTTCAATGGGTGTCAATTTTTCTATATGTATAATAAATCACATATATCATTAGATATAATTATGAGGTTAAGGTGGGCAATATGTTGAAAAAGGCTTAAATATATAACTTTTTACCAATTGTATAGATTTTGCTTAGGAAAACAGAGGAAAAAGGTGGGCAACAGACCACCTTTTCCTAGATATAGCTTCGTCTCTTTAAACACTAACTCGCCTTTTTAGTTTTTATCAATCTATTATAACATCTTTCATGTTTAAATATATTATAAAATTACATCTATCCGTAAAAAAATTCATTAGTCAACCTGGTTAAAAAATTAGATTTGGCGCTTAAATTCAATTGTTATCCAATTTCATTCAAAAATTATCAAAATTAATTGATTATTTATTTTTATAAAATAATAATAAATTTAATTAAAATAAGTTTTAAAAAAAGACAATCTTTAGTTGTCTATAATTGTTTTTTATTTTATTTTTTTGGCTGTCATCGACGGTTTATTTTTACAGTTGACTATGACCATATCTTTGTTCATGTTGCTTTAATTTCATAAAATAACATATAGTCGATCTTCTTTTCATTTTTTTCATTGATTAATTTATCAACGAAACACATGTGCAAACCAATTCATCGCAAACAAAAGTTGAAGATGGATTGAATATCTTTCAACAATAAAGAGAAATTGTTTATGGGCTATTACAATTTCAGTTTTAAAAAAATATATTTTATTGTTTGTCTTAGTCTTTTAAAAAAAACTAGAAAATTGTCATTTAAAAAAAATTGTTGTCCTTTCTTTATAAAAGATAATTTTTCAGGTGATAACTGAATTAGATGTTATGGATGAAGTTGTTGATATCAGAAATTAGTTTGTGGAAGATAGATCGAGGACTGTACTTTACTGTCCGGACGGTTTTGATAATTTATTTTTAATTTTTATAAGTAAAATTGTAAATCAGGCAGCACATGTTAGCGTAAAATATCTATATTTTTATTAGATCATCAAAATTTTATCTTTTATAAAAGTGATTGTTTCTTATCAAATTTAATGGAATTTTATCAAACTTAATGTAAGTTTATCAATAAAGAAAAATCTTTGTATTTTTTTTATCAATTACGACTTTTTTAAATTTTGATAATTATATCCAATTTGAAAGTTTTTTTTAATATAATTATGGCCAAAATTTTCAATTTTATTTTTTAGAATCGCAACCTCTCATTTTTATTAATTGCAACTACAAGTTTATATTAGTTAGACCATTTTTTAAAAGGCTTACGGCAAAAAAACCCAAACCTTTACGACTTGTTGCAATTATATCCAAATCTTTTAATTTTTGCAATAATATCCAAATTGCATTATTTTGTTGCAATAATATCCAAATTGCACTTTTTATGTTAATTTTTTTGAATTTTTTGCCATTTTTTGAGACTTTTACTATATTATTATACATCAAAACATAATAATAGCCTAATATCTTATTTGAAAACAACAAGTTTAGCCATCAATTTGACTATTGTTACAAAAAATATAATTTGGATACTATTACAAAAAAAATACAATTTGCATATTATTACAAAAATTAAAAGGTTTGGATATAATTGCAATAAGTCGTAAATGTTTGGGTTTTTTTTACCATTAGACCTTTCTAAAATTTTGTCGTTACTGATAGAGGATGTAAAAGTTTGGATTTGAAAATTTAAAACTTAAAATTTTAATTACAATTATAAAACAAATTTTTAAATTGGATATAATTATAAAATTATAAAATTTAATCATAATTGATAAAAAGTGTAAATATTTAGTATTAAGAAAACACTTGGTGTATTAAAAAAACTAGAGCTCATCATTGGGTTGTTTTATCCATTAAGGAACAATTTGGTCCCGAGATGCCACATTTCCCTCCACTTTCCAGAAAATCATTATATTTTTTTTTGAAAATCATTATATTAGCGGGTCCCAAATGATGCATTTTTCTTTTAAAATGACAAAACATAAATAAAAAAAATGAGAATATTTATTTCCACTTTAAAGGTCTATATGGCACACGAACAAAACCATCATTCAGTCGGCGCTCCGACATAGCATCTGCGAGAGTTTATCACATGCAAATGTTAATTTATAACATGTCATATTTACACCAAATGTGTATTTACAGTAAATAATTTTTAATTATTATTAACTTCTTTATTAAATATCTCAAAATGACTAACATCTTCTGCAAATGATATGGCACAATTATTATGTCGTATGATTTTCTATCAGTTGGTCATATTAAAATATTATAGGAAAAAGGTATAAAATTGACTTCAATCTGTATTTCAAATTTCACTTCATTTTTTTTATATTTTTTAAATTTCAATTATGATCTCTATATTTTTCTCCATGAACAAAAAAATACATGACGAGAGCATTTATTTTCCTTGAGTAATCTGACGCGATATTCATTTCTTTCACAAAACTCCAACATGACAATATCTGTTGGAACAGTTTATGAAATGGAACGAAATTACCAAACAATGTTTCTGGCTGAGTCGCGGACTAGGTCGCTCTCTTTAAGACGTTTCGCGGCTCTGCCTCTGATTGTGCAAGCAGTCGTACGTACCACGTCGCCCCCAGGATAAAACAGCCGAACTCCGATGAATACTGCACTGTATTCAGCGGTCAATTACACCTTTCTGTCTATTGCTCAAGAACTCAGTTTTGTTTTTGTAAGAAAATAGCTGTTCTGTAAAACTTGTTTTATCTGATGGGGAAGACAGCAGTTTTATAGCAATAATAAAACTGAAACGGTAAAATTAAATCAAAACGTTTTCCTTTATTAAAACAGTCAGTCAAAACGTGGGAGACAAATCAGGGATTGTGTTGTATTCAAAAATAAAACCGTTACAAAAAGATTTCAGAAATAAAAAATTTATTAAGTGCTAAAACCGAACCTGACCTGACCTGACCTGACCAGCCGGCCGACCGGACGGACGGCGCGCGCGTGTGTGGTAAATCGGGTAGGATGTGACTCCTAGCCGGTTCACAAAACTGGGTACCCCTTGGGGCCCAAATCCAAGTGTGAGAGATCACCCTTATAAGCTCAATTAAATGAGCTCTCCTAAGCAATGTGGGATTTCCACAATACTCTCTTTACTCTCACTTAGCACTTTTCTTTTTCTTATCTTTTCAAATTCAATTTTTGTACCAACAATCCCCCACTTTGAATTTTAAAAATAATTTCTCGAGCAATTTCTGATCTAGTAAGATTGCGCTTAAGCAGAGGTATATCTTTCGATTTGAACCTTTGCGTAGTGTGTTAGATTCTGATTCAACAAGAGTGACTCGTAGTCTTGAACTCTATCTCGGACATCTAACCACACACAACCTTTTTTAAGAGTGTATTCAAAAGCCCGTGCGTTTATGGCCATGCACGTCTATCCCAGTTTAGTGAACGCTCTAGAAATTTTGCCTCAAATTTCATAGAAAGCGGCCCCACTTTCACATTCACAAAGGTGAAGCTATCAAGAGTACTCCCGTAGCTAGGTACTCCACTCCAAATGGAGTATAGACTTCATTAAGAGATTCTATTAACTCATCCTCTAATCGCTTCAGGAATCATGCCTCAATTTTGCATGTTCTGGCTCATATCATTCATAACTTGTTATTACCCATTGAACCTATTTCTTGGGATCTCCAGTCAGTTAGGTCGGGTTACCATTATGAATGATTCATTCTATAGGCAATAGTCCCATTCCCTTGGAAGTTTTATGGACTTTCTCTCTAGCTAATCCTTTCGTCAAAGGATCTGCTAAGTTATCATCAGTGCGTACATGATCCACTCTAACAGCCCCTGTTGAGATAAATTCTCTAACAGTGCTGTGCTTACGACGTATCTGTCGTTTCTTACCATTATAATAACGGTTCTCAATTTTTGCAATAGCCGCGGTACTATCGCAATGGATCAACACAGCTGGTATCGGTCTTTCCCATAAAGGAATCTCAGCTAGCAGGCTTCTTAGCCACCCTGCTTCTTCACTAGCAGCAGCTAGTGCTATCATTTCTGACTCCATCGTAGATTGAGCCAGAATCGTCTGTTTCTTTGACTTCCAAGAAACAGCTCCACCAGCTATACTAAAAATATAGCCGCTCGTTGCTTTGGAATCATCTGACAATGTATTCCAATCCGCATCACTGTACCCTTCAAGTACAGCAGGATGCTTCAAATAATGTAGTCCAAGATTCATGGTTCTTTTAAGGTATCTCATTACCCTTTCAATAGCATGCCAGTGCTCAATACTAGGTCTACTAGTAAACCTGCACAGTAATCCAACGACATATGCAATGTCGGGTCTAGTACAATCAGTGGCATATCGAAGGCTGCCAATGATGCTCGCATATTCAGACTGTCGTACACTATCACCAGTGTTCTTAAAAAGTTTTACACTTGGATCATAAGGTGTACATGCAGGTTTACAGTCGAAGTAGTTATATTTCTTTAGAATCTTCTCAACATAGTGAGATTGATCTAAAGAAATTCCTTTTTCAGATCTAGTTATTTTTATGCCAAGAATGACATTCGCTTCACCTAGATCTTTCATATCAAAGTTGGCACCCAACATTGATTTCACAGCATTCACAACATGAATATTTGATCCAAAAATCAACAAGTCATCAACATATAAACATATGAAAGTACAAAGCTCATTCTCAGATTTATAATATATACATTTGTCACTTTCATTCACTTTAAAACCATTTGAGATGACAAGATTATCAAATTTCTCATGCCATTGTTTAGGTGCCTGTTTTAGACCATACAAGGATTTGTCTAACTTGCACACTTTCTGTTCCTGTCCATGTATCACAAAACCTTCAGGTTGGTCCATGTAAATTTCTTCCTCCAATTCACCATTCAAAAAAGCGGTCTTAACATCCATTTGGTGTACTACCAAATCATAAAGTGCAGCGATCGAAATCAGCACTCTAATGGATGTTATTCTAGTAACTGGTGAATAGGTATCAAAGAAATCAACGTTTTCACGTTGTCTATAACCCTTAGCCACTAGTCGAGCTTTATATTTATCAACTGTGCCATCAGGTTTCATTTTCTTTTTCAAAATCCACTTACAACCTATGGTCTTGCAACCGGGGGGTAAATCAGTCAAATGCCAAGTCTTATTGGACTCCAAAGATTCCATCTCATCATTTATGGCTTCTTGCCAAAGATCAGCATCTAAAGAAGTTAGAGCTTCCTGGAGGTTTGCTGGATCCTCCTCTAAAGAATACACTTGGAAATCTGGACCAAAGTCTTTCGAGATTCTAGCTCTTTTACTCCTTCTGATCTCTGGTTCTATATCATCTGTAATCTCATTATTCCTGACAACAGGAATGCTACTAGATGATTCGCCCCCACTATTTCCTAATTTAAAAGGAAATTTCTGTTCATAAAAATCAGCATCTACGGATTCAATAATCACTCGTGCAGTCAAGTCATAAAATCTGTATGCCTTGCTATTGACTGCATACCCAATGAACACACATTCATAGGCTCTACTTGCTAATTTTATTCGTTTTGGATCAGGAATCCTAACATAGGCTAAACAGCCCCATGTTCTCAAATAAGACAAATTTGGTTGTCTTTTCTTTAAAATCTCATAAGGTGAAATTTTATTGTTCGATTTTGGTACTCTGTTTAGCACGTAGCAAACAGTCAATAATATTTCACCCCACCAATAAGAAGCAGCACCTGAGTTTAATAAAATAGACACTACAGCTTCTGTAAATGTTCTATTTTTTCTTTCGGCTTTACCGTTCATTTCAGGAGAATAAGGTGCAGTTCTTTCATGTACTATACCATGCGAGTTATAGAAATCTATAAACAAGCTTAATTCATATTCAGTACCTCTATCACTGCGAAATCTTTTGATTTTCTTATTAAATTGATTTTCAATTTCTGTAACAAATAACTTGAACATATCAAGTGCATCACTCTTATTTTTCATCAAGTACACAAAAGTAAAATCAGAACAATCATCAATAAAAGTGATAAAATAACGTTTGCCATTTCTAGTCAAAGTTCCATCAAGTTCACATATATCAGAATGAATTAAATCTAATGGTTCAGATTCTCTAATTACTGATCTATGTGACGTTTTTGTTATTTTAGCCTGACTGCAAAATTCACATTTTTCAAAATCATTTAAAGTCATTTTAGGAATTAATCCTAGATTACTCATATTATTAATTATCCGTTTATTAACGTGACAAAGTCTAGCATGCCAAACATTAAAATCAGACAACAAGTAAACTGAAGCAGATACTTTATTAATTTCAACATTCATCTTGAACATATTCTCACAAGCATAACCCTTTCCCACAAAAATACCATTCTTAGTGATGGTGTACAAATCACCCCCAATAGTTTGAAAAAACCCAGCCTTGTTGAGAAGATAGCCAGACACCAGATTCTTCCTCATCATAGGAGTATGCATTACATCCTTCAAGATCAATGTCTTCCCTGAAGTGAACTTCAGTTCGACACTTCCAATTCCAGCAACAGTAGTGGTGTGAGTGTCACCCAACAGCACTTTCTTGTCTTCAACAGCAGTGTATGTCTTAAACATAGCACGATCATGACAGACATGGCGAGATGCGCCCGTGTCTACCCACCACCCTTCTGATCCACCAACAAGGTTGATCTCAGCCATCACCTCAGTGATCATAGCCACAAACGGCTCTTCAGTCAGGTTAGCCTGAGGGGCTGCCCCTGGTCTGTTCCGACACTTGCGTGCCATATGACCCGGTTTTCCACAGTTGAAACACAGAAACTGTGGCGGATCATTTCTGACAGGTGGTTGCTGTCTCACGTTATGGTTCCGAGCAGGATTACCATTCTGATTATTTCTGTTACGGTTCACATTTTGGTTCGAGTTCCCATTGCGATTCTGATTCTTAAAATTTTTGCCAGTTGGCTTCAGAACCGCAGAACTGAACTTTCTGGTGTTGTTAGAAACAACAAGCACCTCATCTTTCTGGTCCTGTTTTCTCGCCTCTTCCTCAATACGAAGGCGAGTAATCAAACTTTCCAGCGAAAATTCTTTGGTTTTATGCCTGAGAGAATTCTTAAAATCCTTCCACGAAGGGGGCAATTTATCAATCAATACAGCAACTTGAAACTGTTCATCAAGGACCATACCTTCAGATATTATCTCATGTGCAATTTTCTGCAATTCATGTGACTAAGCCTCGACTGATTTTTCATCTGTCATCTGATATTTCAGATAGCGACTGACAACATACTTCTTTGTTCCAGCCTCCTCCGTATCATATTTCCTTTGCAGCGCCTCCCATATTTCAGTAGCTGACTTATAATTATCTGAATTATAATAGTCATACAAATCATCACACAAAGCATTCAGAATATAATTTTTGCATAAATAGTCATTGTTAAGCCACTGTTGAACATCAGCAGTTTGTTTATCCAGTTCATCACCATCGGCAGTATCAGCAACAACAGGTAAAGGACTAGTAAGAACAGCATCAACATTTTTCATAGTAAGGAAAAATAAAGTTTTCTGCCTCCATCTTTTGAAATGGAGACCCTCAAAACGGAACGGTTTGTTAACATCAAAGCGACCAGAATCTAAACCAGAAACATCATCATTAGCCATCGCAGAAACTGTATACGTCTTAAAATTGTTGGAACAGTTTATGAAATGGAACGAAATTACCAAACAATGTTTCTGGCTGAGTCGCGGACTAGGTCGCTCTCTTTAAGACGTTTCGCGGCTCTGCCTCTGATTGTGCAAGCAGTCGTACGTACCACGTCGCCCCCAGGATAAAACAGCCGAACTCCGATGAATACTGCACTGTATTCAGCGGTCAATTACACCTTTCTGTCTATTGCTCAAGAACTCAGTTTTGTTTTTGTAAGAAAATAGCTGTTCTGTAAAACTTGTTTTATCTGATGGAGAAGACAGCAGTTTTATAGCAATAATAAAACTGAAACGGTAAAATTAAATCAAAACGTTTTTATTTATTAAAACAGTCAGTCAAAACGTGGGAGACAAATCAGGGATTGTGTTTTATTCAAAAATAAAACCGTTACAAAAAGATTTCAGAAATAAAAAATTTATTAAGTGCTAAAACCTGACCTGACCTGACCGGCCGGACGGACGGCGCGCGCGCGCGCGTGTGGTAAATCGGGTAGGATGTAACTCCTAGCCGGTTCACAAAACTGGGTACCCCTTGGGGTCCAAACCCAAGTGTGAGAGATCACCCTTATAAGCTCAATTAAATGAGCTCTCCTAAGCAATGTGGGATTTCCACAATACTCTCTTTACTCTCACTTAGCACTTTTCTTTTTCTTATCTTTTCAAATTCAATTTTTGTACCAACAATATCTTTTAATAAGAAAATAGAAAAAAAAAGATCTCGATGGTTTTCAAATCTCAATTACGATCTTAATATTTTTTGCCAAATGTACTGATTGGACCTTTATGTTAGATTCGGTTTTGAATTTGGACCCTCGTTAACTCTTTTAGGATGGGTAACATTACAAAAAAATACAAATTGAACCCTCCGAACTTAGAATTCAACCTATTCGTCAATTCATGTCCAGCTCACTATTGACATGTCAAATTTAAATAAAAAATAATATAGCTCGTCCATTCGGCGCCATTCACCTTTTACTATATAAAAATTTTCAAATTACACAAAAATAAATTTTTTAAACAATTTAGTCCAAAAACTTTTTCATATTTGATCATTTTAGGTTTTGTAATTAATTATTAAGCATATTATTCAAGTTTTCTAACAAAACAAAACTTTTCAATAATTTTGGATTTTAAAGTTTGTAAAAGCTTTTTCCTCCTCCAACATTGACCACCGCATCAACCGCCGACTCCATCCTCACTCGACGGGACAGCCCTAGCCGTCATCGATGGAGACCCCATTGTTGTTCGAGCTTCCACAATCTCCCTCGTTGACCTCGAGCATCGACAAAACCTTCAAGTGGATGAAGCCGTAGGCGGCGATAGGTGGTCAGAGAAAGTGAAGAAGAAAATATAAACACACCAAACACGATATCACAATCCAATTTCGTATAAAAGCCACATCAATATTCTGCATATATATCATTCTCTCCTATTATTGTTGAAACATTGATACTAATTGTTGTGGCGGATTCATGACCGCATTGGTATCTGAAACGGAATTAAAATCATTATGTAAGTATATTTAACTATGGATTTGATCAACAACTAACAATATAATAAAATTAATAAATAATACTTTCATTAACGGCATATGTACACGCGCTAACATAAGTATTTACGTCAAAGAAAAATGAAAGTGCATAGATTTAATGAATGAATTTTATAGCGCATGGACTTTATGTGCAAAAAATTGAAAATGCAGGAACTTGAAAAAGCCTTATAACTATAAAAATGATATATAAAATAATTAGTTTTATATTGAAAATTCTAATTTGCTAAAATTTTGCAGTATAAAAAATTTCTCATGTAATCTTTTGTATTTTACAATTTTTACTTAATCAGAATTTTTCATGCCCATAAGTTCTTAAATTGATGCCAAATCATTTTTGTTAGTGATCAGAGTTTCAATTTGAAAAATATTGGCGTCATAGATAAAATTCGAAAAAATATATTAAATGACTAAGTGAGAATTAGATTAAACACTAGGATCATTTTTATACTCTTTATTAAAAGGCATTGTCACATTGGAGTCTGTTGAAAAGAAGTGTCACGTTATATAACTTAATGAAAATTTAAGCTATTTATATTATTTTCATTTTAGTTTACGTAGCGAATATTATAAAATTAAACAAGCTCCATTTATTTATTAGTTATTGCAAAGTCAAGTTTATATATATTTAAAATCTGCTTTCTGGCACGCCCGCAATTCAACACATTTCTGTTATGATTTCTTATTAAAATTGTAAAACGCCTAGCAATTTGATATTTGATATTTGATATTTAATATTCCTTTTTTAAAAATATAATATGCATTGTTAATTTTATTCAATTTGTATAACACTCAGTAATATTCAGGATGAAAAGAAAATAAATAAATTAATAATATAAAAATAATATTCATTTTGGAACACAGAAAATATATAGAATAATATGAGTATCATTCATTATAGTCTTGTCGGTGGAGTATTTATCACACACAATAATTATATTATATTATTTTTATAATAAGTTAACGAGTATTTGTAATAGAATTTTAAATTATCATCTATTCGTTTCTCATTAATATTTTAACATAATAAATGCCTCATTGACTTTTAAACGAATAATCTGATACCATTATTTTAGAAGCCAAACTGGTGGCCAAATCAGTAAGGCCACCGCTTCAATCACCAGGTCAACTGGTTAAAACAAATTTAAAATTTGAAAAATACAAAACCAACGATGGATTTCAGATATTTAGTGATGGACTTTCCGTTTTTAATTTTCATTGTTCGGATCGACAAGCGGTCTATCGGTTCAATTATCGGTTTAACTACCAACTGAATCCGGTTCAAACTGGTCCAGCCTTAATTATAGTTTTTACAATTTTTAAACTGAACTATTGGTTTCGACCGACCAGTCCGGTCGGGTTTTAAACACCGACTGATGCAACTGTTCCACTAGTACAATTACTATGGGCTTTTATTGTATTTGCAACACTTGGTCATTCTGAAGTCGCGTTGGCTTCTCTTTAGCCGAGTGCTATTATTACTTTGTTTTTCTCTTTATTGCCCTGTTAATGAGTATAATGAGGCTATTTTATTCGGATTAGGACAACAAATGATTTTTTGCTAAGAGATAAATATTGTGGGTCAGTTGTCCATTTCTTTGTAGTTATCTAGTCTGATCTTAAATTTTTATTTTTCTTCGTTGGATAAAACGTGTCTAAAATGTGAGTGTTTATCTCACACAACCGTTGCGCCACGTAATTTTTACATAGAAAATTTTTTAATTATCACTAATTTTTTTTATCATTAATTTTTCCGCATGACTAGCGCATGATTGATTTGTTGCACGAATGACATGGCGCAACGGTTGTACCCAATAATTATTCCTAAACTGAATTTCAATTATAAATCTGTGTTTTAAAAATTGAACCGGCGGCTGAACCAATAAAATTATCGGTTTTTGATTCAACCAATCAATAAAAAATTTTATATAATAAAAAAAAATTAGCGACGAATTTTGAATTTTAACGATAGATTTTTTCACCGCTAATTTTCTTCATCCAGTTTGACAACGATCCAACTGGTTTTGTCCGGTTTAATTCGGTCTAAACCGGTTCAACTAAATTTTGGATTTTTTGTGTTTTCCAAATCGGACCGCTGGCTGGTTTCCTGTTCGATCGGCCGGTCTGATTTTTCAAACATTGTCATAAATAATATTTATGAATTTTTGTAACAATCTGAAATCTTGAGTCGAGACCATCGCTAGTGAATGAGAGTGGTAGCTTGTAACCCGTAGTAAGCCTAAAATCTCTGTAAAATTTTCGCTTTTCAAAACAATCAGTTGTGGATAATACATATTCGGAAGCTCGTTCAGCATATAAAACATACTCCCTCCGTCCCACAAAGTTAGGCCATTTGAACAAACACGGGAATTAAGAAAAAAAATAGTTAGATTAGTTAAAATTAGTTTATTTATGTACTTTTCCATTTTTAGCCTTTTATATTTTTTAAAATAAATAAGCAATATATTAATAACTAATTTTTGTATTGGTGTATTTTGCATTGGTATTAAAAGTTGACATTTATTCCATATTGGAACATGTAGCAATTAATTAAGTTGAAAATAACAATGTATATTTATTAGGGGTATGTAAGACTTTTAGTGTTAAAATTATTAACTAAAAATAGAAGGTGACCTATAATTTGGGACGCCCAAAATAGAAAGGTGACCTATATTTGTGAGACGGAGGGAGTACTTATAAATTTTTCTGTATATATAACCGATATTTAAACATTCATAGAATATGGCATATAACTTTCATTTTATACGCCATAACTGCCCCATTATACATATACATATATGTACTATAAAATCATTTTCAAAACATATATAACCAGTTACCATATACATATACCATATAGCGTGATCATAAAAAAGATACATACAAAGTCGTGGTTTCAAAACCAAACATATGAAACAAGTGAACTACTTATTATGGCTACGATGCTACCTAGCCAATACACTACTACATTTCTAGATGAAAGGATCATACTCTGTGTGTACAAAAAGATAACTTTTGAAGCAATAGATGGAAGTCAGATCATGTCAACATACTGAACACCTGAAAAAAGGTAACCAACAACAAAGTCAGTGGAATCTGAGTAAGTATAATTTACTAATGAATTTTAAATAAAATAGCGCGCATATAAAAACTATGTATAACATATGGATATATTCGAAATTCTAGTCCCAATTATAGACGTACTATTCTCGTATATCGTATACTAATGTAACTGACATAGAGCATATCAATCGTTATGGCACCGAGAGATTTTGTAACTCTACCGAGTTAACCGTCCAGTGGTGCGGTGTTGCCAAATAATCGCAAGTGTACGATATCGCGCAAGTAATATAACTTGGAAGACCAAGTATCGATCCCACAGAGACAATGGACTTAATCACTAATTTCAAATATTCTTTAATCGGCTAGCTAGAAAAATCAATAGAGTTTTGTAATTTAATTAAACTAATATAAACTGAAAACAAATAATAAAATATGATTTAAAACAATAAGATTAAAAAGCTCAAGGATTGATAATCCCAAATAAATAAGTAAAATTATGGAATAGGATTTCTTAGTGATTTTATCGCGAATCGAGCTATTCTAAAGCACCGAATCCCGCCCTCTCAAGCCTCAAAGATCCGAATAAAATCACAACCTAATTAACTAACCAATTATTAACTCGCTCTCACGATATTAAAACTGAATTAAATAATCAAATTATAATTATGAAGCAAACTCAACGACTACCTAAATTCCAACCCGCTCTCACGGCTTTTTTCTCTAAGTTCTTAATTATCTATGTCTATTTAATTAACAATCTCTCAATTAGTTAACTAAACACAAACTCATGAACTAAGTAGCTAATTTAATCCAAGCAATAAGATTAATAATTAAGACACGAATTAATACTAATCCATCCAATCCAAATAATTATTAATTTATAAGTTCATATCAACCCTCGAACAAGGGTTTTAGTTACACATATTAAAACTGAAACAAAACAAGAAGGATGATGAAGAAGAAAGCATAATTAAACAATAAATACCGGAGTTGTCAATTTCGGAAAGAATCGTCTTGATTAAACTTGAAATCTTCAACAATCGTCTTGCAGAAACTAATTATAAACTACTTATAAACTGCTGGAAAAAAACTAAACTAAAAGCTATTTAATGAAACCTAAATTATAACTACTCTAATCTAATGTCTAATCTATTCTACATCTTAAATTGAGTCTAGTACAAGGTCTTTATATAGTAGGAGAAGTTCCGGAGTCTTCTAATTCGTATTACAAATCAATTTGTAATAGGAATTGTAATTGTAATTTGAGGAGGAATTTCAGTCCAATTCAAAGTCTGCTGCACGCGTAATTTTCTTCTTTCCCGTTCGGGAAACCATAGTCCCGTTCGTGACATGCCCAATTTTAACATGGTTCCCGAACGGGAGCCTAGTTCACGTTCGAAAAAAACTTAAACCGAGAGTTTTGAGATGCTGATTCCTTCTTGAGTCCCGAACGAGACAAGGCCTTCTCGTTCGAGACTCATGCTCATTCTGCATGGTTCCCGTTCGGGAAACCTTTGTTTCGAACGGGATCAACCCCTTTTTTTCTCAATCTCGTTCGTGAACTTCAATATCTTCGTCCGCAAGCTACGCTTTTACTCGTACATGCAATCCACCATAAATTTGCCCCAAATAGTCGTTTTTCACCTAATTTCCACTGAAACACTAACAAACACTATTAAACGTAAAAACGCCAAATAATGTATAAAAACAATACTACACATGATGAAAACCGAGTAAAATCGACCCTAATTATAGGAGTAAAATACTCCTATCAAACCTCCTCACACTTAACCTTTGCTTGTCCTCAAGCAAGAAATAAATCTTACTCTACAAAATATGTTAGAAAATTTAGCACATTACTTATTAATAAATCAATAATATAAATCCCCGACCCTATGAATAATATGAAAAACAACCTTCTAAAACCGACAACTAAATAATGATGAAATCAAATAACAATAATAATTTTATGACATAATTCAATATAACAACGGTTACTAACTCATTAGTACAAGGTCAAATTGAATCACACTTCAAGCTTCACTATCACTTGCGGGACATGGAAAATAATCAATTTCTCACTTAGGCAAATCATAGCACAATTTAGTAAAAACTAAGCTAATGGCATCAATATATCAACAAATAGGGTATATAACAAAGAAAGCTCACAATTGAAAACATGAATACTCACCATAAGCTTGCTCATAGTCCCGGACTCCGCTACTTGATTCGGTAATCAACAAAAATCATATGGTCTTTTATTGGGTTGTAATGTGGCTAAGGTAAAGGGTAGGTAAAAAGGTTAAACAAAGGCTAATTATCAACTTAATACACTATTTATTACTACTATTATCTTCTAGGTTGATCTAACTCCGGTTTTGCGTTTATATGAACTCTTAACTTTCTTTTCTTTTTGAATTACGCTTTACTCATTGCTTTTTTTTGCAATCTCAGAATTTTTTTCTTCTTTTTGAAGCTTTTGCTTGCAAATTTCTATCTCTTTTTATTTTCTTTCAATCTTTTATAAGGCGTAACTTTATCTTTTAAGCACAATGTAGTTCACTTTCTCTTTTCATTAATCTTGAGTTTCGAATCACCTATATTCATCATAGTCATAACAAATGATGTATCAAGTCGATAAGGTAAACAAAAGAGGTAAAACATAGAACGGTAAAGGGTAAAATATGGTAAAAACAATAAAAAGGCTTAAGGCTCAAATTGGTGTAATCTAGGGGATAAAGGGTAGTCTATTTAGTGGTCTAAAAATAAAGGGTATACCTAATTGCCATAATCATCTAATTGTTGAAAACTCAATCGTGTAACTTTAAACGGACACCGAGCAAGTTCTAGGAATAAAACACGAAATCAACACTCACAACAAGGAAATTAAGCTCAAAACTCTCAAAAGTGTGTAGTGTTATGCCATAAACTTAATTCCTACAAAAATTATGCTACTTATGCCAAAAGTTTAAAAACGACTATAAAAATAAACAATCGACATGTCATGAATCCGCATCAAGTTATTCAATTATGTTTCAACGATTTGAACAAGTCTAAATTTTGAATTCACCCTTATTTCATCGGATTATGTCAACGAATTATTAAGTCATTAAGCAAGCATCGCTTATCAATTGTCGAATTAAGAAGTCGCGTTTATACATTCATTGATTTGGGAAAATCTAAAATTGACAAATTTAAAAGATAACACCAAATCAACTAACACTTTTTTTTCATAATTGAAAGACAAAGATTTAAAGCGATACAAGGCATTGTAAAAAACTACGAATATCCTAAAACACCCTAATACTATCTACTAAAACACAAAAACACAAGAAAAACAATAATAATAAAAACAAACACAAACTAAACCTAAGAAAACATAAATAAACAAACAATAATAAATAAATAAAAATCCTAACTAAACGATATGTTTTTCCTCCATCCTCACACTATTTCATGCAATGTCCTCAGTGTAATGAAATAAAAAAATTGAAAAACATGAGTGTAAGATGAAAGGAAAATAATACCTCTTGGGATTGCCTCCCAAGTGCGCTTTAGTTAGAGTCTAAAGCTAGACTCTTCGCGTAAGGTTGCTAAAAATACAACCTAACATGAGGAAGCCGTCTTGGTAGCATTTTCTTCCTCTTTTTCCTTGTTGGCTCCTTCAAGAAAAACTCGGATGATATAGAGTATGCTTGTACTCTATAGTAGGAAATATGAGGAGTATGAAGCATATTCATATATTTAGTATTATTTCCATCATACTTGGAATCAAACCCTTCTAAGAATGGATCTTTGAAATCAAAGGCTTTGTTAAATTCCTCGTAGAGTACCGTAATACCAAATTGCTCTCCACTTTCATTATTTAAGCTCATGGATGTTGTAATTGGGTGGAAAATCGGAGTTTCAAGTTCACCATCCTCACACTGTTCTTTTTCGGCATCTACATGTACCTTTGTTGGATGATGTCCAACTAAAACATTGACATATGGAATTTCAGCTATCTCATCCTCACTATTGATCGGCACATCGTCAACTTGAACCACCTTCGTAACATATGGATTGTCAAGTGATTTTCCGCTTCGAAGCTCAATTACTTTTACTTGCTCTTTTAGATTTGATTCTGTTGTAGATGGTAGACCATCTTGAGCTATATTTTGAATCAAAATAGCCAATTGAGAAATTTGCGTCTCAAGACGGTGGTTGACCGCGGCTTGATTTTGGAAACCGGTTCTCATCTCCTCAATGAATTCGTCAATCTTGCTTCCTTCATCCACATTCCAATTTTGCTGAAAATCCGGTGATTGTTGTGGTTCATTATCAAAGTTGGAATTGAAATCCCATTCGTTTTGATGTGGGTGATAACTTGAATTAAAGTTCAAATTTTCATTGAAGTTCTCCCAAGTATCGTTCCAACCATAAGTTTCACTAGCTTGCCATTGATCACCCATATAGTTGGCATGTCCATTCCAATCTGGATAGAGTACATGACAGTCAGCTCGAGTATGACCAAAATCCCCACAAATTTCACAGTTATACTGAAAATTTCGGTACTGCATATAATTTTGATTCCATGCCATTACTCTTTCCAAAATAGGTACACCAAAAACAAATTGAGGAAAAACCAACAAATATCAAATTTCCTGCACACCCAAAAACAAGAACACCCCACGTAAAATCCAATAAACACAAAAAAAAAAAAAACAAAAAAAAAAAGCTAACACAATCAAGAATATAATACTCTTAATTTATTAAATACGCAATTGTCCCCGGCAACGGCGCCAAAAACTTGTTGGCAAATAATCGCAAGTGTACGATATCGCGCAAGTAATATAACTTGGAAGACCAAGTATCGATCCCACAGAGACAATGGACTTAATCACTAATTTCAAATATTCTTTAATCGGCTAGCTAGAAAAATCAATAGAGTTTTGTAATTTAATTAAACTAATATAAACTGAAAACAAATAATAAAATATGATTTAAAACAATAAGATTAAAAAGCTCAAGGATTGATAATCCCAAATAAATAAGTAAAATTATGGAATAGGATTTCTTAGTGATTTTATCGCGAATCGAGCTATTCTAAAGCACCGAATCCCGCCCTCTCAAGCCTCAAAGATCCGAATAAAATCACAACCTAATTAACTAACCAATTATTAACTCGCTCTCACGATATTAAAACTGAATTAAATAATCAAATTATAATTATGAAGCAAACTCAACGACTACCTAAATTCCAACCCGCTCTCACGGCGTTTTTCTCTAAGTTCTTAATTATCTATGTCTATTTAATTAACAATCTCTCAATTAGTTAACTAAACACAAACTCATGAACTAAGTAGCTAATTTAATCCAAGCAATAAGATTAATAATTAAGACACGAATTAATACTAATCCATCCAATCCAAATAATTATTAATTTATAAGTTCATATCAACCCTCGAACAAGGGTTTTAGTTACACATATTAAAACTGAAACAAAACAAGAAGGATGATGAAGAAGAAAGCATAATTAAACAATAAATACCGGAGTTGTCAATTTCGGAAAGAATCGTCTTGATTAAACTTGAAATCTTCAACAATCGTCTTGCAGAAACTAATTATAAACTACTTATAAACTGCTGGAAAAAAACTAAACTAAAAGCTATTTAATGAAACCTAAATTATAACTACTCTAATCTAATGTCTAATCTATTCTACATCTTAAATTGAGTCTAGTACAAGGTCTTTATATAGTAGGAGAAGTTCCGGAGTCTTCTAATTCGTATTACAAATCAATTTGTAATAGGAATTGTAATTGTAATTTGAGGAGGAATTTCAGTCCAATTCAAAGTCTGCTGCACGCGTAATTTTCTTCTTTCCCGTTCGGGAAACCATAGTCCCGTTCGTGACATGCCCAATTTTAACATGGTTCCCGAACGGGAGCCTAGTTCACGTTCGAAAAAAACTTAAACCGAGAGTTTTGAGATGCTGATTCCTTCTTGAGTCCCGAACGAGACAAGGCCTTCTCGTTCGAGACTCATGCTCATTCTGCATGGTTCCCGTTCGGGAAACCTTTGTTTCGAACGGGATCAACCCCTTTTTTTCTCAATCTCGTTCGTGAACTTCAATATCTTCGTCCGCAAGCTACGCTTTTACTCGTACATGCAATCCACCATAAATTTGCCCCAAATAGTCGTTTTTCACCTAATTTCCACTGAAACACTAACAAACACTATTAAACGTAAAAACGCCAAATAATGTATAAAAACAATACTACACATGATGAAAACCGAGTAAAATCGACCCTAATTATAGGAGTAAAATACTCCTATCATGCGGCCCCAAGACTTGTAGCTCGCCGAGTTAACTATCAACCATATCTTAATCCAAAATTGTGAGTCCCGAGATACTTATAACTATACCGAGTTAACTCACTGGATACTAGTCCCGAGTGTTTACTCCACTGAGATCCCTATCCCGAAAGCCTCTACCGAGTTAACCTCGTATCTAACGATCAATTTCTTTTTGTACTCTTATACATTCACTAGACACATACATATAAGACTTACATCAAAACCGATGATCACACAGTCTTATTGACACCCAATAGGTAGTACGTTTCCTCATATCTATACTAATTTTCATACTCGTATGAAATCACAATATAATAATCAAAATAGATAATACCATGTAATGTGCGATGCATTCATTAAAATATAATATAATATGGAACTTTTAATAATAATACGCAAGTAAACTGCAAACTCGCATAAACCGATATCCGTTATATATATAAATTTGATGCATTTCTTAACTCCCCTGATAATTTGACCGTCTTTTTGATAGCTTGTCGGATCTATTGTTAGAATTCAATGTAATAACATGATTCAATTAAAAGAATTTTAATTATGTAGTTAAACTCTAGACCACTACACTTGTACTTTCAAACATAGACAAAACCGGTAAACATCTTCCTTTTATTGACACATACTTTTCATTCCTAACATACTCTAATACCGATATGTTTTTAATCGGTTTAAGTAGTCTTAGCTTAATTGAAATGCCAATTTATTTTGATAAACTGATTACAAACCATAACGTTACCCTTTTACTCATCTGGAACGTCCTCATTTACGTTTTAAAGTCCACTTCAACCAAATTTCAAAGTGCGGTTTGAAATAGGGCGAAAACGCCTAACTTTTCCTTTTTGCCGTTGTGCGGTCACACAGTAGGGCTCGTGCGATCTGTCACGCGCCGTACAATTCTTTGCACATGATGGAGGTTATGTTTTGAATTTCTCCGAAACACTCTCGGATCTCATGTTCCAAAATCCTCCAGAACATTCTAGAAATTTTATATTCCGGAATATTTTGGAATCCTTTAGAACATTTTAAAATCCTCCGGAAAATTTTAGAATCCTCGGGAACACTCTAGAATTTTCCATAATATTCTAGAAATTTCGTTACGAGACTATTCCAGAATTATCTAGAATTCTCTAGACTATTCCGGAATACTCTAGAACTCTCTAGCTAGAAGATAATAGATGTAGACTCTTACATTATATAGAAAAGTATAGAATATTCTAGATGTAAAATATGGCCATTAAATCAAGTAAATCTTAATCATTCATTGAGGAGGTGGAGGAGTATATATAACCTCACACTCTAATTTGTAAAGTATCCTCCAATTGAAGAATTATGTAATCTTGTTTTCATAAAGTAATAAAAGCTCTTATACTTTTATCCATCTCACAATTTTTACTCCCGCTTAATTTGTGCAAAGCACTTAGAGAGAGGCTGACCAGTAACTTGTTCGAGAAAAGTTTACTTGTGCCGTACAGATCTTTCGTTAGAAAATCAAGCTCGACATTGAAGGAAATACTCTTATCGTTGAAACGGTAAATCCGGAAAATTTAGTTGACCAAAATGAAGAAGCAGACAGGGATGCACTACTTATCCCTCCTATCGAAGGAACGGAAGCTGACTTTCCGCCATCATCATCAGACGAAGAGGAATTGGAACTTGACTAATGTAGAGTTCAATGTGTTAGATATTTTGGAGATTTTGTCAATTATAGTTGACTTTTTATGTTTTGATATTGTGATGAATTGGTTAAATGTTTATGTTTTCCCTAAAAATTAAATATTGCTCATTTTTATTATATAATAATTTGTTAACTATATGTAGAACAATGCATTTTAACATGTTTGCAGATATGAGAGGGCAAAGTGGTTCGAGTGCAGGCCGAGGCCGAGGACGGGGTAACCCGATTGTGGGTGTCCCTGATGAAGACATTCCAGTGGAGGGCTAGCAGCAACAGGGTGATGCCGCAGCCCCTGTGCAGCCGCGTGAGCCGGACAAGCCCCCGGTAGTGCTGGATGCCCAGGGGAGGGCATAGTGTTTCCCATACGCTATTTGGTATGATTCTAAAATGTTAATTTAAATTTTGTTTATCGTTGATTATTTATAAAAACTAAAAGATTCTATTCAAGTTATTGAGAGAGGCTGCTGGACTCTGGACCAGTTTCCCGAGCTATGAGGGAGATCTTCAAAAAGTGTTGGTTCGAAACTTGCCAAGCATGGCAATTTCTGACATCTGAGTAGAGGGCTTACTACTTTGAAGAGTTTTAGGTACCTACGTATCCAAATTAATGTTTAACATTAGTTTTGCGCAGAAATACTAACTTAAATCTGTTGTTTATTTTCACAGAAGGATTTTTGGTGGGATCAGGCGGCTTACAGCGAGGACGTCATCCGATAGGTCTTCATGAAGCATGCTGCCAATTTGGTATAAGGACACCGCTCACAAGATGAAGTTGAAGAACGAGAGATATACCTCTGTGAGCTAGGCCAACTAGGATGCCTGGAAGGCCTTTTGGGTGTTGGAGGATGCGAACAAGAAGTCTGATATAGTGCGAGCGAACCGGATGAGCGAGCCAACGAGACCCGGCTCTGGTCCAGCAAAACATACAACAGGATCCCGTTCCCCCATCAAGCATTTAAATGTGATGGTTTGTTTCTGAATTCTATTTTCTTCACACACACACACACACACACACACACACACACACACACACACACACACACACACACACACACACACACACACACACACACACACACACACACACACACACACACATATATATATATATATATATATATATATATATATATATATATATATATATATATATATATATATATATATATATATATATCTGTCTTTTTGTCTTTTACGCACTAATAAAATGTTTCCTTTTCTGGTAGACTAAGGAACTCGGCCGCAAGTCGACCACACCGGAGCTGTATAGTCGCCTTCATTCAACGAAGGCTGACAAGAAGGTCTTGGTGGACAAGAGGGCATGGGACATGAGTGTAAATCATAAAACTTATAAGGAAATTAGTTGTCGTAGTTTGTTTAAGTATTAGATTAAGTTAGACTATAATCACTTGACAAACTTATAAAAACAAATTAATTGTCGTAGTTTATTTAAGACTACACTCCCCATCCCCGAGGATAGGAAATGATCTCTCCATCCCATACCCATGAAAGTAATTGTTAGGGATTTCCCACCCTATTAAGGGCAGGTCCCCATGGGGATCGGGGAATCTCTGCCCCATTGTCATCTCTAACCACCTCAAAACGACCGCCGAAAAGTCTTTCCGGCAGTTTTCGCCGTCATGTTCTTCCACTAAAGAACAAGCCGGAGAAGACCGCCATAAAAAAAATTGGCGGTCGGTTTGAGGTGTTGTGGAGAATATCGAAGTGAATTTTATTAGTCGAAATGAATTTTTGATAAATTAAATTTAGATAAATTTATTAGTCGAAGTGAATTTTAATATAAAAAAAATTAAAATGTTGAGATAATTAAGATTTATTTTATTTAAATATAATTTTAAACTAATCTTTATAAATTCTTCTAATAAATTCATTTAATTTTAATTTTAAAATTTAATTAATTATTAAATTGATTTGATTTAGTTGGATTTGTTTTTGTTCGATATACTATTTAATTTGGTTAGATTGGGTTAGTGGTTTGGGAGGTTGCCATGTCAGCTAATTTTGCTAGTTGAAAGTGACATGAATGATATATGAACAATAAATCAAATTTGATTTAAAAAGGGTGGAAATTTTTGCACTTCCCCTATTAATAATTGCACTCCATTTATAGTTCCAATGACTTTATTATCCTTTATAATTAGACATCCTGTATTTCAATTTTTTTTTATATTTCACAGTTGTCCTCAATTATAACTATCTATTTTTTGTTTAATTTTTTCATTATGCAAAATTATATTTAATGGCTAACGGTTGGATTTTTTTTTGAAATAAAAACTTCTACTAATCAAAAGCTGATTGATCAGCCAGTACATAGAATTTGATAGTTGGAGAGACATGCCCCAACCAATTAGATAAACTAAAATAGTCATATGCTACCACATGAGATTTTCTATCGTAATTAAAACAGCATATATGCATCTCAATTAACATAAAGTAGTCATGTGCTATTAAACTGATAATATTACAAAGCAAAGAGTTGTTGTTGAAGGCATCCATTACAACCTTTAAAATAAAGGGAATTAGATTAGCTTCGCTTGCCATGATAATATTAACTTTAATCGCACGACTGCTACAACTAGCACCTATAACTTCATCATTAGAGCCCCTAATCACATCTTCAGTGACATATCTCTTCTCTTTAACATTAAAGACATCATCTATACTGACTATTGGAAGATATTCTCTATATCTTTTTGATTCTCATGTTTCCTATATTAGCTATTAGACCGTTGTACATGCTTAATTATAGGCTTAGTTTTCTCTGTACATGTCTTAGTCTCCAAGGCTAAACCTTTCTATTTATATTGTTGTATTCTGTAAACAATTGATATGAATAACAATTATTCCTTTTTTTCTCTCTTAAACTTTGATTTCTTCATGGTATCAAAGCAGTGATCTTACCTCTCTTTTTATTAATCATCCTTGATCATGACTGACAAAGGAAGTAATTCATCAAAACAGGTGGTTGTTGCCTCCTCTAATCCAGCTGAAAGTGACGTCAACACTTCTCAAAAACTGACTTCTATCTTGTTAAATGAATTCAACTATCTACCATGGTCAAGGGCAATCACCATTGCTCTTGGTGGGAGATCCAGATTGGGATTTATCAATGGCAAAGAGAAGACTCCGGCTTTTGAATCATCTGAATATGAGGCTTGGTTGTCAAAAGACCAGATGGTTATGTCATGGATTCTTAACTCCATGGAAAGTGGCATCGCTGAAATATTCAGCTATTCTGAGTCTACCCTTGATTTATGGGAGGCTGTTCGTGAAATGTACGGTAATCAAAATAACTCTGCTCGTATTTTTCAAATTCAACAAGAGATTGCTAATCTCCGTCAAGACGGAAAAACCTTCGTTAATTTATTAGGCAGATTAAAAGGTTTGTGGAATGAATTGGAGGTGTACCGACCTCATTCTATTGATCAAACTACCTTGCGAAAAAGAACTGAAGAAGACAGAGTTTTACAACTACTGGCCAGTCTTGGTTCTGACTTTGAAGACTTTAGGCGTAACATTCTGATGACTCCAGAATTACCAATGTTAAAGAGTATTTGTTCTTTAATTCAGCGTGAAGAAGTTTGCCGAAAGGTCATGTCTCGCGAAACAACAAACAACAACTCAGAGGTTCACGCCTATCTTGGTCATCAATCTTCAGAATCAAAAGCTTATAAAGGGAAGCGTCCAGATTTAAAGTGTGACCATTGCAATTCTCCTGGTCATACTATTGATCGATGTTGGATTCTCCATCCCGAGATGAAACCCAGGGCCTTAAAAGACAGAAAAGGAGGAAATCTGAAACAAGGCACTAATTACAAGGCTCATGTGGCGACTCATACAACTGATTCTTTTTCTTCTAATCCCACTGCCTTGTTAAATGATTTTGCTAGCTATTTACAAGAAAAACATGGTCAGGGAACATTCCATACAGGAGTTGTCAACCAAAAGAAAGATGAGTCTACTGCATCAGCTGGACTTCTTAGCAAATTTTCTGGGTTCATAACTGATGCAAATCTTGAGAATAGCCAAGGTATCATTACTGCCTTTATGACTGCATTAGAAATTAATAATTTGCATGATTTATGGGTTGTTGATTCTGGTGCCACTGATCACATGACAAACAAAGTAACTAATATTTCTAATTTTTGTCCAATGTCTTCACTTGTTTCTATAGCTAATGGTAAAGGCGTTCCTATTAAGGGTAAGGGAAAAATTAAACTTGTCTCAGATGCCATTGAAGCTGATGTTCTTTATGTCCCTTCTTTTCCGTTACAATTGCTTTCTGTTCCAAAGTTGATATCTTCCCTTAATTGTGAAGTCATTTTTACACCTAACAAGGTTATCTTTCAGGACCTCGTCAACAAGAAGAAGATTGGCGAGGGATTTTTTTTGAATGGACTCTATTTTTTTCTACCTGTTTCTAGAACTCCAAAAGGTTTTAAGGCGATTACAACTCCTGACGATGAACATCTTTTGTGGCACTGTCGTCTAGCTCATCCGTCAGAATCTATTTTCTCAAAAATAAAGTTAGGATTAGATAAAGGGACTCATGAATGTGAAATTTGTCATTTATCGAAGTCTACAAGACTTCCATTTACTTTATCAATTTCTAAATCTGTTCAAACTTTTGAATTAGTTCATTCAGATGTATGGGGACCTTTTTCTACTTCTATTGACGGTTTTAAATATTTTTTAACCTTTATTGATGATTTTTCAAAGGTTACATGGGTTTATCTCTTGAAATCAAAAAATGAAGTTTTTCATTACTTCAAGGATTTTCATATGATGGTTTCCATTCAATACTCGACTCATATTAAAATTCTTCGATCAGATAATGGTACAAAATATATATCTCATAACATGAGAAACTATTTAACTTCCAATGGCATTTTGCATCAGACTAGTTGTGTTAATACTCCTCAACAAAATGGAGTAGCTGAACGCAAAAACCGTGATTTATTAGAAAAGACCCGAGCAATAATGATTCAAATGAATGTTCCTAAGCACTTCTGGTCTTATGGAGTTCTCACTGCTACATATCTTATAAATCGCTTACCAAGCCGTGTGTTGGATTTTAAAAGTCCAGTTGAGATTTTGCAGGGAAAGAAACCAGAATTATCCCATTTGAAGATTTTTGGTTGTACTTGTTTTTTGCATATAGCAGCACATCTCCGTGATAAACTTGATCCAAGAGCGGCCAAATGTATTTTCTTGGGATACTCTCAAACCAAAAAAGGCTACAAGTGCTACGATTCTGCAAACAACAAACTCTATGTAAGTAGAGATGTTCGCTTTATTGAAAGCATGCCCTTTTTTGAAACTTCTACACAGGAGGAGATTCTAGAGGATTTATTTCCGTTACCAATTATTGAGTCTTGTCATGAAAATTCAATAAATGGTGTTGAAGACCGAGATATTTACATTCAAGATTCAGCAAATAATTCCTCATCTCCAAATGCGAGTGTAGATGATGTTGATAATAATATTGCGGCAGAATCATCAAATGCTCAAAATCTGTTTCCTCGGCGCAACCCCCCACGAGATCGCCATCCTCCCATCAAAATGAGGGACTATGTTGCTCATGCTTCCAGGTACCCTCTTGCTAAATCTTTAACTTATCAGAGACTCTCTCCCTCTTATGCAGCTTTTCTCACAGCAATTTCAAGTGTTCCTGAGCCTAAGAATTTTCAAGAAGCTCAGTCCCAAGATATTTGGAAGAAAGCTATGTTTGAAGAGTTAACAGCCCTTGAAGAAAATAACACTTGGTGTATAGTACCTCTTTCGAAAGGAAAACATGTGGTTGGTAGCAGGTGGATATTCAAAACCAAATTCAATTCAGATGGGTCAATTGAACGTCATAAAGCACGTCTAGTGGCTCAAGGTTTTACTCAAAAATTCGGTGTTGACTATAAAGAGACATTTGCTCCTGTTGCAAAAATGACCACTGTTAGAGTTCTTTTGTCCGTTGCTGTTAATAACGGTTGGTCGTTGCCTCAAATGGACGTCAAAAATGCGTTTTTACATGGGGACCTTGAAGAAGAAGTTTTTATGAAGCTTCCACCTGGGCATCCGCAGAGCTGTGATTCCAGAATGGTTTGCAAACTAAATAAATCTATTTATGGTTTAAAGCAAAGTCCTCGGGCATGGCATGCAAAGTTGAGTTCTTGTCTTGGGATGCTTGGTTTTTTAAAGAGTTCTGCTGATTCTTCTTTATATGTTCGAAGAATGAAGGGTGATATAATTGCAGTACTTATTTATGTGGATGATCTTATTATCACAGGAAATAATGTGGATTCAATTGCTCAATTAAAGAAGAGTCTCCAACTCCAATTCCCTGTGAAAGATCTTGGTCCTTTAAGATATTTCCTTGGCATTGAAATGGCAACTTCAAGCAAAGGGCTGTTCTTAAATCAAAGAAAATACATTCTTGATTTACTTGAAGATGCTAATATGGTACATGCCAAACCTGCTGCCACTCCCTTTGATAGTAAATTAAAGCTTCATTCACAAGCACCAGCTCTTGATTCACCAAGTTATTATCAGAAACTTGTTGGAAAACTGATTTACTTAACTATCACGAGACCTGACATCTCTTTTGCTGTAAGTCTTGTTAGTCAACATATGCACGCACCTACAACTTATCACTTATGTTTGGTGAAGCGTATTTTACGATACTTAAAGGGAACGATTGGTCGTGGAATTGTGATGATGAGAAACGGGCACAACAACATCATCAGATACTCAGATTCAGATTGGGCTGGTAATACACTTGATCGCCGATCAACTACTGAATATTGTATGTTTGTGGGTGGTAATCTTGTATCTTGGAAAAGTAAAAAACAACATGTTGTAGCTCGATCTAGTGCCGAAGCCGAGTACCGTGCTATGGCAGCAGCAGCGTGTGAGTTTACATGGTTGAAAAGTCTGCTGGATGATCTTCATTGTCCTTGTGTTACTCCTATGACTCTTTTTTGCGACAATCAAGCTGCTATGCATATTGCAGCAAATCCGGTATTTCATGAAAGGACTAAACATATAGAAGTTGATTGTCACTATATTCGGCAACAGGTTCAGTCGAAGCTTATCTGTCTCTCTTATGTTAACTCGAACAATCAACTTGCAGACGTGTTCACTAAAGTTACATCTTCTGCTCACTTTCATCGTCTCATGGGCAAGCTTGGATCCATCAATCCTCTGGATCCCACTTGAGGAGGAGTATTGGAAGATATTCTCTATATCTTTTTGATTCTCATTTCCTATATTAGCTATTAGACCGTTGTACATGCTTAATTATAGGCTTAGTTTTCTCTGTACATGTCTTAGTCTCCAAGGCTAAACCTTCCTATTTATATTGTTGTATTCTGTAAACAATTGATATGAATAACAATTATTCCTTTTTTTTCTCTCTTAAACTTTGATTTCTTCACTGACGCAAAATATACCGATATTTGGTGAAATCCGTCGTAAGATGGTGGCTCTAATTGTTTTAGAGTTCCAAATCGCTTGCATTGCAAAAAACAATTTCATCTCCAACGATGAAAAAAACTATTCTTAATTTCGATTAGAATAGATCTAATAAAATTAAGATACTAAGGTAGAAAATAATTTCTAGATCTAGACCAAAATTGGTCAAGAAAGAAATTTTATTCAAAATTAAAGACAAAAACTATGAAAAAAGCTAAAAAACTGAATTTGAGAGATTGGCCAAAAACCACCTCCCAAATGAATAAAAAGGTAAAACTTACTAGGATTTGAGAGGTTTCTCAAAAGAGAGAGAAGGCTAACGGTTGGTTTTTAATAATTGAAATTTTAACTTGTTTTATATATTTAATTTTCTATAATATTTTTAACTGATTTGATATTTTTTCATTCTAATTAATAGTACACATATGTCCGTATAAAGATGTATTTTTATAAATAAATAAAGATGCACGATTCATATCCATTAATATAATATTGAAGCCATATTTTGATAATATTTTTAATAATCCCATATAACAGAATAAGCAAAAAAATTATGCTAATTTTGATAAATCACGATAAAAAAATACTATAGCTCTATTCAAAATTTATAATAATGAGTAGTACCATTACAAATAGATTCCGAGAGATTAAACATATGATTGTTTGACAAAAAAATAAGTTGCTTTTAGTGTATATAAATTTTTAAGCTCCAATGTAATAAAAAAATTGAAAAAAATAGAGTAGAGATTGAAGTAATGGTTAAAGAGGATAACTATGAAATATTGAAAAATAAGAAAACAAAAAAAAGAATAATTAAGTTATTTATATTTAAAATTGAAGTGCAATAATCCAATAGTGGAGTTCAGAAATCTCCACCCTTTAAAAATAGCTGAACAAAAAAACAGAACATTTAAAGTTTGATTAAATTTAGTGATTTTTAAAGGTTTGGCTTAACTGACATAAAATGTATAATTTTGACATTTTTTTTTGTAATTAACTATTAGAATATACACAAATAAAATATTAAAAACCAATAAATTGTAGTTCAGACAGTATGAGCGATATTATGTTAAAGTCGTAGGTAAATTCTTCAACTGTATCTTTGATTATTAAAAAGAAAAAACAATCATATTATATAAATTAGTTAAATAATTGTACTAACATGTTTCATCTGAATATGGAAATTAGCTTTTTGTTGCTAGTAATTATGACAATGGCCCTCCAACTTCTCTTCGACTTGTGGTATTATTATCAGCTCAAATAATGACACTGAATATTAGTTGATAGAAATTAATTGTATTAAATGTTGCTCCAACTAAAATAGACAGAAGCTTTGAAGGCTTATTAACATCTACGATCCTACCAACGAGTTATAACTTATAACTCAAATAGTATAAATGTTAGATAGTGAATTTTTAGATCATACGTTTAATTATTTCCACAAACGTTATCCCTCCCCAATTATAACAAAAAAAACATATATGGTCCTGATTTGTCAGTGTTTTATTATTGCCCCCTCTAAATTTTAATTTTGATCCATAAATACCTTAATTTTGGTTTGAAAACTAGTAAATTCGTTATTGTCCAATTTTTATCCAAAACTCCGCTAGAAGTCGATAATGTAAGTATTAAAAAAAATACATGTAGAGTTTTTGCCACGTCGTTGCCACATGGATGATAAAAAAAATACATTTAAATTTAAAAATCTATAATCAATATTGTAAACCTAAAAACATACTAAAACCACAAATTTCAAACTCCACCGCCTCCTCCTAATCTCCAACCATCACCATCCTCATTTGTTATCGGAGAAGGTGGAGCAGCTTCCAAACCCAGCCGCACGAACAAGCCTACAAACATACCGATGAATAGAAGACGAAGACCCTATTGTTGTTGTTGTTGCAGGAGAAGCTGGAGTCGTCGACGGAGAAGAGGAAGATCGGTCTACAGATGAGTTTGACGAAAAGATCGAGACTGTTCTGCAACTAGGTTTTTTGAACTGAGGGAGTCTGTCTTCTCGACGGGTCAACCTGTAAAATAGAAGATTAAAATTTTACAAAGTAATTGCAACGCAATTTGGATTAGGCATACCTCAAACTCCTTATATAATGGTGGTGAGTATACTTAGTATAGAGTTTAAATAATAAAAAGATTCCTATTAGGGATATGAGTCTGAATAGGAATAAGATTCCTGATAGGAATATGGTTCCTAAATAGGAACGTTATCCTAAATAGGAACGTTATCCTAAATAGGAATATGATTCTGAATAGGAATATATTCTCAATCCTCTAGAATGTCTAAGTCTTCTAAATGAATCTACAACCTGCCATATTGTCGCCGTTATATTAGGATTCCAAATCTTTGGATAAGATCCATATTTGGAATTAGATCTTTGAATTGATATTTCAGAATATATATGTTTACCGAGCCCCGTGGGACTCGATTATCTTTTCTGGGCAATAGGCACTCGATTCTAGATGGAAGAGTCCTATGGGACTCAGTTCCTCTAGTACGAGCTTTTAGAGTCCATATGTGAGTGGACCCTTTGTCTTTGACTTATTAACGTTTAGCGAGTTCTAGAAGTCCACTTCAGTTGGCGGATCCAATTGGTCATTATACGGTATCGCAACTCGTAATAGAGTGGACTATAAATCCGAGTTGTCAAACCCACGAGGACAATGAATTTTCTTAACAAGTCTAAATTCGGATAGCGAAACGAGGTTTGAAATTGATTTAAGAATCAAAACAAAACAAACACTTAACGAACCCAACAATTAAACGAACTAAACATTTAAACTAGAATAAAGCAATTAGCAATCTAAAAAGCAATTAACAAATAATACTATTTAAAATAGGTAAAAGGCGTTTAAAAGTTGATACTAGGAAATAATCATAAAAATCATGGATAATGAATATTATAGCATACAACAAGGACCGAGTTGTTTTTAAAGCGTCGTTCCCGCTCTATCGAGCCTCAAAGAACTACAAAACCACTTATCGAGCAACCAACTAATGTCTAACTCACTCTCGTGACACTAAATATAATCAATCAATGAACAAACAATTAATAATCCAACTCAAAGGTTACCTAACTCCTACCCGCTTTCGCGGTGCTATGACTTAGATTTCTAATCATTTGGTCTATCTAATTAACCATCTCTCAATGAATTAACCACACACAAATCATGCTTTAGGAGATCAATATAAAACAAGCATTAGATTCAATGATTAAAACATGTAAACAAGCCATTCCATTCATTCTCAATCAACCAACTATCATAAGTTCATATCAACCCACAAATTAGGGGATTATTGTAAAAAGAAGAAAGAATAAGGCTGAATTGATGATTTTATTAATACAAGAATGCCTCCTATATATACAGGAGTGATTACAAAAGAATATCAAGATTTGCTACAAATTAGGAACTAATTACTCGCTAAATAAAGTTACAGCCAATTTACATATCAATCAACATTAATGATTGATTTATTTCCTAACACTCCCCCTCAAGTTGGAGAGTGGATGTCTTGCACTCCTAACTTGCAAATAATTGGAACAAAAATGTCTTTCCCCAATGGCTTAGTAAACACATCAGCTAGTTGACGAGCTGAGTTAACATGTCTTGTAACGACAGACCCATTTAGAATTTTGTCTCTAATATAGTGGTAATCCATTTCGATGTGTCTAGTTCTCTCATGAAACACGGGATTGGCCGCAATGTGTATAGCTTCCTTATTATCACAAAACAGTAAGGCAGGCTCATGAAAGAACAAATTCAGATCTTTAAACAAATAGCATAACCATGTCAATTCGCAACATGTCCCTGTCATAGCACGATACTCCGCTTCTGCTGAAGACAAAGAAACTGTTTTCTGACGCTTCGACTTCCAGGAAATCAATGAGGGTCCAAGAAAAATACAATAACCAGTGGTGGATCTTCTAGTTATTGGACACCCCGCCCAATCAGAATCACAATACGCTCTTAATTTCAAATCATTATCTGAGGAGAAGAATAAACCTTTTCCGGGAGCACCCTTGAGGTAACGTACAATTCTCAGTGCTGCATCCCAATGAAGCTTCCTTGGTTGATTCATAAATCTGCTCAAAACATGCACTGCATAGGTAATGTCAGGGCGAGAAACGGTTAAATAAATGAGCCTACCAATCAATCTTCTATACTTTCCTGGATCTTTGAGTAAATCACTCTCGTCAGATAGCTTTAAACCTTTTTCCATAGGAGTATCAACGGGGGCAACTCCTAATAAACCTGTATCTTCAATAATTTCTAGAGCATACTTACGTTGACAAACATATATCCCATGTTTAGAAGAAGATACCTCAATGCCAAGAAAGTATTTCAGATTTCCAAGATCCTTAAGACGAAATTGACTATGTAAGAACTGTTTAATAGAGTCAATAGCCTTAAGATCATTCCCGGTAATCAAAATATCATCAACATAGATTAAAAGTGCAGTAAATGAATTCCCATGCTTTCTAGTGAACAATGAATAATCAGCTTTAGATTGTACATACCCGGCTGATTAAATAGCATCAAAAAATTTCTCAAACCACTGCCTTGAGGCTTGCTTCAAACCGTATAAAGACTTATGTAGTCGACAAAATAGATGCTCCTCCCCCTGTCGCCGAAGACCCGGTGGAGGGGACATATAAATTTCCTCTGATAAATTCCCATGAAGAAAGGCATTGTTCACATCCAATTGGTGCAATACCCATCGTCGAGCTGCTGCCAAAGCTAATAAACACCGTACAGTAGTGATTTTTGCAGTGGGAGAAAATGTCTCTTGATAATCTACCCCTTCCAATTGAGTGAAGCCCTTTGCAACTAACCGTGCTTTATATCTCTCGACAGAACCATCGGCTTTATGTTTCACCTTATAGACCCAACGACAACCAATCGGAATTTTGCCAGCCGGAAGAGATTGTAATGTCCAAGTGCCATTTTCTTGAAGTGCTTGTAATTCAGAATCCATTGCCGCTTTCCATTCAGGATGCGCTGCGGCTTCAGAGTACGAGCTAGGTTCTGAAACTTGTTGAAGCTGAGTCAAAAAGGCTTGATGACGTGGTGTGTACCGATTGTAGGAGAGATAATGAGCCAGAGGATACCGGGTGCCCTTAACTGGACCAGGCAACAAAGAAGACGACCAATTAGAGTTAACATGATTACATTTATAGTCGTTATAACGGATGGGAGGAACGGACTGACGACTGGAGCGACGAATAGGAGGAATTGCGGGGTCTGCGCGTTCAGGTGCGGAATCAGGTATGGTTATAACGGCACGATTAAGTTCAGGTTGGGTATCATGTTGTAGGTTGGGCTGTGATGAAGGTAGTGGATTGGGTCGAGAAGAGGTAAATGAGGGACGGCGAGAGTATGTACGGAAGGAAGGCGGTGGAGGTCTTGATGGTAAGGGAAGTAGAGATGACGTATTTGTATCTGGATGTGAAGAGGAAGTAGAAGGTGTGCTGGAAGTGGGAAACTCTAAAGATAAGTCATTAGGAGTTAGGTACGGAATTGGGCCTGATTGTTGGTCCAATACTTGGCTGGGCTGTTTCGAAGCATAAGGAAAAATATTTTCATGAAATTTGACATCTCGACTAGTAAAAATTTTCCGTGTTGATAAATTGTATAATTTGTAAGCTTTTTGTCCGGTTGGATAACCAATGAAAATGGACTGAATTGCTCGAGTATCAAATTTATGAGTAGGATTTATGTTGGTGGCATAAGCAAGGCACCCAAACACGCGAAGATGAGAAAAAGAAGGTATTTTTAAATGGAGAAGTTCAAATGGCGATTTATAGGAAAGAATTGGGGTAGGTAGGCGATTAATTAGATGAACAGCGGTAAGAACACATTCTCCCCAAAATTGAGTAGGGAGGTGGGCTTGGAATTTTAGAGCACGAGCAACTTGAAGAATATGGCGATGTTTGCGTTCCACAACCCCATTTTGTTGGGGCGTGTAAACACAAGAATGCTGAAAAATAACACCATTGTCGGAAAAAAAAGAGCGGAGTGATATGAATTCGCTTCCATTATCGCTACGAAATATTTTAATCCGAGATTCAAATTGGGTGAGAGCATAACTAAAAAAATGTTTTAAAATTGGTTGTGCTTCATTTTTGTGCCGCATTAAAAAAATCCATGTAAAACGGGTATAATCATCGACAATAGTAAGGAAATAGTGTGCTCCCGAAAGGGATGAGTAACGATATCGACCCCATATGTCACAATGAATAAGTTCAAAAGCTCGAGTAGAAGAAATTTTACTAGTATTGAAAGGTAATCTACTCTGTTTTGCCAAAGGACATATATGACAAGCATTATTAGGCTGAATGGAAAAGTTTAAGAAATGTTTTGCTATGAAATGTAAACAAGAAGATGATACATGACCAAGACGATTGTGCCAGAGGTCAGTGGAGCAGCTAATGGTGTGATTGCAAGCAGGTTGTGTGGTGGGTGTAGAAGAGTTGGTGACAGGTCTTTTTGTTGCTAATGCCGTCAAGTAGTACAGTCCGTTCCGTTGTTTACCCAAACCAATCGTCTTCCTCGTTGCAAGATCCTGCAAGATACACCAATAAGGGAAAAAAGTCATTGAACAATTCAAACTTTTTGTCAAACGGCTCACTGATATAAGATCTACTTTAAATTTTGGTACAGACAACACATCATGTAAATAAAAATTGGAATTCAAAGGAAAAGATCCTTTAGCAACAATATCCACTTTATCTCCACTGGGCAATAATACTGGTGACAATGAATAATTTTTAGTGGAATCTAATAAAGATGATGATGATATAATATGATCTGTTGCCCCGCTATCAATGATCCAATTGCGGGAAACAATCTCGGCCAAACCTGGTTTTGTTACTGCATTTGCACTTGGACCTGCATTTTGCCCAGAGTTCTGAATTTTATCACTAAAAAGAGCCATGAACTGGTTAAACTGAGCATCAGAGAGAATGACATTAGACCCACAAGCTTCTTTCAACATCTCAGAGACTTGATTGGCAGAATGAAGATTCGCTTTGTTATGTTGGCTGCCAAAATTCATACCAGAACTTTGTTTTGCTTTGGGATGACCAGATGGGTAACCAACAATTTCATAGCAAGACTGAACCCAGTGTCCTGGTTGTCCACAGTGTGTGCACTCTAGTCTTCCCCGACCTGTACCATTACGACGTTCACCATGACGACGTTCCGGCTCAAAACGTCGAATTTCTTGTGAGCGAAAGTTACGATCAGATCTTGCGGTTCTTTCTCCTCTTCCTGCGTTTGAATTAGACCTGGTGTTATGGCGCACGGCCATGGCTGCACTTGAACTTGATTCAATTGGAGAATGAGAAACACTGAGAAGCCGTTGTTTTTCTTCTTGAGAGACTGCAGAATAGGCTTGACGAATCGTTGGCAAAGGATTCATAAGAAGTATTTGCCCACGAACAGCACTGTAGGTCTCATTCAATCCCATCAAGAATTGCATGAGCTTTTGCTGTTCTAATTGTGGAGTTTCTGAATATGAAGCCAACTCGTCCCAGAAACTCTTCAGTTTGGTATAGTAGGCTGAGATTGATAGCTGCTCCTGTCGAAGACAAGCGATTTCTCGTTGGATCTCAAAAATACGTTGGGCATTGCCTTGAGAGAAACGTTCATGAAGATCTTCCCATACCTCGTGAGCCGTAGAATAATAGATAATGCTATCTGCAATTTCTGGACTAACAGTGTTGACAATCCAAGAGTGCGCCATATCATTACACCGCGACCAAGTCGCATAGCCTTCTGGATCTGTTTCCACCGATGGAGATTTAACTGAACCGTTAACAAAGCATAGCTTATTTTTGGAGTTTAGGGCCAAAGTCATTGCCCTCTTCCAACCAGAATAATTGTCTCCATTCAAAGGTTTGGAAACAAGAACTAGACCTGGGTGGTCTGAGTGATGAACAAAATATGGATTTGAAGAATCGGCATCTGATTTGCCGGATGATTTTTGAAATGAAGAAACACCATCTCCATCCATGGTGATGACTAAAAAGAAGTGCCAAAGAATTCAGCTCAAAGAGTCAGATATAAAACCTGCTCCGATACCATGTAAAAAGAAGAAAGAATAAGGCTGAATTGATGATTTTATTAATACAAGAATGCCTCCTATATATACAGGAGTGATTACAAAAGAATATCAAGATTTGCTACAAATTAGGAACTAATTACTCGCTAAATAAAGTTACAGCCAATTTACATATCAATCAACATTAATGATTGATTTATTTCCTAACAATTATTTACTCATGGCAAAGTTAAAATCAACAAATAACCAAAAACAATTAATAAACATGGAGAAAGAATTAAGTACCTCTTAATCAATATATGAGAAGAGAAATTGATTATAAAAGAGAAAACTTCATAAAATAGCAAGATCCATACATTAAAATTGAAATGTTCAACAATGGGAGATACGAAAAATGCTGGAAATTGAAGAGCAATGTCGCTCTAATCCCTGAGAAAATCCTCTAACTAAAAGTGTTGTTACAAAAATAAGTGATGCCCTAAAGTTGAGAGATAAGGTGCCTTATATAGGCAAAAATGAAAGAGGAAATATAAAACGTTCTAATACAAGTTTTGTTGGGCTAAATAAGGAAATGTTCCAAGCAATGCTTTTAAACTCAAAATTTGATCTTTTTCTGAATTTTCTTCATGTCTTGATTGAGAAGTTCATCAAACATGAGCTTCTCGATCGAGAAGCTTGTTTTTCCAATTCCTTGCTTGTTTTTCTCTTCATGTCTCGATCGAGACATGCACAAAAGATTGTCTCGAAAGGGACATTATTTCTGCTGCATAACCACTGACTTCAAAACTTCATAACTCGATGTAGAACCTCCAATTGAGTTGGTTCTTGAACCCCTGAAACGTTTAAGAAGTCTAATTCATTTATTATGAAGAACATAAACTCGTTAGAAGTCTCTAACGATTTCAAAATTGTCAAATAGTGAAGCAGGGTCAAATTTTCATGTATGCAAATGTGCTTTCGGCGTCTCTTTACTTCGGAAACCTTCAGAATGCTCACATTAAACCCAAAACTCATCGATTTCCATGCTTTTATCCTGAAACTCCCAAACGCAACAATAACCTAAAATAGTTCAATTATAACAATAAAAGCATATTAGAAAGACCAAAACCGACATAGAAAAGAGGAATATTTCTACTTCTATCAGATCCTATAGGACTCAACATTCTATATTTATTATGTGGAATCGGGTTACATCACGGAAAAAGAAAAAAATATCTAGCTAGATTCTACAATATAAGTAAGTAATTTATTATAGGTACTTAGCATAAGTTTTTGTTTAATTACACTAAGTATAAAATTTATTATAATTACTTAATATGACTTATTATTAAATTACAATATGTTAAAAATTTATTGTTATATTTTAATATAATTTAATTTAATTACACTAAGATATTATAATAAATTTTATACGTAGTGTAATTAAATAAAAAAACATACTGAATAATTACAATAAATTTTATACTTAGTATAATTAAATAAAATTAAAAGATTTAAAATTATTATTATACTAAGTATAATTGTTATTCAATTACACTAATAATGTTTTTACATGTAATGGAATAATAATTTCTTGTTAAGTTAGTAGAATTACATTTTTTATTTAGTATAATTAAATAATAAATTTTATTAAGTAATTACAATTAATTTTTTATTTAGTGTACGTAATTAAATAAAAGAAGCTAAGTAATTATTATATAAATTTTCTTTGTAAAATAAACATTATACTGATTTAATCTTTTATGAATAAAATAAATTAAATCGGATTCAAAAAAATAAAATTATAAAATTAGCATAAAAATTAATGAAAATAATCAATTTTTTTTAAATAAGACATAAAAAAATTAAAAATCTCTAAAAGTCGGCTATTAATTTATTAAGTTGAAAAAAATCATTAAATTAAAATAATTTTATAATAGTCATACTCAATTATAATAATTATCTTATTTTTTTAAGGGGTTGATGTTATGATTTTAGACTATAAAACCTTATCTGTACTTTTTATTTTAAAGAAATATTATCTTTAATCGAGTTAATGGTGAAGTTCTTTTTATTTTTTATGACTATCTTAGTTTAAGTGAAACGCAATCCAGAACATGGAGTGATTTCTAGAAATCGAAAATAATTTTTTTAAAATTCAAAAGTCAAAATAAAGGCCTAAATATTCTTGCACATGGACCAATCTGTATTTTTTGCCTTCATTTAATTTCTCCTTCTTTAATGATAATTCCCATTCTAATGTCTTTGATTTCGACTCCGTTGTGCACTCGTTGGCACCGCCAAGATTGCAGCTATCACCATGGCTAAGCTCTTAGCCTTAACAATTTGCAGAGGAGGAGATTATTTTTATTGCCAGCAATTTGGCAACTTTTGAAAGCACAAAAGCAGTGTCAAGAGCGCCACTACAAAACATTTTCACATTTTGCTCACTCAATCCACATAATTCCATTATTATCTTAAAACAAAACAATAAACACCTTGTAAACATTATATAAAAGTAAAACACATGACAAAATATATTTTTTTCTTTTACTTTTAATCCAAGGAGAAAGAGAATTATAAAAAGAGAACTTATACCAAATTACAGTTTTTTTAAGATTCAAGTCGTCTCTCTAAAATCTTTGAGAAAAAGAAAGATAATAAAAGAAGCTTCATCAAAGAATCACCACCGCCAATCTCTTCTGTTACAAAGTCTATATATTGTAACGATTTTAATAGTCGTTGTAATAAACTGCTATGACGAATGATGAAAAAAATAATAGAGAAATTTGTTTAATTTTTCAGAAATAGTGATTTGATTTTAATAGGTAGAAGAAAAATAAGTGAAAAGTATTAATTTTTGATATGTTTGGAGAAAAATGGGAGAAGAATATATAGTACAATGGTCCTTTTTATTAATGTAGTGCAACTTGATAGTCAAGTGGAAATTCTTTCTTCAGTTGTAAAAAATAGGCACAACTTAAAATATTGAAATTTAGGCAAAATTTAAAATATAAATAAAAGAAGGTACATAATGTGGGATATTTTTAAGTGATTACGTCCAGATGATTTGGAAACCATGTGGACAATGATCACGTGCATTTTTTTAAATTTTCAAAATCGGCATTATTGAAATAGAAAACTGAAAAATGGGCTGAAATTGATGTTTTTAGAAGTTTGAGATATCAAGAAAAGGAGTAGAAAAAATAAAGTAGTTTTGGATGATTTTACCTTTATTTTAATAAAGAACTTCCATAGACACTTTGGTTTGAGTCGACTTGGCTAAATTGGCAATTGATGACTTGGCTAAACTGGTAAACATTTTGTGCTACCGCATTAGCTATTAAATTAATTGATTTTATTTTCTTGGTGGACTTTGGAGAATCATCATCCTGCTGCAGCTGATCCGACGTCGAAGACGAGGAACTTGACGATAAAGAGGACTGTTCCGGCAAGCTACGCTTGTTAGTCACTCTAATCGGCTCATACTCAGTTGAGCCAATTAAATGAGGAAAGTTGAGCCTGGCTTTGGCACCTCGCATTTCATAAGCGGCTCTATCATAAGCAAATGCTGCATCTTCTGGTTTCTCGTAAGTACCAAGCCAAATTCGAGCTCCATGTCTCTTCGGATCTCTAATCTCCGCCGCATATGTGCCCCACGGCCTCCTCCTTACACCTTTAAATTTCTTCCTGGTGGTGACTGCTTCTCGAACACGACGATCAGTAGGTGGCGATAAAGTAGTTTCCTGCAAATCATCAGGTTTAAAAGAAGTTGAATCAAGTAAAGTTTCCAGTGAAGTGTTGTTTAGGGTTTCAAAATCATCTTCAAGTATCATAGGCAATGAGGTACTATTTATTACGGCTTCAAAATCATTTTCAAGTAAACTTAGTGGTGAGGTATTTGCTAGGGTCTCAAAATCATTTTCAAGTAAACTATGTGGTGAGGTATTTGTTAGGATTTCAAAATCATCTTCAAGAAAGCTATGTGGTGGGGTATTTGCTAGGGTTTCAAAATCATCTTCAAGAAGCACTACAAGAAACTTGATTTTTGGAAACATGAGTTGTCGTTGTGAAAACCTAAAATATGGTTGTTAAAAGTTTTTAACAACGACAAATGTGGTTGTGCGTGTTGGCGTAATGTAATGTTTTTTATAACGATTTTTTTAAATAATGGTCGTTGCTATAGGTTTTACAAAATCTATAAAATTGGTTGTTAAAAGTTATTAGTAACTATAAAAAGTCGTTGTCAAAACATTATAATATTAATTATTATTTAAATATGTTATATAATTTTAGATTTTTTTTTATTTTTATAATTTAAAATACAATTATTATTAAAATTTAATATTTTTTACTTTTTGATTGATATATTACAACAAAAATATAAAATTATTTTTTAAGTGAAGGGTGGATTTGTTTTATAGTGAGAATGCATCATTCTCATTTCACTTATTTTCAATGTGGGATTTTCACTATTCCTTCTTTATTTTAGCAACGAAATTATTTGTCGTTGTGAAATGATAATATTTAAAAACGACAAATATTAAATCGTTGGTAAGCAAATAATTTACAATGACATGATTAGTCGTTGTAAAAAATTTATCTTTAAAAACGATATAAATTAAGTCGTTGCTAAAAGTATAACTTTTAATAACGATTTTATTAGGCGTTGTAAAATAATTATATTTAGAAACGACATTAAAATAATCGTTATAAAAGGTATATGTATTGTAACGATTTTAATGGTCGTTGTAATAGACCGTTGCTAAAACTCACTTTTCTTGTAGTGAAGATAATCTTGGATTAAATCTAAAAGAGTAGAAGAATCATCATTGGAAAAAGAAGTACTAATTTGTCCCACCATATCCATGATGGGAAGAAGAAAAAAGAAGAAATTGGTAGTGGTGAATGTCATTAAACTGAGTTTTGAGTATATATAGTGAGTTCTCTCCACTACAAGAAAAGTGAGTTTTAGCAACGGTATATTACAACGATCATTAAAATCGTTACAATACATATACCTTTTATAACGATTATTTTAACGTCGTTTTTAAATATAAGTATTTTACAACGCCTAATAAAATCGTTATTAAAAGTTATACTTTTAGCAACGACTTAATTTATATCGTTTTTAAAGATAATTATTTTACAACGACTAATCATGTCATTGTAAATTATTAGTTTTACCAACGATTAAATATGTGTCGTTTTTAAATATTATCATTTCACAACGACAAATAATTTTGTTGCTAAAAAAAAGAAGGAATAGTTAAAATCCCACATTGAAAATAAGTGAAATGAGAATGATGCATTCTCACTATAAAACAAACCCACCCTTCACTATAAAAATAATTTTTACTTTTGTTGTAATATATCAATCAAAAAATAAAAAAATATTAAATTTTAATAATAATTGTATTTTAAATTATAAAAATTATAAAATTATATAACATATTAAAATAATAATTAATATTATAATGTTTTGACAACGACTTTTTATGGTTACTAAAAACTTTTAACAACCAATCTTATAGATTTTGTAAAACCTATAGCAACGACCATTATTTAAAAAAGTCGTTATAAAATACATTACATTACGCCAACACGCACAACCACATTTGTCGTTGTTAAAAACTTTTAACAACCATATTTTAGTTTTTCACAACGACAACTTACGTTTCTAAAAATCAAATTTCTTGTAGTGCTCACTACAAGAAAAGTGAGTTTTAGCAACGGTCTATTACAACGATCATTAAAATCGTTACAATACATATACCTTTTATAACGATTATTTTAATGTCGTTTCTAAATATAAATATTTTACAACGCCTAATAAAATTGTTATTAAAAGTTATACTTTTAGCAACGACTTAATTTATATCGTTTTTAAAGATAATTTTTTTACAACGACTAATCATGTCATTGTAAATTATTAGTTTTACCAACGATTAAATATGTGTCGTTTTTAAATATTATCATTTCACAACGACAAATAATTTCGTTGCTAAAAGAAAGAAGGAATAGTTAAAATCCCACATTGAAAATAAGTGAAATGAGAATGATGCATTCTCACTATAAAAGAAACTCACCCTTCACTATAAAAATAATTTTTACTTTTGTTGTAATATATCAATCAAAAAATAAAAATATTAAATTTTAATAATAATTGTATTTTAAATTATAAAAATTATAAAATTATAAAATTATATAACATATTAAAATAATAATTAATATTAAAATATTTTGACAACGACTTTTTATGGTTACTAATAACTTTTAACAACCAATCTTATAGATTTTGTAAAACCTATAGCAATGACCATTATTTAAAAAAGTCGTTATAAAAAACATTACATTACGCCAACACGCACAACCACATTTGTCATTGTTAAAAACTTTTAACAACCATATTTTAGGTTTTCACAACGACAACTCACGTTTCCAAAAATCAAATATCTTGTAGTGTCTGTTTCCTGACAAATGAAGTTGTGGTTCTTTCCATGAATATTGATCTCAGATTTTCTAATTGAATTATTTTTGGGTTCAACCAATAAATAATTATTAAATTATAATAAATTTACTAATAAGTTATAATTATAATAAATTTATTTTTATTTTTCTTATTAGATATTATGATAAATTCACTTCCTTCAATAATGATAAGAAATAGTGTATTTTAAATAAAAATAATATAAAAATTAATTTTAAAAATTACAATTTACTGAAAAAGGATTTTTTTTAAATGAGAATTATTTCCTTTTATTAGGTTGATATTTAACCGTAATGTAGCTCTCCCATTGATGATTTGCCCATGTGATTGCTGGATAAACAAAAGGCTTCATACCACTTGTTCATAAAAAAAATTGTTCATTTTAAACGCTTCATTCTTGCATCTCCCAAATCATATAATTGAATGGTTTGTATGGGAAGATGACTTATCTGCTATTCCATGACAGGACAGGAAATCTCCAGAAGAAATTTATCATAATTATTTATTGAGGTGGGGGCACTACAAGAAACTTGATTTTTGGAAACGTGAGTTGTCGTTGTGAAAACCTAAAATATGGTTGTTAAAAGTTTTTAACAACGACAAATGTGGTTGTGCGTGTTTGCGTAATGTAATGTTTTTTATAACGACTTTTTTAAATAATGGTCGTTGCTATAGGTTTTACAAAATTTATAAAATTGGTTGTTAAAAGTTATTAGTAACTATAAAAAGTCGTTGTCAAAACATTATAATATTAATTATTATTTAAATATGTTATATAATTTTAGAATTTTTTTTATTTTTATAATTTAAAATACAATTATTATTAAAATTTAATATTTTTTACTTTTTGATTGATATATTACAACAAAAATAAAAATTATTTTTTAAGTGAAGGGTGGGTTTGTTTTATAGTGAGAATGCATCATTCTCATTTCACTTATTTTCAATGTGGGATTTTCACTATTCCTTCTTTCTTTTAGCAACGAAATTATTTGTCGTTGTGAAATGATAATATTTAAAAACGACAAATATTAAATCGTTGGTAAAGCAAATAATTTACAATGACATGATTAGTCGTTGTAAAAAGATTATCTTTAAAAACGATATAAATTAAGTTGTTGCTAAAAGTATAACTTTTAATAACGATTTTATTAGGCGTTGTAAAATAATTATATTTAGAAACGACATTAAAATAATCGTTATAAAAGGTATGTGTATTGTAACGATTTTAATGGTCGTTGTAATAGACCGTTGCTAAAACTCAATTTTCTTGTAGTGGGGGAGGTGAATTCTCAAATCATGATGATAGCAATTATAAGTTGGTAAGAATTAACTGCATTGTTTTGTTAGTCATCAAAAAGAAAAAGATATTGTTTTATTTTTAGCTATGTCTATTTTTTTAAGGAAATTCTTATCTAGACCTGATCCATGAATTTTTTTCATGCACCTATCCAATAAGTTGTTAGAAAATCAAACACGATTTTCTCTCTCTTCTTATTATTTTCTCTTTCTTCTCATTTCTCTAACAACTTATTGGATGGGTCTATGAATTTTTTATAGACCGGGTCTAGGTAAAAACTTTCCATTTTTTATAGACCGGGTCTAGGTAACAACTTATTGGATGGGTCCATGAGATGTCACTACAAGAAAAGTAATCTTTAGCGACCAGTCTATTGGAAAGGGCGTCTAAAGCCGTCGCAGTAAGCATAACAAAAGTGACCGTCATTTTATCCGGTCCTTAAAGTGGAATCAGTGTGACATTTTTAAGACCGTTTATTCTTCCCTTCCCAAAATAAGATAATTTTCCTTCGTAATTTTTATGTAAAACTAGCAGTCCGTTATTTTCTCTCATTTCGTTCGATCAGCTCTCTTCCAATATTGTTAAAGTTAGGGTTTTATCATTTTCTAGGAATCTCTGTTTCTTTACAAGCTGTACAATTCAGTTTAGCTCACATAAAATCTCACACTACTTTCCTGCTTTCCACCGCCGCCGCCACTACTTCCGCCGCCATTCGCCTCCGCCTCCGCCACCACAAGCTCTCCTCGTCAACTCTCTAGCTTCAGCAGCTCTCCCGTGTCAGTTTCGTCACTGTTCCGTCGCATTCCCTCGTGTTCACGACGATTCTCATCTCATTAACCGAATATCTGCTATGATCGATCGCTTGGGAGAATTTTCAGGTACCGTATTTTTCCCTTCTGTCTATACGTTTTTGCGATTTTTGATTCTATGTAAATTTCTATTTACACTAAATATTTTTTGTTTTAATCAAAATAATTAGGAATTTTGATTTCTTCTCCACTTAAGATTTTGATTTTTGATTTCTTCTCAACTTAGGATTTTTTATGCATCGAAACGTCATCTCATTATGATTTCTGTTTGTGGAGTTGAAGTTAGTCAAGATGATAAATTGAATTTCTCGAAACGTCATCACATTGGCAACTGAGTACATATTTTTGTTTTAATTCATCGATGCACGAACATGTTTTTGTTGTTATTTAGTCTTAGTTTTGATATTTTTACTGGTGATATGAAAAAGGAGATGAAGCATTAAGAACAGACATTCAGTTTTACTGATGTTATGCTGCCTATGTTTTACCACCGGAAAGCTCGCTATGTATGTTGCTGTTGCTAGTATCAATCCGCAGAGAGTAAGCCTTTCTCTTTGTGTATCTATGATTTCGGTCTCAATTTCAATTTCTTTTCCATGTGTATGGATAAGTAGACATAAATATCATTTGTTTTTCATATGCATCCACGGATGATGCACATAATTTGCTTGGCTTTATTGAATACTAGTACGAATCCCTCGCGTTGCTTCGGTTTTTTTATTTAAATTAAAGTATAACTATTAAATAGACTAATGCATAATTAATAAATAAATTATAATAATTTTATAATAAGTACTAAATAAATGTTTATTTTAAATATTTTATTTTTGCATTTTAGTATTTTCTTGATCTTTAAAACAAATTGGGGAGGAATATCAAACATCTAAAAGAATTGGATTTTTTAAATTAAATTGTTTACGTTAACTTGTAAATGCAAGTAGAAAAATTCATTAATCTAAAAATATATGATATAATTTTTTTTATGTATTATATAAATAGGAGTATTACAAAAGAAATAAATCTATCTATATGCAACATCTCCATTTTATGCGGTTTGAATAAACAAAAAACAATCTCAGTCGTTACTCCAAAAGAACACATATCTAGTCGCTAGTTGCATTACTTAAACACAACCATCTAATTTATTGTGTGTATCTTAAACACCGTTTGATCACATATTATAAGTCATTAACTCTAATCAACCCCTTCGCTTACCAAACTAAACCATTTTTTTTTTTGCCAATTTGAGTACATATTATTTGTAAAGTCATATTAGTTGATTTTTTTTTTTATTTTTCATCATCGGTAGTTTGAGATAGTGAAGTTAACTGACTTTAACTTTGTTTATAGATTAGTGTTTTAGAAATATTCATATGTTCTTGTTTTCTTCCGTTTGTATAAATAATCGAACTTAATTCTATTAGTTTTAAATATTTAATTTTAATTCTATTAATTTTAAATGGTTGCTTGCTTGCGTTTGTAGCAATAAATATTTGATCTTATAAATTTATTAAATTTAAATATTAGATTCTGAGAATAAATTAAGATGAATGTTTCGATCTAACGTGACTCATACAACTAATTTTTTTCATTATTGTTTTTAAATTTTTCTTATTATATCTTCTTTATCTACATATTTTACAATGGTAAAGAATAAATCATGAAGTTAATTTGAAATATGATAACCAAAAAAAATTGAAACAAATAAAAATGAAAAGAAATAGAAAACAAAAAGATATACAAAAGAAAAAATTCGCAGTTAAGAAAAAGTTGAAAAATTGGAAATTCAAGGGGGTAAATTGGAGAAATAAAAAAAAATAAAAGAGAAAATATACAAATGAAAAAAAATGTAAGGCAATTACGTTGTGACTTGTGAAGAAGACAAAATTGAGAAGTAAAAACACCTAATGACATAATTGAAATTTATATAATATCAAAAATGGTATGATAAGAATAAAAATGGCAAATTAGTAATAAATGACAAATAAAAGATATAGTTTGGAATCCAAAATCACTGTTCCTGCTACAGTGATTTGGGTCCAACTTTAATGTATTAGATAGATGTGACATTGGCTAAGATGCACAAGGATTGTTAACTGTAGTTGCTTATTAGCTACATAAGATTATACAGGCAGAAAGGTTACTTATTAGCTAACTAAAATTATACATGCAAGAAGCTTAAGGGGAAGAAGCTTCGTTTGGTCCATGGATGCAGGTGACATCCCGTAGAAGGAAACCCGTCCAACAAGCCACTAATCAAGGGATTAACGGTAACAAATCCTCAGGGTCAAGATTTGACAGTATTGCCAATTTGGATGATGCTAATCAAGGAAAATCCACCATGTTTGCTATTGCCAATATTCTCCAGCCTGATTTGGCTAAGGAAGACTTGAGATCCCTCAATAGGCAGAATAACATTAATGATTCTCATCCTCCCCTGCAAGGTAAGTCTTCCAATCAAATTATTAATAACACCAATTCTAAGTCCATGTCATCTATTAACATGCAGGGCCATGCAATAAGGAATAATAGTAAAGCTCAAGGAAATTCTCTCAATGACAGGGCTAAAAATAAATTAGCTAGTCCCGTTTTACCCTCTAGCAAAAATATACATTACCTGCCCATACAATCCTATGCAGAAGACGTATCCCCTACTGATGTTGTCCACAATATTACCAATGCCTCCTCTAGCTCTTTTTCTCCGCTCCTCCAAATCAGTACCACCCTGGACCCATGCAAACATTCTGCTGTCTCCATCTCCACTCCTCCTGCGCTCTTTGCCGATCTCTCTACCTCAAATATCTCGTCTCCAAGGGACAAATTCAATGCCAAAAGCAAAGTTAAATCTCAAAGCCATTGGAAAGTAAAGATCAATAAAAACTCCAAAAGTAGTATTAAAGTTAGGAAGAAGAAGGAAACCACCCTTCCTCCAAATTCCTCTTTTACTGATCTGATGTTGGAGATGAGCAATCCCGTCTCAGACAACAGCTTAGAGAATGATGGTATTATACATTCCAACATGGCTGGCGGCGATCCGTCCCTTGCGACCGACCACATCAGTATGTAATGCTGGTTTGCTCTCCTCTCCTCTACTCTTTTTTGTTATTTATGAATCTTAAATTTTTTATATGGAACTGCCAAGGGGCAGCTAAAACCAATTTTTTACGAACTTTTCGTTCCTTCCGTGACTGTTATAATCCGTCGCTTGTTGTCCTTGTTGAGCCGAGAATTTCAGGTCCAAAAGCTGACAAGGTTATCAAGCGCTCTGGTTTTGACTTCTCTCATCGCGTGGAAGCTCAAGGTTTTTCCGGGGGTATTTGGATACTTTGGAAGCCTGAAGTTCATGTCTCGGTGCTTGTCAATCACCGCCAATTTATCCATACTAATATCACTTATGGTGCCTGTAACGAGCAATTTCTTTTTACTGCTGTTTACGGCAGCCCTCAACCCTTTGGCCGTCGCTCTCTGTGGAATGACCTTTCTGCGCTTGGCATCGCTACTAATGTCCCTTGGCTCCTGGCCGGAGACTTCAATGCCATTTTGAATTCCAACGATAGAAAAGGTGGATCGCGTCTCAGGTGCTTAGGTTGCCCTTACTTCAACAATTTCATGGATTCCAACGCCTTAGCTCAAATTGACTTCGTTGGCCCTGCTCTCACCTGGAGAAGGGGTAATCTCCTTCAACGTCTGGACAGAGCCTTATGCAATGATACCTGGCTCAAAAGATTTCCTGATGCTCTTACCCATCATCTCCCGAGAATCAACAGCGACCACAGGCCCATCCTCGTGAATCTTAACATTAACAATCATAGTGTTCAAGGAAACAAACCCTTCCGGTTCCTTGCCTCTTGGATCACTCACAATGACTTTCAACAAGTGGTTGCCAGTGGATGGAACAACAACTTTTCGCTTCAGGAGAATGTGCATCAGTTTACTGTCAATATTCGAAATTGGAACACCAATGTCTTTGGTAACGTTTTCAAGCAAAAGAAGAACCTTATGGCTAGAATTTCTGGAATTGAAAAATACTTGGAGTCTCGCCCTTCTCAGTTTCTCACCACGCTGGAATCTCAACTGCAAAATGAGCTCGCTGAAGTTCTTTTGAGGGAAGAAGCCCTTTGGATTCAAAAATCGAGAAGCGATTGGATTATGTTCGGGGATAGAAATACTTCCTACTTTCATGCTAAATTTATTTCGAGAAAGAAGAAGAACCAAGTTAACATGCTCAAGGACTCCAATGGCATCTGGCATAATGACGAGACCTTCCTCCGCAACTTGGCTGTCTCGTTCTACATCAAGTTGTTCACTGAAGATGTCATTAACAGGCCTATCTATGATTACCGTGGGTTCTTTCCTCTTATTGATAATGCTTTAACCAACAATCTGTCGAGAGAAATCACTAAGGAGGACATCCATCGTGCTCTCTTTCAAATGATGCCTTGGAAGTCGCCTGGAATTGACGGCATCCCCGCTGGTTTCTACCAAAATCAATGGCCTGTGGTGGGCATCTCGGTTTGCAACTTAATCAAGCGTATTTTTCAGAATGGGGAAATGGACAATGATCTTAATAGAACCCTCATATCTCTCATCCCTAAATCTGTCAAGCCAGAGACGATCAAAGATTTTAGGCCTATAAGCTTATGTACTGTTATGTACAAATTGGTGACCAAAATTATCACCAACAAGCTTAAACCTATTATGCCGCTCATCGTTAGTCCCACTCAAGTCAGCTTCATCGAGGGTCGCAATATCACAGATAATATTATCATAGTCCAAGAAGTCATTCACTTCATGAGAACTAAAAAGGGAAAAAAAGGGTGGTTTGCTATCAAAGTGGATCTCGAGAAAGCATTTGATTGTCTTAATTGGGATTTCATCAAAGACACTCTTGTTGATGCTAGGCTTCCTAATAATCTTGTCACGTTAATCATGCACTGTGTCTCTAGCTCTCACATGAATCTTTTGTGGAACGGATCAATTTCTGAGGAGTTTAAACCATCGAGAGGAATCCGTCAGGGGGATCCCCTTTCGCCTTACCTTTTTGTCTTATGCATGGAGCGTCTTTCCCATCGAATCTGCTCTGCAGTTCACAATGGTGATTGGGCCCCTATTAAATTAAACAGAACTGGTCCTAACTTATCTCATCTTTTTTTTGCAGATGATTTGATCCTTTTTGGCCAAGCGACGGAAGATCAAAGCCACACCGTCAATGCTATCTTGGAGGAATTTTCGCTCTCCTCTGGTCTGCGTGTCAGCTTGAACAAAACGCAAATCTTTTTTTCAGCTAATGTGGAATTTCAGAAAGCTGAACAGATCAGTAATTTACTTGGATTTCAAAGAGCGCATGACTTGGGGAAATATCTTGGAGTTCCTTTGCTTCACTCTCGTGTTACCAAAGAGACTTATGCTTTCATTGTCAACAAAATTAAGCACAAACTTTCTGGTTGGAATTCTAGTCTTTTATCCTTGGCGGGTAGGCTATCCTTAGCCAAATCTGTCTTGATGTCCATTCCGGGCTACGCTATGCAAACCACCTCTCTTCCTAATGGGCTTTGTGATCAAATTGATCGTTTAGTCCGGAACTTTGTTTGGGGGAATCACAATGGCAGCCATAAACCAAGTCTTGTTAATTGGGAGGTTATGTGCTCTCCTTGTAGTAATGGCGGAGGAGGCATCCAAAAGCTCAAAAATCAGAATAAAGCTTTTTTAATGAAGATTGGCTTCAACGTCATCGCTAAACCTGAGCTCTTTTGGGTTCAAGTTGTCAGGAATAAATATGGCTGGACACGTAACAATAACTCCTGCAATATTAAGGGCCCTTGTTCTGTTTTGTGGAGAAACCTGCACCATCTTTGGCATAATATCTCTTATGGTACTCATTGTGCTCTCGGAGATGGCCGCATCATCAACTTTTGGAGCGACAATTGGGTCGCTGACCTGGGGCCTCTCAGACTCCTCGCCTTTTCCCCTTTGCAGGACAGCGAGCTTACGAAGAAGGTGATTGATTTTACTGCTAATGGAGCTTGGAATTGGAAACTCTTTGAAAATTTGGTTCCTTCTTCTGTACTCCTCCATATTGCTGCTGTGCATCCCCCCTCTGCGTCTGCTGGTCCGGATGAGACCTATTGGGGTCTCTCGAGTAATGGTGTCTTCAGTGTTAATTCTGCATACAAAATGCAGGAAAATTTCTATTGCGATAATGATAGAGCCAAATGGAGAAGTATTTGGCAATGGCCAGGAGCGCCTAGAGTCAGAACTTTACTTTGGTTAGCTGCTAACAACAAGTTGTTAACCAATTTCGAGCGTTGCCGGAGACACATGACAACTGATGCGTCGTGCTTTCTCTGTGGCCACCACTCCGAAGACACCGACCATGTCTTGAGACATTGCGTTTTTGCTAGGGAAGTTTGGCGCAAAATTCATCTTATTAATTGCCTTAACATTAGAAATGATTTTTTTACTTCTCCTTTTGATAGTTGGTTGTTCAATAATCTGCAGAATCATTCTAACTCGAGGAATGGTAATTGGTCTACCACGTTTGGCCTAACCCTTTGGAGTCTCTGGCTCCACCGCAACAACCTCGTATTCAAAGATGAGAGATGCAGCTCGGATTCGGTAGCTCAGAAAATCAAATGCTTAGTGGATTATACCACCCAAGCCCAGCGTTTTGCCATCCTCTCTAATCCAGGCTTGGGTAACAAAAAGGAGCATCTGATCTGTTGGACTCCGCCTCCCACCCATGTGCTCAAAATTAATTCCGATGGAGCTGTTCGCTTACCGGATAACAAAGCCGCTTCGGGAGGTATTGCTCGTGATAGTACAGGTAGCTGGGTTTTCGGCTACAGCAGGCTGATTGGCCACTGTTCAGTCCTTCAATCAGAGCTTTGGGGCGCTCTCGACGGGCTTGACATCGCTTGGAACAAAGGCTTCCGCAACGTTATTCTTGAAATGGACAGCAAGCTTGCTGTTGATGCCATCGCCAAGAACAGGTCTCCTACCAATGCTAATTCCAACCTGTTGAATGCCATCAGATGCATCTTGAATCAAGACTGGCAAGTTCACATTTGTCACATTCATCGTGAAGGAAATCGCAGTGCTGATAGTATGGCTAGCCAAGGCTTCTATCATAATATGGGCCTGACCATCTACGACAACATGCCACAAGACGTTGCTCACTGTTTTATGGATGATTTAGCGGGTGTTTCTCTACCCCGTATGTGTAGATCGCTTTAGCCTTCTTCTGGCCTTGGCCTTTCATCTCTTTCAAAAAAAAAAAAAAATTATACATGCAAAACCTTATTGTTTTAAGTTAGCTGACTACATATCTATAAGTGGATTTTGAGATTGTCACATGCTTTTGTTTAGTTACTGATTATATTATCACTTGTATCATTCATCCTATGTCCATTAATAACAGATACTCCCAGTAATGCTGGATGTTGTACAAACAATCAAAAGTTACTTGAGGATCGTCTTTGAGAGTGAAATAATATATTTTTTTCTTCTAATGAAAATTTCTTTTTGTAACAATCATTATGAGGTTATTGTTTTAATATTTATTTTTATTGACAGATCTAGGACTTCGACAGCCTAGGCTGGAAGGAGAAAAGTACTTATCAATTGTTGATGAGTTCATGTAAGTTGCATTCACACCTTGGTCCAATGTTATCGTACAGGTCTGTTTCTTTCTGAAAAAGGCGCTAGAGGAGGTCTTTGTGTGTTGTAACTCTGTTTTTGATATATTATCAGTTTGAGGATTTTCCAATGAAGTGGGCATTTGAAACACTGCAAAGATATAATAAAACGTTTTGCATGTTTAACGATGATGTACAAGTTAGTAAAGTTGTGGTATATTGCTAGTTTATTTGTATTCTAAATCTGTTGGCAAGAAACTTTCATGAGCATTGTTGCAATGATGGCAGTTAGCTCAAGTACGACCATTGCACTTGCCAGATTTCTGGGAGCTATGAGAGCTCAAGGACGACCATTGTCTGACTTCCAGAAACAAAAATATGTTGTAGTGGCTCTGGGAGGTATTTGGAAAATGTTTATCTTGATTAATTTAAGCAAAAGCTTGCCTGAAAATTTTTATTTTTTACCTTTGCTAATTTCTTGTTAACTTTTCTTATTTTGTTTAGATGGTATTTTAGTTTAAGGCTTTTTTTTATATGAAATCTGCTTCTGCAATTTGTAGCTTGCTTGTGGGCTTACAAAGATTCCAAAGGGAGAGATTGATGATATTGATACGTGCAGCTGATGCTAATAATTATTTGAATGGTGTTAAGTATGGAGAAGGCATTTACAAATTCTATGAGGGAGTAGTCAATGTTATTTCAAGTTATGATCCTTCTTGAGGAAGAAGGAGTTGAAGTAGTTAGTGCCAGTTCTAAAAAATCTTTGGATATTGATCATCACTAGTATAAATTTAGTGAAGTTATCAATTTAGTTTTTATTGTCAGGTATATAGGGGTTTCAAGAAGCAAATATGTGATATTTTAATTTGTTGTTAGCAACCATTATAGATATTAAGTTTCTGTTTCAATGGTGCTCTAATGCTGTATATCAATTTGTTTGTTACACATGGATTTTAATAAAATTTATGATTAAATATGGATTATGTATTTCCTTTTCTTTCCTTCTTTGTTATAAGATAGTGTTATGAACGCATTAAAAGAATAAAAAATGAAAATGTAAATGGAAAAAAAAATTAAACAATACTTTTAGCGACCGTAATTTAAAATTTAATGAAGAAATTTTTTAACAATTAGCGACCGGAATATTGGTCGTTGAAAGTAACTTAGCGACCGGATTTTTATCCGGTCGTAATAAGTTTTTGCGAAGGGATATTAATTTTCCGTCCTAATTACTTTTTACAGCGGAGCCTATTACGACCACATGCGACGGGAAATTTACCTTCGCAACTGATCAATCGCGACCGAAATATAACTTTTAGCGACCACTTTTTCCTTCGCTAAAAAGTCATTTTCTTGTAGTGTGTGTTGAGCGGGTTCCAACTATAAAATGAGACCTTTAAATATTTTATATTTAGATTAATCTCAACTTTAACTGGATAGGTCACCTACGGAAGATAAATCTTTTGCCCTAAATTTCAAACAGCCGCATTATGATCTTTTAAGAAGATTTTTTCTTGCTTAATTAGAGTTTGATGCTTCTAACAGATTTTCATTCTGTCTTTATAAGTATGGGCCGTTTATAATCAATTTCTTTTGTCTTTTATTCTCAATGTCAAACTTTTGCGAAAGAGATATTAAATAAACTTTAAATGGGCATCATATCAGTACATAAATGATTGTTTAGTAACGACTTATTATAATAATTATTATAACTTTCTGATTTGATTCAGATTTGTAATCTTTTCGGCTCTCATTTTGCCATTTTTTCTTGTGAATGTGCTCAATATAAATATCATTTATTAAAAAAAATTATAATATATAGATTTCTATAATGATCATTTTAATGTTATTTTTAAATATAATTATTTTACAACAATTAATAAAATTATTATAAAAGTATATTTTTAATAACGATTATATATCTGTGTCATGTGTGTGTTGGAGAACGCTTGTGGAAAGAATAGAATGCACAACCTAACAAAATATTGCTTAGCTTATACCATTTAAGTTATATCTGGGGAAAAGTCCAAATCGACTACTAGTTTAATAAAAGGTTTGAATTAAATTACAACGGAAAAATTCAATTTGACTGCTATTATAAAAATTAAAAAATTTGAATTAAAGTACAATAATTAATAAAGGTTTGAATTTTTTCACCATTGGGTTATTTTTAAAAGACTCTTACTTAACGCCTAGTGAAATCGTTGATGAAAAAGTTTTTTTTTTTAAACTAAATGCGTGCCCTATCTGAAATTTTAGTCCGTCTTCGTCACTGGTTATATCTCATTAATTTGCTTTTAACTTTTAGATAACAAGATACATAATTGATTAGTTGTGGCATTTGATTTGTCGCATCATATCGTCCTATGGTTTTTACGCCATCTACAAATTTCTGAGTTTTTGAATGGTGATGTAATTCCAAAAAAAAAAAAGGTGAAAAATAAAATTGGCAATTTCAAAAAATTTGTGATATAATTACAATTAGTATAAAAGTGATGATTTTATATGTGATTAACCCTTTATTATATAATTGCTGACCAGATATGTAGTCATGTGTGTACAGGGATGACAATAGGTCAGGGTGGCGATGGGAAAGCTGCCCCCATCTCCACTGCTATGGAAAATTTGCATCTCTATATATCCTCATTACATGGATGAAACTATTTCCTTAGAAATTTTCGTTCTCCGTATAATTTAATATAAACATTTAAATATATTTTTTTATTTTTAACCATCCAAAAATATCCCTTTTTTTAATTTTTTTTGTTTATCGCCCAAACTTTCAAAATCTTTAATTTTAGCTTATTTTTTATTTTTCAGTTTCAATTATAACTATTTATTTAAATTTGAGCGGAAAAAATTTGATATACGGTTCATATTATTTCATATTTAGAATTTTTGATGGTAAAAGAATAAATTAGAATGATATGAAACAATATATGAAGGACATATTTATATATGTTTTTCGTTTTAATTTGAACAAATGACTAATTAAAATTGAAAAATGAGAATATGGATGGAGAAAGATCGTTCCCTCGTCACTATACCTGTGAGGGTAATTAATGAGGTTATTTTGCCTAATTGGGCCGATCTCCATGGGGAACGGAGAATTCCATCCTCATTATCATTCCTATGTGTATTTTTTTTATCAGGAATAAAAATTTCATTCAAAATAGACAAATACGTACAACAGAGCTCCTGGAAGAAGAAGTAACAGAAATTACAGAGTACAAATAAAAAACTACAAGAAACAAAAATGAAATATAAGTTCATTACCTAACTAAATAATGGAAAGATGTCAAATGAATATATCTTCTTGCTAGACTTAATATAGAAAGAAGATCTACAAGTGATAAAATTACCGAAGATCCACTGATACTCATTTGAAAGTTAGGTAAAATCTAGATTTCTTTAATGATAAATTGTTGTAGAGATTTAATTCTCTTGGACCACAAAAATCCAGCATCTCTACTCCAGAAGGTGAAGAAGACATAAATTTTAAGTTAATCAAATTTAATCCAACTAAAATATATATTAAAGTAGAAATAAATTTTAGAACTGGATAAAAATAGTTAAGGAAAAAAAACTAAAACTAAATAAAACTTGTATTTAACTACTTTTTCCGTCCTAATAAAGTTGTCCCATCACACAATTTATAAAAAATAATTAATATTATAATTTTGGCTTAATTGCACCAAAAATCACCAACTTTCGCGTGCTTTTGGTATTTAACATAATCGTTTTTCTTGGCATATTTAACATTAACTTTCATTTTTTGGCATATTTGTCGACGAGACCATTTTGGATGAAAAACAACGTTGTTTTAGATGTAAAATGACGCCGTTTTGCATCTAAACCAGCATAATTTTTTTAAAGGCTAAATTGCTCCAAAAATCACCAACTTTCACGTGTTTTTGGTATTTGACACAAACTTTTAATTTTGGCATATAAATACACGAACTATCAATTTTTTGCATATATAACACGGGCACCGTTTTTTGATATAAAACGGCACCGTTTTTCACTTAAAACAGCACCGTTTTTCACCTAAAACGGAAACTTGGTCATATATGCAAAAAAAATGATAGTTCGTGTATTTATATGCCAAAATTAAAAGTTCGTGTCAATACCAAAAACACGCGAAAGTTGGTGATTTTTTGTGCATTTAAGCCATTTTTAAACGAAACGCAACCGTGGACAAATATGCCAAGAAAAAAAGATTATGTTAAATACAAAAAACACGTGAAAGTTGGTGATTTTTGGTGCAATTAAACCTATAATTGTTTTCTATTTTTTTCTACACTCTTTTTTTATTATTATGTCCACTTACTTTTTTTTACTTATAATTTTTAATTATAACAATAAATAATATTTTATTAGTGGGTTTAAATAAGAGTGTTATACAAAAAATAATTATAAAAAATAATTATAAAATTGAAATAAAAAATATAAAAGTAGTTGACAACTCTATTACAATAGAGAAATGGATTGGGATTCCATCAAATTTAAATGAATTTAAAGGGGTCATGTTCACGATCTACACAGTTTATTTTAATATGAAGAGTATAGATTAATTTGATAAAAATTGTACCTTTTTTATCTACACCGTTCAAATTGTGAACATGGCTCTCTCAAGTTCAAAATGAACTTGTGGAAATTCCAATCCAGAAAAAATATATAAAAGTTAAAATAAAAATAAAAAAGGAGCTATGTAAAATTAGGACAACAAGATAATAAGAGAATGGTGAAGAAAAGGTTTTCTGTGTGTATTGATATCAATGATATTACAAAGAATTTATAGGCTGATTACAAGACTATCTAGGAAATATAATAGAGCTAATTCTTAGCCTAATATAACGTGATTAGCCTAAGTTATAGGGATTACAATATCTGCTAACTAAGGAAAGCAATATTACAGCAATTACTTCTTAATCTTCTTAATACTCCCCCTCAAGTTGGAGAGTGAATATCGTGAAGTCCCAACTTGTGACGTAATGCTAAAAACTGCTCTTTTCCTAAAGCTTTTGTGAAGATATCCGCTAACTGAAAGTGTGAGGGAACATATGAAGGATTGATCATTCCAGCTTGTAATTTCTCTCGAACTATATGGCAATCTATTTCGATATGCTTCGTTCGTTCGTGAAAAACAGGATTTGCTGCAATATGTAGTGCTGCTTGATTGTCACAGAGCAATGGCGTAGGAGACGTTTGTAGAACTTTCAAATCTTGCAATATAAATCGTAACCAAGTGAGTTCTAAACATGTATTTGCCATAGCCCGATATTCAGCTTCCGCCGATGATCTAGAAACGGTAGTTTGTTTCTTCGATTTCCATGAAATGAGAGAGTTCCCAAGAAAGATACAATATCCTGTAACCGACCTTCGTGTAATGCGACATCCGCCCCAATCTGAATCACAAAAAGCTTTTAAAATAAGATTGTTAGTAGATGGTAGTAATAAACCTTGACCTGGTGCATCCTTTATGTATTTGAGTATTCGAATGGCAGCATCCCAGTGGGGTTTGCGAGGTTCATGCATGAATTGGCTCAAAGTTCGAACAGAGTAAACTATATCCGGTCTTGTGACGGTGAGATATATCAACCTTCCAACCAATCTTCTGTATTTAGTTGGATCACTCAACAAGTCCCCATCTAAAGAAGTAAATTTCAGATTTTGTTCCATTGGAAATTTTTCCGGACGTGCACCTGTAAGACCCGAATCTTGCAAAATATCCAAAGCATATTTTCTTTGAGACATGAATATTCCTTTCTTCGATCGTGAAAATTCAATTCCTAAAAAATATTTCAAGTCTCCAAGATCTTTAATACAAAAATGGTTCAGAAGAAACCTTTTGATGTTTTTAATTTCTTGTAAATCATTTCCTGTCAAAAGAATATCGTCAACATAAATAAGAAGTGCAGTAAAAGTGTTACCTTGAACCTTTGTGAAGAGAGAATAATCAGCTTTTGATTGTTGATAGCCTGCTTTTAATAAAACATTTGACAAGGTGGAAAACCAATTTCTCGATGCTTGTTTGAGACCGTAAAGAGATTTGTTAAGTCGACATACACTGTTCTCCCCCTGTCGACGAAGACCAGGTGGTGTTTCCATGTATACAACTTCATGTAAATCACCATGAAGAAAAGCATTTTGCACATCTAATTGATAAGTATACCAATGTCGAGCAGCAGCAACAGTGAGAAGGCAACGAAGCGTAGTGAGTTTAGCTGTGGGTGAAAACGTTTCTTGATAATCAACACCTTCAACTTGGGTGTATCCTTTGGCGACAAGACGCGCCTTGTAACGTTCAATGGTCCCATCAGATTTGTATTTAATTTTGTAGACCCATCGACAACCAATTGGTTTGTGTCCAACAGGTAAAGGAACTACACTCCATGTGTTATTGTTTTGCAGTGCTTCTAATTCCACATTCATGGCTTGCTGCCATTTTGGATCAAGAATAGCTTCGGCATATGATTTGGGCTCGTTGGATCCTGTAATATTAGCTAGAAAAGCACGATGTGTAGAAGAAATGCGAGAAAATGAAAGAGATTCTGAGATAGGATATCTCGTACCTTTTGTAGAACTTGAGAACGAAGTAGACTGATTGACTTGAGGAGACACTACATAGTCTTTATGCCATATAGGACGCTGCTTGGAACGGGTAGACTGGCGAATAGATTCAGAAGTGTTGGATTGAGTTGTATGAGCGTCCAATTGAGGAATTACGTCGGATTGATCAAGAGGAGTAGGTACTTGTGTGGTGGATATTGGTGCATCAACGTTCGTTGGCTCAGTTTCATGTGTCGGAGGAGATGAATCATTTGTTATAAATGGTTCAGTATGTGCCCATTCTTGTACAATATCACCTGAGTGAGGTGTTAAACTTGTTGAAGCGGAAGAGTAAGGAAAAGTGGTCTCACAAAATCGAACATCTCGACTGACAAGAAATTGTTTGTTATCCAAATCATAAAGTTTATATCCTTTTTGACCAGTAGGATAGCCAACAAAGATACAACGCTTTGCACGAGAATCAAATTTACTAATTGGATGAACAACAGTCGCATAACATAGGCAACCAAACACTCTTAAATGATCAAATGATGGTGGATATTTATATAACAATTCAAAAGGTGATTTATTAGATAATAATGGAGATGGAAGTCGATTAATAAGATAAACAGCAGTTAATACACATTCACCCCAAAAATTAAGTGATAAGTGAGATTGAAAAAGCAATGCACGAGCAACGATAAGTATGTGCCGATGTTTTCGCTCGACAACTCCGTTTTGTTGTGGAGTATAAATGCAAGTGCGTTGATATTCTATGCCATGTGCTTGGAAAAAACTTTTCATGGAGAGAAACTCAGAACCATTGTCCACTCTAATGGCTTTAACACAAACATGAAATTGGGTATGCACAAATTCAATAAAAGATTTCAAAAGAGGTTGTGTTTCAGATTTATGTTGCATAAGAAATATCCATGTGCATCTTGTGAAATCATCTACAATAGTAAGAAAGAAACGTGCCCCTGAATGTGTAGTTGTTTTATGTGGTCCCCAAATGTCACAATGTATCAATTCAAAAATGTTATGAGTTGAGATAGAACTTAAAGAAAAAGGAAGTCTAGTTTGCTTAGCCATAGGACAAACAGTACAATTATTATCATAAGAAAATTTGTTTAAAGGTAAAAATGAAGAAACCAATTTGAGACGAGCTGGTGAGGGATGTCCAAGTCGCATGTGCCACAGATTAGAAGCGTATGAAACGTGATAAGAGGTATGCGTCCTCTGCAACGGAGACATGTAGTATAAACCATTGTATTGTTTACCCAAGCCAATCATCTTCCCTGAATTCAAGTCCTGCAAAACGCAAAAAGAAGGGAACAAAATGGCACAACAGTTTAGAGCACTAGTAACTTTGCTAGCGGACATCAAATTTAAGTTAAAATTGGGAACGCATAGAACATCATCTAGAGTTATGTTTGAATTAAATGGGACTGTCCCCATTGAAGTAATAGGAACAGTAGATCCAGTTGGTAAATTGACAACAGGCATGGAGGGAGGCTTTGATTTTGTGAGGAGTACAGGGTCAGAAATAATATGATCAGTAGCCCCACTATCCAAAATCCAAGGTTTCATAAAAGCAAAATTATTAATTGAAGCATTTGAGGAAGAGGAACAAGACAGACCTGTTGCATTTGCATAAGCATTATTGTTACCAGAAGTTTGATTTTGAGACATCATAGAAAAGGCTTGAGCAAGTTGTTGCAGTTGTTCCGTGGATAGGCCATTGAGAGAAGAATCGTGAGCCTTAACATCCAACTGAGAGGAGTTTGTAGCATTGGCAACTGGAGAAAAATTATTGCGGTATCCACGTTGTTGCTGTTGTTGCTGTGACTGATTTTGTCTATTGTTATCATTTCTTTTGTTAAGAACCCATGTCCCTTTTTTGTATTTGCAAAAATCTTCAGTATGACCTTTCTTGCCACAGAATTTGCATTGAAATTTCAGAGTTTTGCAATTGTCAATAGTGTGACCTTCTCTATTGCAGTGATCACATCGTTTATCTCTGAGATTATTTGGAAAACCATTATTTCTGCCTTGAATAGCAGCAGCAATGGAAAATGTTTCAGTCGGTTCAGAGGTCATTTGTCGTTGTGTTTCATCTTGGACGACAAGAGAGTAGGCTTGACGTATGTTGGGTAATGGTGACATCATCAAGATATTTGTGCGGACGTGATTGTAAGTATCGTTCAGACCCATCAGAAATTGCATCAATCTATCTTCTTCTCTTTGATCGTTATGCGCTTTCATTTGGTTGCAGTTGGGAAATATTTGATAATTTTCCAATTCATCCCAAAGACTTTTAATTTTTGTAAAATAGACTGGAACAGTCATGGTACCTTGTGTTAAAGTAGCCAGAGATTTTTTGATTTGGTATATCGTCGGTGCATTATTTTGTGAAAATTGATCTTGAAAATCTTCCCATACCTTTTGAGCCGTCTTGGCATGAACAACTCCTTGAGCTAAATCAGGTTCAACAGCATGTGTTAGCCATGATAAAATCAAACTATTGCATTGATTCCATACGGCATATTCTGTTGGCTTTTCAGTTTCTGAAGGCGGTTGAATAGTTCCGTTGATAAATCCAATCTTGTTTTTGGCTGTGAGAGCATGTATCATAGACTTGCTCCATGATGAATAATTAGAGCCATTTAGTTTAATTGGAACAAGAATATGCCCAGGCTGATCTGAAGGATGAATGCAATATGGGTTTGATAAATCCATAAGAGCCATATTTTTATTTGCTAAAGAAGAAAATCAAGAACCAGAACCTTGCTCTGATACCATGTAAAATTAGGACAACAAGATAATAAGAGAATGGTGAAGAAAAGGTTTTCTGTGTGTATTGATATCAATGATATTACAAAGAATTTATAGGCTGATTACAAGACTATCTAGGAAATATAATAGAGCTAATTCTTAGCCTAATATAACGTGATTAGCCTAAGTTATAGGGATTACAATATCTGCTAACTAAGGAAAGCAATATTACAGCAATTACTTCTTAATCTTCTTAATAAGCTAAGATTTTGGATTTAAGAGGATAGGAATGCGATTTTTAGCGAAAAAGAAAGACCAAAAATCACCTTCCATAAAAAGGAGTTGGCGGCTGGGACCAAAAAGAAGATACAGGAGAGAGCCCTTCTAGGATTCCAAACAAATTGTTTTAATTATATTCCTTTGTTTCCAAATTTACGAAAAGAATCGATATGATCATAAATAATTCTGTCTTATATGTACTTGTCTTTTATAATCAACTTCTTTTGTTTTTTCTTTTGGTTTCTTTTTTAATTGAAAATAGTAGCTTCATTAAGAACGACCAAAATTATTGGTAGCAATTGAAAAGCTACGTAACCAGTCGGAAGCGGCTTTTTCAACAAACATTGTTAATGCTATCCGCATGATAATTAATAGGGAGGTAAGTAGTTCATATTTGCAGAGAAGCTAATTTTACGGCGGATCATCTAGCATCAATTAGTGATGATTTCATTATTGGTAGTTTGTATCATGAAAGACAAGTACATATACATCATTGCTAATTAGTGATGATTTCATTATTGCTAATTTTAATGCCTCCGTCGAGTCTTGTGGCCTGCATCTTGCATGATCTCCATGGCATTTTTTATGATAGAAATGTGAGTGTCTAGTTGTTTTAGACCGTCTCTTCCCATTGTACCAAAAAGAAACATATAACACGGCATAAATAAAATTTAAAGGTTGATAATCTGAAAAAGTTGCACCTCACAACAAAAAAAAGCTAGCTTGTTTTGCATAAAAGAATTAACCTCATAAATATTATTATTTCTGTCACAAATTAATAAACAGTTTAAAATTAATATAATATTAAAATTTAAATTCTTTAAATCAAATCAGTTAATTAATATTTGTCCTTAGTTAATATATTAATAACTTGTGTCCTTTTATTTTTTTAAGACACTCCTTTATAGTTAGTACGATGTATTTGATAAATATTTAATAAAATAATAATTGGGTATGTGTATAAAATTTCAGATAAAAAAATAGTGTTTATCAATTTTAAATGAATGAAAAAGAACATAACAGCCTGCAATCTTCATTTATAAACTCAAATTAGAATTATCTTACACCTTGAAAGTTAGAGCTATAAAAACAACTATGGAGTCCATCTGATCTCCACACAAATATGTGGTCAAAGAAATCGTTCAATCCAACTTATCTTATTTCCAAAACTTATGTAGTAGCAAAATTCATTTCAAAATTTCTGTATATTACGGTTTTTATTCGGTTCATCTTTACCTGAATTTCAGACATTACTTGATTTTTATACAAACAAAAAATAGCTACAAAAAGTTTCTTTAAATGTGCTATATAATGTATATTCTAATATGAATGTAAATACGGATTTTATATCTAAAAATATATAATAATTATATTTGCTCTGCCTAAATTGGTGGAGTACAAAGGCAAGAAACATATACCTGACAAGACCATGTCTTCTTTACCAAAAAAAACCATAACCATAACCCTAACCCTAGCAATGAAGATGAAGATGAATCAGAATATAAATGCTTTGGGTTTCATCATCTAGATTATAATCATGATATATAGGACGTCCTTTATCAGCTAAACTGAGTGTGATCATCAGAATTCTGCGTATTAGAGCTTTTATATATCTCAAAATAACCTAACTCCAAAACTAAACCATCCATGCAACGTCAACAACAATCACATTTGTAGAAATTCCCAGCCAATTCTCTTTATCCCTGACATCGAATAAAACACATTGATTCAGTTAATGATTGATACACATATTTTATATATACTTTTTCATTATGCAATACGTGATTTAATGTCTTATTTTAAGATACTATGCTTGAAAAGGTGCGGTTTTATAAGTATGTTACAGTCGAAGCTTATCAGATTTGTCGCGGGAATTGGAAAAAATTCGGAAGAATTGTGCAGAAAATGAATTTTCTTGAGGTAGGACAATCAATAAAAACCTTGTAAACATTATATAAAACACATGACAAGCTATTTTTTTTTCTTTTACTTTTAATCCAAGGGGAAAGAGAGCATAAAAAGAGAACTTATAGCAAATTATTGTTTTTTTAAGATTCAAGCCGTCTCTTAAAATCACCACCGCCAATCTCTTCTGTTACAAAGTCTAGCATTATAGCATGCAGAATACCTTTTTAAGCACCTAAATTACAAATATGACGAACCATGAAAAAAATAATAGAGAAATTTGTTTAATTTTTCAGAAAGTGATTTGATTTTAGTAGGTAGAAGAAAAATAAGTGAAAAATATTAATTTTTGATATATGTTTGGAGAAAAATGGGAGAAGAATAGTAAAATGGTCCTCTTTATTTAATGTAGTGTAACTTGGTAGTCAAGTGGAAATTCTCTCTTCAGTTATAAAAGAATAGGCACAACTTACAATATTGAAATTTAGGCAAAAATTAAAATATAAGTAAAAGAAGGTACATAACGTGGGCTATTTTTAAGTGATTACGTTTAGATGATTTGGAAACCATGTGGACAATGATCACATGCATTTTTTTAAATTTTCAAAATCGGCACACTTGAAATAGAAAACTGAAAAATGGGCTGAATTGATGTTTTTAGAAGTTTGAGATATAAAGAAAAAGGGTAGAAAATAGAGTATTTTTGCATGATTTTACCTTTAATTTAATAAAGGATCTCCATATACACTTTGGTTTGAGTCGACTTGGCTAAATTGGCAATTGATGACTTGGCTAAACTGGTAAACATTCTTTGCTACCGCATTAGCTATTAAATTAATTGATTTTATTTTTTTTGTGGACTTTGGAGAATCATCATCTTGCTGGAGCTTATCCGACGTCGAAGACGAGGAACTCGGCGATAAAGAGGACTGTCCCGGCAAGCTACGCTTGTTAGTCACTCTAATCGGCTCATACTCAGTTGAGCCAATTAAATGAGGAAAGTTGAGCCTGGCTTTGGTACCTCGCATTTTATAAGCGGCTCTATCATAAGCAAATGCTGCATCTTCTGGTTTCTCGTAAGTACCAAGCCAAATTCGAGCTCCATGTCTCTTCGGATCTCTAATCTCCGCCGCATATGTGCCCCACGGCCTCCTCCTCACACCTTTAAATTTCTTCCTAGTGGTGACTGCTTCTCGAACACGACATTCTGTAGGTGGCAATATAGTAGTTTCCTGCAAATCATCAAGTTTAAAAGAAGGTGAACCAAGTAAAGTATCCAGTGAAGTGTTGTTTAGGGTTTCAAAATCATCTTCAAGTATCATAGGCAATGAGGTACTATTTATTACGGTTTCAAAATCATTTTCAAGTAAACTAAGTGGTGAGGTATTTGCTAGGGTTTCAAAATCATCTCTAGGTAAACTGTGTGGTGAGGTATTTGCTAGGGTTTCAAAATCATCTTCAAGAAAACTATATGGCGGGGCATTTGCTAGGGTTTCAAAATCATCTTTGAGAAGAAAATCTTGGATTGAATCTAAAAGAGTAGAAGAATCATCATTGGAAAAAGAAGTACTAATTTGTCCCATCATATCCATGATGAGAAGAAGGAAAAAGAAGAAGTTGGTAGTGGTGAATGTCACTAAACTGAGTTTTGAGTAAGTGACAGTGAAGCTGGTATATATAGTGAGTTTATTGTTTCCTGACAAATCAATTTGTGGTTCTTTTCCATGGAAAGTGATATCAGATTTTCTAATTGAATTATTTTTGGGTTTAACCAATAAATAATTATTAAATTATAATAAATTTAGTAATGAGTTATAGCTCAAATACAATAAACGCTAGGCAGCAATTTTGTTAGCTTATGAATTTTTTTTTTTTGATAAATTTAGCTTATGAATTATATTCCTCACACAAGCGTTTTCCCTCTCCCAACTATCAATTTCTTTTCTCTTATTATTTTCTTATTAAATATTATGATAAATTACTTCCTTTGAGTAATGTAAGCAATAGTGAATTTTAAATAAAGACAATGTAAAATTTCATCTTAAAAATTACTACAATCTACTCATCAAAAAAGATAATTTTTTTTTAAATGAGAATAATTTCCTTTTATAGGTTGATATTTGGAATACCCGTAACGTAGTTGTCCCATTGATGATTTGCCCATGTGATTGCTGGATATAAACCGAGTAGATAGATGACAAAAGGCTTCATACCACTTGTTCAGAACAAATTTGTTCATTCTAAACGCTTCCTTGTTCCAAATTATATAATTGAATTTGAATGGTTTATATAATTCTATCTGCTATTCCGTGATATAGAGACAGGCCAGGATATCTCCAGAAAGAAATTTATCATAGTTATTTATTGAGGTGAGGGGAGCTGATTCTCAAATCATGATGATAACAATTAGTTGGTAGGAATTAACTGCATTCTTTTGTTTTTAACAGATTTTCATTCTGTCTTTATAAGTATGGACCGTTTTTAATCAATTTCTTCTGTCTTTTCTTCTCTACGTCAAACTTTTGCGAAATAGATGTTAAATATACTTTAAATGTGCATTAATTATATCAGATGATTGTTTAGTAACGATTTATTATAATAATTATTAAAATTATTATAACATTAAGATTTCTATAATGATTATTTTAATATTACTTTTAAATATAATTATTTTATAACGAGTAATAAACTTATTATCAAAAACATATTTTTAATAACCAATAACGGAGGGAGGGGGTGACATGAGATGGCCATGACCCCCTCCAACTTTTTTAGATATTAAATTTAGTTTCTAAAAGTCTTAAATTTTACAATTTGGCCCTCCTTAATTTTAAAAATTGTGCCTATAATATGTATTGTAATTTGGCCCTCTCAAAATTAAAATCCTGGCTCCGTCACTGTTAATAACGATTCACTTTGTATTATTACAACAAATTAACATTTTGATCTTTTATCTATTTTCATTGTTATTCACAAGTTTAAAGTGTATATATACATTTGTGTGTATGGGAGAACGCTTATGGAAAGAATAAAATAGATGGCCTAACAAAATGCTGCTTAACTTATACCATTTGAATTATAGCTCATTGTTTTGCTTTTAACTTTTAGATAACAAGATATGTAATTGATTAGTTGTGGCATTTAATTTGTCGCATCACATTGTCAATGGTCTTTACGTCGTCTACAAATTGCCGAGTTTTTGAATGGTGATATAATTCTAAAAAAATTAAGGCCAAACCCTAAACTAAACCTTTACTACAAGAAACTTGATTTTTGGAAACGTGAGTTGTCGTTGTGAAAACCTAAAATATGGTTGTTAAAAGTTTTTAACAACGACAAACGTGGTTGTGCGTGTTGGCGTAATGTAATGTTTTTTATAACGACTTTTTTAAATAATGGTCGTTGTTATAGGTTTTACAAAATCTATAAGATTGGTTGTTAAAAGTTATTAGTAACTATGAAAAGTCGTTGTCAAAATATTATAATATTAATTATTATTTTAATATGTTATATAATTTTATAATTTTTATATTTTAAAATACAATTATTATTAAAATTTACTATTTTTTATTTTTTGATTGATATATTATTTTTTGAATGGTGATATAATTCTAAAAAAATTAAGGCCAAACCCTAAAAAAAATACTAAACCTTTTGTGATTTTTGTTAGTTATGAACATATCTTTCAAAATTTGTAAATATAACCTGTTTTTATATATTATGTTTCTTTTATAGCAATTTTTAAGTTGGTTTGTTTTTTTTTTAATTGTGATTAAACTTTTTATTATGACACAACACACAAATATTTGACATTTTATTGTGATTAATCTTATATACATGATTGTCATGTTGGCAAGAAATCAGTTTGATTCGAATTTAGCTATAAAAGGAACATTATTTGTCAAAACGGGTTATATTTGCAAATTTTGAAAAGTCTGCTCATAACTGACAAATATCACAAAAGTTTGGTATTTTTTTAGAATTTACCCAAAAATTAAAGATGGTAAATGAAATTGACAATTTTATGTAAAAACTCTGTGATAGAATTGTAATTTAGTATAAAAGTGGTGATTTTATATGTGATTGACCCTTTATTATAATTGCCGACCAGATAGTCATGTGTGTTGTCACGACCCATTTTCATGAATCGCGACCGGCGCTAGGGTATGGATATGGTTGTACCGAAACCTGTAGCAAGTCTTACGGATAACATACTTTAATCATTTAAAACATTGTACATGCATAAAACCACATGCTCGGGGGCAACCGAGAGTCCAACCTAATATAACAGTTTATATGTACAACATATAAATAATAAATGCTCGGTTAACTCCAAGTCTCTAACATAGCATAAATATTAAATAACCAAAGTTAATATAGTAATACCAATCAACAAATAATCCAATTGAGTTAATCTGACAAACAAGTACTACACAAGTAAGACTTCTAATTAATACTGCGGTCTAAGAGTAAAATCACTGCAATAACTTTAATAAAATAAAGTAAGACCTCCGAGGAAATAAAGAATCGGAGACCAGTTGACTCGTTCAAATTATAACCCTGGAAAAATTGGAAAAACAACGGGGTCAGATATACTGAGATGAGTTCATACAACTATTTACATTTATTAAGTGAAAACCTTTAAAAAAAAACCTTAAAACATTTGTAAAGCAATTTATCATTATAGATAAGCATTGAAACCCTAAACCACAAATAATCTAAATCCAGTTGTCGTGTCGGTGAGACGTATCTCCATAACCGATCCCCGACTGTCACTCAAATAAACTCGTGAGTCCCAGGAGACGTATCTTCCACCGGCGCCCTCACTAAGGCGAGACGTATCTCGAACCTACCTTAATACCATATGATCATATACCGGTGCGCACACAGTCTCGATGATGCCCATCGAGTAGCCCGTTCCAATTCAGATCCATAATGTTGAAAACAGTTCGAAAGCTGTATCTACAATATATATATGCAAAAATACAATTTACTTAACAAAGCGGTAAATAGCGATATAAACTCACTGCTTGCTAATCCACGTGAAAACTCCTGACAAGCAACCTAGACTCGGTTCGCCTCAAAAGCATGAACAGTCGACGAGTCTAAACAAATGTAAAATTATTATTAAAACGGACCCTAACTCTAGAGAGTACTAGACACCACATAGAATTAGCACAACACAATACCAAGCCACATTCAATAAACATTTATATTAAATGCATTTAAAATATAACCCAAGTTATAGAGTACAATTCATATAAACATACTTAGAGTGATTCGTAAAAATAATTTAAATTAACCCAAGTTAAAATTTATATCAGTGAGTCAGCCGAGTTATTTAAAACTACCAAACTTCTTCCCACTTGTTGGGCGACCAAAGTCTAACCCAAACTAAAAATTTAATAAATTTATAAACCCGAGTTTATAAATTAAAATACTTTTTTAAAATAATTATCCATTTAAAAAAAAATAGAATTCAATATCTTACAATTCAAGTAACCTAAGTTACAACCCAAAACTTAACCATTTTAAGTTTATAAAAGTTTAGGGACTAAACTGTACTTTAGCCAATTTGATTTTCCAAATCAAATTTAATTACTCGTTTTCAATTTACTAAATTATAATTCAATATAAAAGTTTAAAAGTTATCCAAAAGATAAAACATAACTTGAATAAGTTTTTTAGAAACTTTAGGGGCTAAATTATAAATTAGCCAAATTGACATTTCAATTAAAACTAAATATAATTACCCGAGTAATTATATTAATTTAAGTTATAAAATATTTAACGTACACAAATTGTCTATTTAAATCAATCGAGTTCAAGTTATTTATTTAAACGAGTTCAATAAGTAAAACTAACTTGAAGGATTTAATAAGTTAAATCAAACAAAATGAAGACCATTATGACCAATTAGCCATCCCTTTCATTAAGAATACAAACCAAACACAGAACCATCTTTTGATAACAAATTTCAAACAATTCACCCCGCCAACCACCACTGCAAGTAATCAAGAAATTCAAAGCCAAATATAAACCTAGTTCATGATCCCTTAAGCAACTAAACTTTAAGACATCACCTAATTATTATGAAAAAGATTAATAACTCGATACAGTAACCATGGCAGCAAGAAACCAACTACGGCAGCCACAAACTCAAGACACGGCGGCAAGAAAAACTCGACAACGACGATTCGAAACAATCACAAACGTAAGCCAAGGTTTAACTAAAACATTCATAACATGATTTGCAAGTAAAATGACAGTAGCAATCCAACAACAAGATCGGGAGAATAATAGCAATAGGTTCACAAGTACGGCAAAACCGAAACGACAGCGAACAGAGGGATATTTACGTACCTTTCTTGATTCCAACACGTAATGATTATAGAGATCGCTGAGTTGATGTGAATCGGCGAAGAACAATCGAAATGAAGCTAAACAATGAGATACGAAATCAAGAACCGTTTGACGATATCAAAATATAATCCAAAAACATGTCGTTAAAGACTTACCGGATCGAATGAACGAAAGGAGGAGATGAAGTTATGATTCCTGAGAGTTTTTGGTCGTCAAAGTCGGCTAGGGTTTTCACAAAACGGAATAAAAAGAGTTTGGTCGAGTTATGGGGTCTATTTATAGACCCCACAATAATTTTCAGAACATGGCGCAATGGCAGGCGCGACGGGCCATCGCGCCCTCTACAAATTTTCAGGACAGGGCGCGACGCGAGGCGCGTTGGCCCTGTCGCGCCTTCCGTCGCGCCCTGCAGGCAGAAATTATAAAACGGGCCCCGAGCCCGGCAACAAAGTGAATCCGATTCCGAACTTCAAAAATGGACTAGTCGAGCCAAAACACGCGAGATGCGGAAGATGAAACGAACGAATAACTATCGGAAACATAAACGGAAAACAAGGGGTGTTACATTCTCCCCAACTTATATAAAATTCGTCCTCGAATTTAACATAAAACACAACCCATGAAAAACATATGATAAAACTATTTACTGTCCGAGAGAGAAAAAAAAAACGTATAAAGTCAACGTAAAACGTATAAACAGGATACCCAATATAATCAAGGATAGCACTAACAACGATGCTGCAAACAAACTCTGTTTTTCAAAATGGTCTCAATGACATACGCACTTGCGTAAGTAAAACTCAACATGAACGATAACTCAATATCACCACTTGTACAAACCGAACCACCTCAAGTGGTTGAAAAAAGTAACAACACTAAATTCCATGTAACGTAAACGAGACGCCATTCTTGGTGAAATCAAACGAAGGAATACAAACTCTCCCACATGAATCTCGACTGAAATTCTAAGGATTATCAAGAACGAAACCTCGAATCTTTTAAATGATAACTCTAACAAAATTTTCACCCAGAGAAGGTCAACACAAGACGAAACACGCCGAAAATATATGGGGTATTACATTCTCCCTAACCTATGAAAAATTCGACCTCGAATTTTAAATCTGAAACTGATTCGAAGTTTAAACGGTCACAACACACATATGTACAACATTCGTATTCTAACAACTTGGTGATCCAACGATCACTTGATCAACACAAAAGTGAACAGACAAAAACAATATGAAGGGCATATATCTAATTTCTTTTTCCACTTTAATTTGAACAAACAACTATAATTGAAATTGACAAATGAGAAATGAATTAAAATTGAATTTTTTGAAAGTTTGAGCGATAAATGAAAAAAATCGAAAAAGATGCGATATTTTTAGATGATTAACCTTTTTATAAAATATTTAAAAAAAATAGAAAAGTACTATTGCCTAATGTTATGATATTATATGTTTATAATTAAATATATACTAGTAAAAATTAAATTAAATTATTTGAAATTATGAATAACATATTAAATATTATAATATAATATAAAATGTATTTGAACATAAATCGGCTCCCCATAGGAACGGGGATGGAAATCCTCATGGGATGGGCTTATACTCCCCGTCCCCTATCCATACTTGTGGATGGAGAAAGATCATTCTCTCGTCCCTATACCTATGAGGGTAATTAATAGGATTCTCCATTTCATTGGGGCGATCTTCATGGGAAACCGGGAATCCCGCCCCATTATCATCTTTATGTGTGTATTTGTTTTAGGGTTAATTGCAAATTTTTACACGAACTTTACTCTAATTTGCAATTACAACATAAACTTTGAAACTTGGCAATGTTAGTAACCAACTTTACACTTTTGGCAAATCGATACACCAAACATGAAAAACACTAACGTGGACATTGTAATAGATCGCCATGTGTCGTTGCGTGATTGGTCAGTGTATCAATTTGCCAAAAAATGAAAGCTGATTACTGACATTGCCAAGTTTCAAAGTTTATGTTGTAATTGCAAATTAGGGTAAAGTTCGAGTATGCATTTGCAATTAACCCTTTTTTTTATCAGGAATAATTTTTTTATTCAAATTAGGCAAATGTGTTCAGCACAGCTCCAGAAAGAAAAACTAACAAAAATTATAGAGTATAGATAAAAACGTACAAAAAATAAAAATAGAGTATAAGTTCATTACCTAATTAATAATTGAGAGATGACAAATGAATATATCTTTTTCCGTGACATAATTTAGAAAGAAGATCTACGAGTTAATATTGAAGATTCACCGATACTCAATCGAAAGTCAGATAAAATCTAGATTTCTCCAGTGATATTGATGACGACTTGAATTGTTGCAGAGATCCAGTTCCCTTGAACCGCAAAGACCCAGTATCTCTACTCCAGAAGGTGAAGAAGATACAAATTTTACGTTGGATTATAAAGTCGGAATTTTTTTAAAATATTAGGCCTATAAAATAATAGGTCGCACATATTGTGAATAATTTTATATCAGAGTAATTCAACACAAAGCACCGTTCAGTTGATTTAGGTGGGATGAATAATATACATTGTAATAATCTAACCCAAACACTAAACTAGAAAAAAAAATTAGAACTAGATAGAGATAGTTAAGGAAAAAAACTAAAACAGACTAAAATTTAAATTAAGCTATTTTTTTCCGTCTAGTAGAATTGTCCACTTCACTATTATCAAATAATTTAATAAAAACAATTCATATTACAAATTTTTATAATTGTTTCTACTTTTCTTACAATACTCTTTTTTTATTATCTACTAACTCTTTATATATATATATATATATATATATATATATATATATATATATATATATATATATATATATATTTCAATACATAATAATAAATAATAGCTCATTAATGGGTGTAAATAAGAGTGTTATGAGAAAAATAATTTTAAAATTTATTATTTAATAAAAATGGACAGAATTTAAAATAAAAGCTATAAAAACAGTTGGCAACTCTATAACAATAGACTAGAAACTAAAAACGAGCTAGGATTTTGGATTTAGGAGGATAGGAAGGCGACTTTTGTCGAAAAAGAAAGACCAAAAATCACCTGTGGGACCAAAAAGAAGAGACAGACCAAAAATCACCTCTGGGACCAAAAAGAAGAGACAGGAGAGAGCCCAACAGAATCGATATCATAATTCTGTCTTACATGTACTTGTCTTTTATAATCAACTTCTTTTGTTTTTTCTTTGGGCTTTATATTTAAATAACTAATATTCAAATTTAGAAAAAAAATTAGATAGACTCATTCCACTACATCATCTATAAAATAAACCTATCATATTATAATATGTCATTAAAATAATGGCACTATCATAATATTTCTATTTAAAAGTATAAAAAAAAATAAACAAAATTAACGAAAAAGAGCACATAATATGTGAAAAAAAAAAAAAAAAATTGAAATTAAATTGAAAAAATGTTGAAAAAATAAAAATTAGTGTAAAAAAAGATTGAAAATTTTAAATTAACTAGTTTATTGCATATGTTGATTTTGTGTGGATATTCAAACTAACAAAATACATAAACAGTAAAAAAAGTCAAAATTCAAAAGAAAATTAAAAAAAATAAAAAATAAAAATAAAATAAATTTAAAATATGTGATAAATATTGAGTGCGGGAATATAATGATGAAAGAAAATTAAAAATGATGAAAGAAAATGTTAGAAAATGGGAGTTGATATAAAAAGTTTAAAAAGTAATATAAAAAAAGGTTGTTATGGGATGTAAGGATTTAGAAGGGGTAGTAAAAAAGTAAATATTAGAAAAAAAAACAGCATTTCATATAGAAAGCCATTTTTTTGGCAAAAGGCTCACTTTAGCTCCTAAGGTCGGACCAAAAGAATAAATAAGCCTCTAAGGTCGAGGTTGGCTTACTTCACACTCTGTAGTTGTCCAAAACGGCTCACATCACACCATTGACTCCATTAGATTTTTCTGTCAAATGATGACGTGGCACGTTGGAAAAATGCTAAAAAATATTCTTAATGTTTGTAACAATTTTCACCCCCTTCTTCATTTAAATATCAATAATTAAAAAATATTTAAAAATAAAATATTTATTAAAAAATTGAAACACAATTAAACATTCGAAATAAAATTAAACGCTTCGAATCCAATTAAACGCTTTAAAAGCTAACTAATTAAATCTAATTCACCCACCCACCCCCAAACACCCTCCGGAAACCACATCTACAATCTCCGACAAAAAACTATTCCAACTAATTTTTTTTTTAAAAAACTCACCGGAGAAGACGAACCCGTTTGTCTTGTCCAAGCTGTTCTTTCCCATAGAAGAATATCCGATCTGTTCTTTCATGCGGAAGAACAGACGATCTAGTCTTCCATGGGGAAGAACAACTCATTTGTTTTTTCCCGTGGAAGAACAACCCGGGCTAGTCTTCCATGGGAAAGAACAGTCGGAGAAGACGAACGTGTTCGTCACATCCATCTTCTCCGGTGAATTTTTATTTTATTTTTTTTAATTTTTTGGTTTAATTAGATTTAAATTTCTAATTTTTAAATTTAATTAGGTAAGAGTTTAATTTTAATTGGTTTAATTATATTTTGATTTATTTAATTGGATTTTGAAGTGTTTAATTAGGTTTCAAAATATTTAATTGTGTTCTAATAAATATTTTAACTTTAAGTATTTTTTAATTAGCCTTAATTACAATAAAATGCCAAACGTTTACGGGAGAGGTCAATTATAGCCAAAACGTTTAAAAATCGGCAGATATATCCAATCTTTTGACATATTATGATTCTTTTAAATGAAGAACAGAGTGAATTGGTTAAACAAATTTATAAATATAAAATTGGTAAGTATTTTAAATATTAAGAATGTTTTTGAAATTTTTCCTTACATGTCACGTCATCATTTAGCTGAAGAAACTAACGGCGGTGTAATGTGAGCCGTTTTGGACAACTACAAGATGTGAAGTGAGCCAACCTTAATCTTAGAGGGTTATTTATTCTTTTAATTTGACCTCAGTGGATAAAGTAAGCCTTTTGCCTTTCTTTTCCTCTGTCTAACTTTTGAAAAATACATTTTTTAGATTATTTTAAATTGAAAATAGCTTCATTAAGAACAATCAAAACATATAATACAACATAAAATAGCTTCATTAAGGTCAAACCTTTCATAAAATTTTATAAAAGTTGAAACATTTTAATTTTATCCAGTTTGTCTTGGAACGCATGATTTCGTTTCAATTTTGTCCAACTATACAATTTTACTTATGTGGACCTGATGTGTGAAAATGACACATCAGCGCCACGTAGACACCACATGAGCAAAATTATATAATTGGATAAAATTGAAACGAAATCATATATTTTAAGATAAATTAAATAAATTTAAAAAATTTAAATTTTTGTATAACTTTCATAAAAAGTTTGATCTTTTTGATCATTTGACCATTCATTTACTCTTATCTATTCATGGTTCTTTGTAAATATCGTTTATTAGCATGTATTTTTTTTACCGAGATAGATAAATTAAAAGAAACAATCACAAAAGTAGAGAATGGTCCAAAGAAAAAAACAGAAAGTAAACAAAATTAATAAAAATTAGGTAGCACAGATGCCTTGACCATTTGTGTCCATTATTGGCGAGCCATTTTGTTTACTTGACGTGGGATGTATTGGAAAACCGTAGAAGTGAAGGATTGTTATATTCACGAATACCCTTATTTAGGGCTGTACAGATAACACTTAAACCAACTAAGTCAAATCAATTAAACCAAATATTATAATTTGGAAAGATTGTTAGTTGATGTTAGTTTAAAAAAAAAATTACGGGTTTGATTTGCGATTTCAAAAATTATCAACCAACATAAACCAAAGCAAACCAATATATACACATATATACATATTTTTATTAAAATTATAGATATTATAACTTAAAAATAAAATATATATCACCATTTTTTAAAATGGTACTTGATAAAATAATATATTTAAATATCATATGATGAAATAACTATTATTATTTATAATTTTAATATTTATATATTTATTATCTACCAATAAATATTATATTTTTATAAAATTAAGATATCACATAAATAAAATGTAAACATCTATAATATAAAACATTTATAATTTTTTTATTTGTTAGTCATTATTATAATTTTTTATATAAATATAATATTTATTTTTATGATGAATAAATAATTTTAAATTATTAAATTGTTTAATTTTATATGATAAATAAATAATTGTTTGGTGAAGGTTTGAATTGGTTTCAAAGAAAAAATTATCAAAGCAAACCAAACCAATATTCCTTGTTTATAATATATTTGATTTGAATTTAGTTTGAAAATTTGCCAAACCAATGTAATTGGTTTGGACTAAAATAACAACGATAAACCAGTCAAATCAAAACATGTACACCCCTACCCTCACTTGCTTAACACCGTAATTTGTTATTGTTGGTTTTTGAATCTAACACGTAATTTGTTATGCTTCCCAAATATATGCATCAAATGGTAACATAACGGAAATCACAAAACACATAATGATAATTAAGAGTTGTTGATTAAAAAAATAATACTAGCAATTAACTTTTAAATTCTATTGATTTAAAGAACAAAAGCTAGAATTATATAGAGATCAAACGTCGCTTATTCGATTGAATGATGACATTTGAGAAAATAATCAAACTGTCTCAAAAACATCCAAATTTAGTGTCCAACAACACATTATTTTGTTTAAATACTAAAGTAAGGAAAAACCATAAACTGGGCATAAAAAAATAAATTAACAAAATTATTAAACCAGTTCTAATCGCAAAAGTGTCATTTTAGAGGCTCAAACGCTGGTATTTGGCCAAAAACGACAAATATCATGAGAAAATCTTATGAGTATCGACCGTTGGCCCAATTTCAATAAATTTAAGCATAAAAATTGTTCAAATCGCACATCTCCAACTTTAATAGAATTACAAAATTATCATTATGCTCCCATTTGTTCATAAAATAGAATTATGTCTCTTCAACAGCTTTAGATGGCTAGCTATCAAACACCATAACACGTAATTTGCTATATATGGTGCGCTTTTGTTAAAAGAAAATAACGCTATTTTTTAAATGCTAGTGTGTCTTGTAGTGTAACTCGTCAAATAATCAAATAAAATTTGAAATAATAGTTAATTTGAAATAGTTTATTTTATTAAATACTTTAAATGAGTGTTTTAATTGTTTAAAAAAAATTAATTGGTACTTGAATTTTTATTATTATAAAAAAATTTAATAAAAAATACAAAGTAAAAAATTAAAATAGTAGTTAATCGAAATAGTTTATCTTATTTAGAATTCTATACTATTAAAAAATAATTAAAATATTAATCATTAAATAGTCAAAATATTATATTTTAATTAGAACTCTAAATAATTATTTCAACATAGTAATTTATTAATGATTATTTTAATAGTTTTTAATTAATAATTAAATTTTATAAGTGAAAAGGACAATAACGTAAAAGTGTCTGTCCCTCCCCCACCCACCCATCCATGCTTTTATATATAGTACTAATTTTTCACCACATGCTACGCACGTGAGTGATATTATATGACCCGTTAAATATAATAATAATTATTAATATTGGTGTATTTTTATTTTAATAATATATTACTATTACTTATACTTTCTTAGGATAATGTTTCGTTCCATTTTATTTTTGTTTAACTATATTGTATTTTTTTCAATTTTATTAACTATTTTACAGTTTGTCTGTTTTATGATTTTTTTATGGTGACATTTTTTTACGTAGTTGTATTTGTTAATGATAACTCCTATTTTTCCAATATTGATCCTAACTAACCACATTAAGTGAACCACTTGTATTGTAATTAAACTTCTTTACAATTGGCTTAGTGAACCACTTCTTATCTATTTTTAATTTGTATTTCTTTTATTAAAATTTTAAAGAAATATGGTATTTAAATGATTATAATTTGCTAAATGGGCATATATATGTAACAAAGAGATGGAGAAATATAAAATTTGCGAAAATTGGGTGGAAATCCTTGAGATGAAATTTGAGTTTCAACATAGCCTGCAGCTGGTGCCAGTTGTACGTGAGCTTTTAAGCCTCTAACCAACTTGCTGAGTTATGCAAGATGAGCTCTAAATATTTGACAATTATGATAATTTAGGTAATCGGGCACCATTCCGTTGATGTTCCGCATCTTGAAGAGATATACTTCCTCCGGTCCATAATATTTATCGCATTTGAAAAAAAAATTGGTCCATAATATTTAAAGAAATTTAGGCTCAGCACGGTGGATACCTATTTTAATCTCAACAATGCGGTCCGTCCATTCCTCTTTCACTATTACTGTTCAACTTAAGCGTGTTTGATAATTACTTTTTTTTCTCTTAATTTTGCCTTTAATTAACTTCGTTAATACATTCTTCTGCAAATCATCCGTTCTTCCCTAAAATTTTTGACTCCGCCTCCTTTCTTCACTTTTTCGGCTCGACTCGCCGGTGATTGCCCAAAAAGAAGCCGATCTTTAGTTTGTGTTTCACGGCGTTCAGCAGGCGGAGGCGGAGATTTCAATTTCAATCAAAATTATTCAAAAACTATGCTGCAATATTTGATAGAATAAGTGTTGTGATGAAAATTTATGTCTGTGGTGGTGGCGCTGAATTCGCCGGCAAGCTCACCTTCCATGTCGATAAAAATGCTAAAGCTCTTGTCTTTAATTAATAGAATCCCAAACTTGTTGTTTTTATTGTTGTTGTTGAATTGGTTTTATGGCAGGCATCAGAATTGGCTGGGAATACAGCAAGTTACAACAATAAGAACATAATAACCGCGAGACATTTTCTTCTTGCTATAGGAAATGATGAAGATCTTGGAAAATTGTCAGTTGGTGTCATAATTGCTCACAAAGGTATTTTACTCAATATTAGCCCAATCTTGTTGCCAAAGAAGACTTAAAAGGCTGAGAAGGAACCCAAGTCGCCAACTAAGGCTACCAAGTCGCCAAAGAAAGCTTAGATCTGTCACTGTTTAATTATAATATAAGGTGGATTGGTTCTTTTTCTTGTATTTAGTTTAATTAGACCTTTGTTATCAATTTGTAGGATAAAATCAAAAGACTTGCTTGATATGGTTTATGTATTGTCAGTTTTGTGACAGTATATTGTTAAGATTTGTAATTTAATGTTATTGAATCAAACTACTTTTTGTATTTTGTTTACATTGGTCCTTTTGTAAAATTATTTTTCATTACAGACCCAAATGTCATTTTTTACTACCGGTTTATAATCGATTCACTACCGGTTTATTATTGGTTCACTACCGGTTTACTATTGGTTCGCTACCGGTTTACCATTGGTTGTCTACCGGTTTACTATCGATTGAATCCCAGTTTACTATCGATTGACTACCGATTTACTATTTAGTAAAACTAGTAAAATGCTAGTAAACGGATGGTAAATTAACTTAATTTTTAGTAAACTGATAGTAAACGATTAATGAATTAACTATACGGTTAAAAAGTAAATTAATAGTAAATTTGATTTTTAAGTAAACTGTTAGTAAATTGATAGCAAACTTTTTGTTAGTAAACCGATAGGAGATTTACCGTATTTTTATAAATAAAAACCGTTAGTAAATTGTTAGTAAATTGATAGCAAATTTTTTGTTAGTAAACCGATAGGAGATTTACCGTATTTTTATAAATAAAAACCGTTAGTAAACTGTTAGTAAACCGTTAGTAAAGTTTTTTATTTGTAAACCGTTGGTAAACTGTTAGTAACCCGATAGTAAACTTACTGGTTTTTTAAAATAAAAAACCGTATTTTTCAACTCAAAAAGTGTAATTTCGCAACTTTTAAAAGTCAAACCGTAAAAATCAACCCAGACTGGTCAAACCGTATTTTTGAGAATATTTATACACAGTATGGGTATTTTTGAAAAGTTCTCTAATATTTATCATGTTATAATATCAAAAGAGCATTAATTGCTATTTTTTTAATGTTTGTCCTCCATTAATTTATTGAAAAAATACAATAAATAAATAAAAATAGTAGAAATAAATGTAAACAAGTTTTAATGTAGGGTTAACTTAGTAAAAGTATTTACAAATTAAGACATATTTATTATTTTTTTAATTCTTGTGACGTCAAAATCAAATGCGATAATATTATAGACCGGAGGGCTAAAAATCACCCATGGCCCCGGTACGGGCGCTAAACCCCCTGATATTTAAAAGCGGGCGCTAAACCCCCTGATATTTAAAAGCCGGCGCTAAAACCCCTAATTTTTGTGGCGGCGCTCACAAAACCCCCCAAAACCCCAAATATGACAAAAATACCCCTGGCGCCGTTTTTTCAGTCAATTGTCATACTTAAAAAAAAATCTGACACTGTCATATCATCTGACACGTCAGAGATAAACCTTAAAAATTTCAAACACCTAAAATACCCCTAATTTAATTTAGAAAAAGACAAAAAAAATAAATCCACCCAATCTAAATCAAAAGATTAACCCAACACCCGACCGGACCATCCCCACCCAACCGTACCACACCCACCCGACCACCCGACCACCACCGGAAAATTTTCCGGTCATCTTCTCTATTGAAGATGACCGGAAAAATTTTCCGGTCATCTTCCGAATCTGTTCCTCAAGAACAGATCCGTTGCGGATCTGTTCTTGAGGAACAGATCGCCGGATCTGTTCTTCAGGAAAAGATCGCGTGATCTGTTCCTCAAGAACAGATCCATCGCGGGTCTGTTCCTCAAGAGGAACAGGTCTGCTGATCTGTAATTTGGTGACCGAAAAATTTTCCGATCATCATTCACTCGGAGAAGATGACCGGAAAATTTTCCGGTGGTGGTTGGGTGGCGGCAGTGGTTAGATCAGTGGTGGTTTGATTTTGAATGGGTGGTTGGGTTTTTTCATTTTATCAGATATTATATTTAGGGGTGTTTTGGGTATTTTTATTTTTTTTGTCTTTTGATGACATGTCAACTGACACTTGGTGATGTCATTTTTTCTTCTGTTTTAAAAGGCAGCCATCAAACAAAAGACGGCGCTAAGGGTATTTTCGTCTAAAAGGGTTTTTGTGAGCACCGCCACAAAGATCAGGAGGTTTAGCGTCCGTTTTTAAACATTAGGGGGTTTAGCGCCCGTACCCTTAAAATTGAGGCCATGGGTGATTATTAGCCGGACCGGAGGGAGTAGAAATTAGTTTTTTTATCTGTTCTAATTTTTATTTGAAAAAAATTTAGGCATCAATAAAATTCAAACTATTCACCCAGCTATAATGAAAGATTAATAAAATCAAATAAACTTACTTGTATTGCATAAGTTCTTTTATAAAATATTTTATGTTTCTCCAAATTTCAATCGTTCTGAATTTTCCAATCATTACGATTCTTCAAATAAATTTCAATCGTTTTGAGTTTTTTGTATAAGTTATGAGTTTTTTAATTGTTTAACTATTCTATAATTTTTTTTAATTGGTAGTTTAAATATAGTATAACTCTTTTAATTAAAATTTTGTTAATAAAATAATATTAAAATAGGTTGTTTAAAAGAAGTAGAAACTAATGAGAAGTCTTTTTTGATCCTCTTTATAATATAAATATATGTATAGAGATTTTATTAAAATAAGGAAAAAGGGTCATTCATGTCCCTATGGTTTGTCTCCAGGATCAATTAAACCCTCAATGTCCGGAAAGGTTCAAATATGCCCCTAACGTCTTAAAATGTTGACAACCAGGCCCCTAATTTTGACGCATAAATGAGGTGTTAGGGGTCTGGTTGTCCAAATCGGGTGCTTGATTGTTCATTTTCTAAGACGTTAGGGTAATATTTGAATCTTTCTATACATTAAGGGCTTAGTTGATTTTAAAGGCAAACTTTAAGGGCATAAATGACCCTTTTCCCTTAAAATAATAATAGTTTGTGGGACCGAATTTATTTAAAATTGGCCAAATGTTGTAAAAAGATCAAACCTTTCACAAAAGTTTCACAAAAGTCCTGACCTTTCAATTTTTGTCGATTTTGGCCAAAAACTGATTATTTGGTTTCACAAAAGTCATGACCTTTCAATTTTGTCGATTTTGGCCAAAAATGAATTATTTGGTTTCACAAAAGTCCTAACCTTTCAATATTTGGCATGCCATATAGGCGCCACATATGTGTCACATAGGCAAATTGAAATCAAATTGAGAGTTGGCCACAATTGAAATCAAATAATTTGTTTTTGGCCAAAATCGACAAAATTGAAAGGTCATAACTTTTGTAAAACTTTTATAAAAGATTTGACCTTTTTACGACATTTGGCCTTTAAAATTTGTCTTACTTACTACCAGCCTTCCCCGTGACACATAATCAAAACAGCTAAATCGCCATCGTTTGCTGGCTTTCATTCTATATGCAATTTGGCCTATCTGAACTGGCTTGTCATCCAGATGGAAGGTGGCTGCGCTGGCTTCTTTTAGGCCGTTCTGTCCAGATTTGTGTAGAAGGCTAAATTCAGATTAAGACAACACATAATTTTCTCCCAAGAATATGGACCAGTTGTCCCTTTCTTTACAATTTTATCCATTTATAGCATTGCTCCACACATTAAATTGTTACCTAATTTGATCAGTAATTTTTCGAGTTGTACGATTTGTCCCGAAAATTTTGGACATAAAATAGCCCAAAATTGCAAATCAGTCCCTTTTCTGATTTATACTTAATTCTATATTCGCTCATGTAACCTCTTTTCATTTATACTCCATCCGCTCAATTTTTTTTATCGCTTTAGGTTAGATTGTTAAGATTAAAAAGTGTAGTTTTTGAGAAATTTACAAATAGAAAGATGAATATAACCCTATTTAATGAGTTAGTGGGAAATTAATGATTTTGTTCATTAGAATTTGGAAGTATACATTATATTTATACTGGCATATATTTCTTAGAGAAAAAAAGAAAAGATTTTTTTTAAAAAAGGTAAATCACTTCATTTATATAAATAACTAAAAAACTCACTTCATTTAATATGATTTAATTAATTAAAAAAAAGAGGAGACTATCTTAATAAATTTTATCTAGTTAATAGAAATGATTTATAAAAGGTATAAATTTAAAATATAAATATAAAAATAGTGTATAGTTCATAAAAAGACGATTATTGATAGACAAATATTTTTATCTAAAGCGATAATTAAAAATAAATGGAGAAAGTATTTCAATATATACGGTTTTTAAGTGTGTTAACAATTACTCCAGCCATGACACTCTAAAAACAGAAGACAAAATCATCTATTACTATGACATGTGATGTGTAGCCCAGTGGGCTACTCTTACTATGCATCTCCAGAGGGCAAGGGTTCGACCCTCCCTCTGAGGACTGTTTTTAAAAAAAGAATGAATAATACCGCTAATTTCCGCTAACACCTAACCTAGTGTAGTTCTACTTTTGAAAAAAAAAATCAATCACTATGAATATTCACAAATGGACAACTCATTTTTACATGCTAATATTATCTCCACTTATTTTATTGACTTTTCTCGAAATTTCTTACATTTTCTTCAAATTCATTTAAGTGGATGATATCTAAGTAAAATAATATTTAATATAATAATTTTTTTAGTGTCATCCATTAAAATAGATTTGAGAAAACTTATGGAGATCCATTTTTTTTATTTTAACATACCCTCATATTATACTACTAGTTTTAATTCGTGCATTGTACGATATTTATTTATTTTTTATTAATTTTTCAAAAAATTAATTAATATAACTTTGTGGCGCGTGATAGTTTATCAAAAAGGCACGTGATAGTTTATCATACAAATTAAAATTATGTTATTTTCATTTATATAAAAGAAAATAGTTAATTAATTTAATATATATTTTATATTTACTTTATAGCTATAAAAATTAATATCAATTAGATAAAAAAATTAGAAAGATTCAAATTAGCACTTGTTACAAAAAAAACTTACTCCCTCCATCCCACTTAAGTCTCATTTACTTTTATACACAAATTAAGAAAATTTTTATTTTCGTCTTTTTATATCTTTTTTATATTTTACCCCTATTTATTAATAGTGAAATTTTTCAAAGAATTTTTTAAAATGACTAAAATAAGAATAAAAAAAGAAATTAAATGATGAAATATTATAAAAATGGAAATGAAACATTTCAAAATAGAATATTGGACTTCTTCAATACGGATGGAGGGAGTACAAAAATTCAAATCAATTAATATATATATTAAATTTGGCCAATTTTATAAAATCAAAATAAAAATAGATGATGCAAAAATCTACAAGAAAAATAATGTTACCATGTTAGGTTACAATTTTTTGGGTTTATATGAATAAAATACTTTTAAAACTACAACTCAATATCTATAACAATATTTTAAAATTTCTGTTTTGTGTTTTTTAATCAAGTATTTGTATTTTGGCTTAACCCATCTGAGGGCCCCTGTACTACTCATTTTTTTCATTTGGTCCTTGTACTATATTTTCACTCGTTTGAGTCCCTATACTTACCATTTTTTATTTAAAAGGTCATTTTTTAACGATTCCGTGTTCGCGTGTTTTCACTCTCCATTTGAGTGAGTCATACATTTATTTTAAGTCCACATCATTCCCTTATGACACAAATATTCTCCAAAATTACTAATAAGACTATAGAAATTCCACCTTGGATATGATCTCACTTCTTCTCCATTTTTTTATTAGTCTTCTCTATTTTTAAATATTCTTCACGGTAAACTCCACCTCTTTAAATTACATCATCTCTTCTTCATATTTATTTTTTGTTTCTTTCTTACTTTTTTATTTTTTCCATCACAATTCTTCCTCCTGGCTGAACCCAAAAGCAACAGCAGCCACACCCATAAAAGAACAAGTACAGCCCCAAAGCTCACCTTCAAAAAATTTGAAGTTCACAAAAATAAATTAATTCATACTAAAACAGCAACCTCAAACAGCAGACATAAATATGTCTACATGATTATCACACTGCCAAGTCGATGAACTGATCTTGATTCAAATGGAAATTACATACCTCAGCTGAGTAATTCCTGTGATAGCAAAGCACAAATCCAACCACACCGATAACAAGAATAGGAAAATTTGCCCATATTCAATGTATTGGGTATTTCTGAATTAGACATTATAGCAAAACTAAAATACAATCAAAACCCAATTAGCAGCACAAACACAGAAACAAACCCAACTTACAGAAAACAACACAACGATAAGTAATCGAGTAAACATAAACAAAAATATATTGGGTACTCAAAATGAAATCAATTTTTTTGGTTTTATTGAAGATAAGAAACTTTTAAAATTATATGAACTACTCAATTGAAAGCTATAAGAGCAACATCTTGCCGCTTTTTGCTCTGAAGTCTCTTTCACTGTTGGGCGGCGAAGATTAGATCTCCAGCTTCAAATGCAAAAACTTCAACTTTAGAGCAGATGCAGCGACGAACACCTGTAGGGCGTAGCGAGGTGAGCATCGAACAACCATGCGGCTAACACCGGCTAACACCGTCTTCACCAAATAGCTCTACCACATGCACCATTGACGTCACTGGATAGCTGTGCCGAGAGATCTAACCAGCACATATGTGACTCGGTTTGAATGAGGAAGGTTGCGATTGTATTTGAGGAGGAGTAGTCTCCTGGTTTGAGTGGCTGATTTCAAGCGAAGGGAGCAAAAAGAAAGAGAAGAAGATGGAAAAATAAAAACCTACGTGGAAATAAATTTATGTCTTTCTGTTAGTTAACAGCGTGTGATTTCACGCTCCTGACGGAACCGTTAAAAAGGGACCTTTTAAATAAAAAACAGTAAGTACAGGGACTCAAATGAGTGAAAATATAGTACAAGGACCAAATGAAAAAAAAGTGAGTAGTACAGGGACCTACAGATGAGTTAAGCCTTGTATTTTCGTGCTACATAGCTAGCATATGATCATTGGCGGATGCATGTGTATGATGGTGGGGTCCATGGACCCCATCCTTTTTTGCAAAAAGAAAATTACCTATGTGCTAGTATATGTGTTATCTTTGCTACAACAAAATAAATCTCTTTTAAACCTTAATTAAATTGGCTCATGTCAATCAAAAATTCATCAAAAAATCAGATTGTCTAGACATTAACCGAAAATGGACAGCTAGCATTAATGTTGTAAATTTCGAATTTCAAATTATTAAATATAAACCAAATTGCTAGTTGAAGATTTATATAAAATATTAATAATTTATGTTGAGATATTGTAAAAATAAAATTCATTTACAGTTATTTAAATAATTTATCAGTTTTTTAATTGTTCGACTCGGCGTATGAACAAACTTCTATTCCAAAAAAAGTTAATAATAAATATGGAAATAATTTTTTTAATAAAATAAAAAAGAGATTTTTTCGAATGATTTTAAAAAATGGCTGAAAATTTAAAATTAATTAAAAAAGTTATTTAATAGCATTATATCAAAATGACTTTAATATTTTATATAATTTAATAAATTAACTAACATATAACTATATTTACAATTTAATTATTTAATATATATGGACCCCACCATGTATAACTTCTGGATCCGCCACTGCATATGATCAATGCGTAATAACCGATGAGTTATAATCCAAATAGTATAAGCGCTACACAGTAAATTGTTAGATCGTGGGTTCAGTTCCTATCACAAACACTTCCTTCCCCATTTATTAAAAAATGCGTGATACATAGAAAAAATTTCTCACCTCAAACAAATACAGATATGGAATTTTTATTTCGCAAAATTTTTTTCTTTACAAAAATTTTCGCCTTTGTTTTTCTCATAAACAATTTTAGTAATATCATTTTTCGTGAAAACATTAAATGGAATTTTTATCATGATCATCAACAATAATTTTATGATCTCTACTTCATTCATTTATTTTATTTCACGTGCAATCAAGCACAATATAGATTAAGTTAAAATAAATAGTAGATTCATAAAGATCCACTGAAATATGAATAAATAATAATCAAGATATCTCATTTGCTTCATCAAGATTTGAATTAGATATAATTATTAGATTAAAACACAATAAAGAATGTGCACATAATTAAAACATAATCTTTACAAAAAAATTAAGACTTTTGATAATGAAAAGAGAAGAAAAACTTACATATCAAGTTAGTAGCTTTAAAAGTAACAAATAAATGAATATATAATGGTAATTTACAGTAACTCAAAAGATTTTTAACATTTCAAAATCACTCCAGTTTTCTGTCAATATGTCAAAACTCGAACTTTGGCTGCTGCACGTTGTGAACCATCGTTGTCAATCTCGACCGGAAAATCATCTTGGAGTAGATGATTGGAAATTGATTGTAGAAGAGTGAAACCGGAAGGTGAAATGTTTGGACCGTACATTTTTTTAATATGTGCTGAGATTATTTTTTATACTTTGATTTTGCGTTTCTTTGGTTTGATTGAGAAGTGTGGAGAGTAGAGTGAATTAGTTATAATGTTTGAACAGTTTTTTCAAAGGCTATAATTTTTATTAATGATAATGAAAATTATAAATATGAACGGTTTTTAATAAATTAAAAAATATTAATTTAAAATAATGATGAGAATTATTAATACATTCATCGAATATGATTTTTTTCAACTGTCAAAAGGTTACCCAAATACATATATAATAAAAATGATTTATTGTAACATTAACGAAATGTTACTTAATGCTAAATAAACGTCGTTTAAAATTAATACCAACATTTTTCACAAATATCATTGGAATGTTACATTTTTCGGTGTCGGTATGTATTTAAATGACATTTAATACAAATGTTTGTAGTCATTTATTGTGACGTTTATAAGTATTTATTGTGACATATATTAAATATTATTATAACACTTTTATAATGATATTTATTAAGTGTTATAATAAGTATTTATTTATATTGATTATAATGTCTTTTGCAATACTTATGACTAACATTATTTATCATAATATATTTAATATATTAGTATAATTTTTTTTATTATAATATTTAGTAACGGCTTAGTCAATTCATGCATGATATAAAATTAAAAAAAACAAAGTACGCGCGTAGATCTATTAATAGAATAAATATTTAACAAGTTTTTATATATGTCTAACATTCTTTACAAAATTATGTAGTAACATTTTTCCATATTCTTAACAAAATACACTCAGAGTAGTACTGCTGCAGTGTTGCTGTCAACAATCTAGATAAATTTTAACTTTCTTTTCCAACTCTTCTTTGAAGCGGATATTGATATAATTCATGCTATAAATACCTTCAGAAGAAAATACAACTCGTTAAGATTACAAAAATAGGACACCAATGGACAAATACGTACCAATACTATTGAAAATTTTAAAAACCTAATAACTAATTATAGGTGATTAGAAGTGGAGCTTTGGACATTACCTAAGCAATATCAGAATCAAAGCTTTCTCTAAGGACATCAGCCGGAGTTAAAGTGCTAAGAATATAGTAATTTGATGAATCAACTTCTCAAGAGATATTGCTATCTGCATAAGAAATTAAAGAAATCTGAATCCATGGTAATAAAAATTATAAAAAAAAAAACAAACAAATTGCATAGCTAGAGTGAGATTCACTAAAACGTAACATTCCAATATGAATAAATGTTCCTTCATAGATTAGAAAACATCTGGAAATTAATTGAAAATGCCTCTAAAAAGAATGAATATAAAATTGGCTAAACCCATCTAGAGGCCCTTGTACTGTATCATTTTTATTCAAAAAGCCCCTGTACCATTTTTTTGTTTTTCAGGTCCCTCTACTTACATAATTTTTGATTTTTAGGTCCTTTTTTAGTTTTTTCCAGTCCCTTTATTTATAATTTTTTTATTCCTCCAGTCCCTTAAAAGGACCTAAAAATCGGAATTTTGCCAAGTACAGGGACCTGAAGAACAAAAAAATAGTATAAGGGCTTTTTGAATAAAAATGATATAGTACAAGGGCCTCTAGATGGGTTTAGCCTATAAAATTAAAAAAATCCCAGTAATTTAAAAGCTTGGCAAACATGAAAATCCCCCAAATAATAGAAATAAAAATTGGATGGAAAGGAATGTTTGGTGACGTAGTGATGTATATGAAATTATATTATAATTGAATTGGCATTTCAATAAATATAATAGAGATGACAAGTAAATAATTTGAAGGAAGTAAAAGATAGTACCTGATGTGGACCGTGATGAGTAAATATAAACCAACAAATGTCAAGAAAAATGACACAGAAGAGAACCACTATGTAGGTATCGTCCCAAACTCTGATTGCTGCGTTTGATTGCCACCAAAGCTAACACTACAATTTAATGAGCAAATTTTGTTGTGCAATTCTCCCACTGATTCAATCAAATCAATAAATTTTAATGAAATTAAACTTTTAGAAAAATACGAAGAAAATTAAGATTGAATATCAAATAATCACATACTTTCATTTCTTTTTTTATTTTTCCTTCTCGATTTGCTAGATTATATTCATGGAAAATTTTTCTTTTATTCTTTTGACTCATATAAGTGATAGATTTTACTGATGAGAGATAACCACGATTAGAAAGTGATTATTTAGAGATAAAAATCATGGAGAAGTTATAGGGTGAAAATTAGTCATTTTTAATGTTATTTAAACAAATGTCATTTTAATATGTTTTCGATATTTAAATTGATGTGTATGAAAAATGTTATTATATTAATGTTGCAATAGGTCATTTTTGGAGTAGTGTATGGTTCAAATATTGAAACTACAATCTTGAAACCACTTAACTCTTAAAGTTTTTAAACTTTTCAAGTCTCTTTTCAATATAGATCCTAAAATACGATCCGTTTGATCTATTAAATTCTAATTTTCTGATTTCATCTTCAATAAATCTCACAAAAATTGATCAAACACATTTTAATTTTTTTTATTCAAACACAAAATATATTCCAAATTGAGAGATTTATTTAATAAAAATATACCACATAGATAAATAATAATTTAGACAGAGAAAAATAGTTTTTCAATTAAAATGGAAGCACCTTTTCCATTTTTTAAAAGATAAAGATTTAGAAAAAGACTTTTAGAGAAAGGAGAGAGCAAGTTCTAAAGAGAGAAGTATATACTGGTTACTATCTGTAATGTTTGAACAGTTATATAAATAGAAGAGGTTAGGTTTCAAGTACAGTGAGATTTAAGATATTAAAAAGGTTTTTTTTTCTATTTTTTGATGCTTCCACGAGCTTGCATTATTTGCAGATGGTAAATGCCTTTTATTCACATGCTGAAATAAATAATATTATTAATTTCTAATCTATTTTTCTTTTATGAATAATATTTTCCAATCTAGTTATTGCACATATGTGTTTTTTTAAAAGTATTTTAAAGGGTTTATTACATATAAAATCATGATATTTGTACAAATTTAAAAAATAACTAACTTTTAAAACGTGTTAATCACAGACCCACCTTTCGTTTCTTTTCAAAAATAACATCGGCAATTTTTAATGGTATTTTTGCTGATGTGGCATGACACAACAGGATGTCAAAATCAGCAAAATTTCACCGAAAAATATATCCATGATGAAATTGAAAAGAAATGAAAGATAGAATTTATGATTGACACGTTTTAAAGATCATTTTATTTTTAAAATTGATGCAAATGTCATGATTTTATATGTAATTAACTTTATTTTAAATTGAACTAAATTTTCCTGCCACACATGTATATGGATTTCAGGAAAGTCCTGCTACAACACACACGGCAATTGAAACATATATAACTTGATAAAGTAAAACTTTACTCCTCATAATTATTAGAAGTTCTATTTTATTTTTTTATCTTTTTAATAATTGAGGTTTGTATCTCTTTGAAAAAGGGTCATATGTCCTTCCTCGAAGACATAGTTGATGTTTTATTGATAATCATACATTTACATATAGAGCTGAGTCTAAGGGGTGATATAATGAGTACGGAGTATAGATAAAAAGATTAATATTAAGTATATGTACACAAGTTACTTTTTTTATAGTTTATATGGGTATTTATAAAACAAATCTTAATATTTTACTTTTGTTCGATTTAATTTCACTATTCAAAAGGTTATGAAACAAATTTAAACCTTTCTTATTTTTGTAATTTGTAGCTCAAACTGTTTTGCGGCAACTTTGCGCATACGTGGCAATCTTATTAGATATATGTATTGGCATATTAAATCCCAACATTTCAAAGAAATTCTAATAAAATCTTAACATTTCGTGTTTTTGCACTTTGTGTCTAAAAAAAAGAGACAAAATTGCCTGAAAACTGATTGGGCCTATAAAGTGCAAAAAAAGAAAGGTACCTAAAATTTGTTTCGTAACGTTTTAAACGTTGGGATTAAATCGCTATAAAAGTAAAACATTGAGATTTGTTTTAGCAATAACTCTAATTTATATTTGAATGTTGATAAAAGGAAAAGAAAGTAGCCGGTGCGAATAAGATAAAACTGTAAATTAGTTGTATTAATTTTAAAAGCTATTTTGGTAAATAGATATGTAAATTTTTTCAATTTCAAATTTATGTTTTTGATACTGAAAATATATCAATACATGTTTAATGAATTTTAATATGATTCATATTGTTGTTTTGATGTACCAAAAAAGTGTTAAATTAAATGTCAAATTAAATGTGTCAAATACTACTGTACGTACTTTTGTTTAATATATAAGTTATGTAAATTTGAATTGATATGTATATTTGAATTCTTAAAAAGTTTTTGTACTTCTGATATACTGATTTGGTGTTTATGAAATATATTATGTTTTTCGGAAAAATTGGTATTCATTTACTTTTTTTTAAAATAAATAATAAATATATTAGCTCATTCACGAAAAAGTGAATGGCAAAGGGTAAAATCTGAAACAACTACAAAGTAGGAGGATTACAAGATTACAAGAATACGAAAAATTCTTGTAAACATTATTGCCTGAATACGGAAATCCTTTGTGATGAGCCTTGTAAAAATTCATAGCCTTGCAAACACATCCATGAACTAAAGAATTGGTCTCTATTGACTCATTTTCGAAGATTTACTTTAGCAAATGACTTGTGAAGGTAGGAGTAAGCGAAAACCGATCCAGACCATAAAACCGAACCAAACCGAACCAATAATGAAGGTGGAGTGGTTAAAATGGTTTATGTGGAGTGGTTTGGTATAGAAATCTGGAAAATCTCGATTAATGGAGGTGATTTGGTTTCTGCCCCCGGTTAACCGAACCGAACCGAAAAACCGACGTCGTTTTGTAAATATGTAAAAATACTATAAAAACCCCCATTATAAACCTTACCCTAATATTTTCCTCACTTATCAGCCGCCTCCCTCACTCGTTACTTTCCAGAAACCCTAAAACGCTCCCAATTTTCTATGCTCTCTGATTTATCTCCTCACTCGTTTACTCTTGAAACCCTAAAATGCTCCCACTTCCTCTCGAATTCCATGGTTGTCTGTCTCTTATCTTTCTCTCTAAACGATTCTAAGCCTAAACTTCTTTGATTTCCAGCGATGAATCTCTACAAACGATGAATCTCCAGTTCCACAAACGATTCTAAGTCTTAAATGATTCGACTTTCTATTGATGGCTCTATCTGTCTCTGTAAATGATTCTAAGTCTTGATTGAAGTCTCTGTAAACGTTTCTAAGTCTTGAAGTTCTTCGATTTCTGTTCTGTTTAACTCTGTTCCAGCGAAGTTGTTTAATTTTGTGATTCACAGGGTTTCAATCGAAGAAACTCTAAGGTAAAGTGTGCCTTATCTAAGGATTTTAAACGTTTTTTATTCAGTATTGATTTCTGTTTCATATTTCTAATATTTTTTTTTGTTTTCTCTTTTGTCTGATGCAGATTTAGTAACCCTTTACAAAGAGACTTGACTATAAGGTAAATATTTGATCAATACTATACTTTGAGTTCTGCTAAGAGCTTTTGGTTCTGGGTTTTCCATTTGTTAATATCTTTTCTCTGTTTGATTCTTATTTTTCATGAACTATTGGTGGTGGTGGTTATTTGCAAAAGCTCTTGTGTGTGGAAGCTTTAAAACCGACACAAACAGGTAATATGTTGCCTGCATATATGTGTTAAGGTTAACTGTGTTATTGAATGTTGAATCTTATTGAGTTTTGAATGATGATTTCCATTCTATGATGTGTTCAGATGGACCCTGATGTAGAACAAATGGTTGTCCAAGAGGCAGGAGATGATGGTCAACCCATCGTTTGCCAAGGAGCTTCTCCTGTCCCTGATGGACAACCTGTGAATGTGGAAGTGGAAGGAAATAATGACCCTGTTGCTGTACCAACGACTAATGTGGAAGCAAATCTTAAAAAAAGGAAAGAAGGGCAACAAAGATCAGTGGTATGGGAGCATTTTGACACAATTAAAGACAGCAAAGGTATCATTATTCAAGCGAAGTGTCGCTACTGTGCTCGCATATATAATTGCCATGCTAAAAAGAATGGTACTTCTACACTTAGAAGTCATTTGATTAGATGCACTAAGCACCCACATAGTATAGAAACTAGGCAGGCTTTGTTATCTTTTCAACCTGTTAATGTGGAAGCTGGATCTTCTGGTCATGAAATGTTTTCTGTTGCTGCATGGAAGTTTGACCAAGAACTTATTAGGAAAGCTGTTGCATACATGATAATTTTCGATGAATTGCCTTTTAAGTTTGTTGAGAAACAGGGGTTTAGGCGATTAATGAGTCTTGCTTGTCCTATGTTCAAAATGCCCTCTAGGTGGACTGATAATAGGGACTGTTATAGCTTGTTTGTTGAGGAGAAATTAAAGCTGAAACAATTTTTTAAAACAAATTCTCAAAGGGTTAGTTTTACAAGTGATTCATGGACATCTAATCAAAGATTGAATTACATGTGCATTACTGCTCATTTTATTGACAATGACTGGAAGTTACATAAAAGGATTATTTCCTTTGTTCCTTGTTCTAGGCATAAGGGTGAGTATTTGTCTAAGTCTTTGGAAACTTGTTTGCAAGAGTGGGGGCTAAAGAATGTTTTCTCTATTACTTTTGACAATGCTGAAAATAATACTGCTGCTATGGTGTTTTTTATGAAAAAGATGTTGAGTTGGGGCACTACACCAATTAGATGTAAGTATGCGCACATGAGATGTATTGCACATATTCTAAATCTGATTGTGTCTGAAGGTTTGAAAGAGTCTGGTCCATCTTTTGAGAAGGTTAGAAAGGCTGTTAGATATATAAAGAACTCACCTCTTAGGCTAAGCAAATTTAAAGAATGCAAAGAGACAGTTGATAATCAATGTAAGGTTTCTTTATATCTTGATGTCCCAACTAGATGGAATTCAACATACTTGATGTTAAATACTGCTTGTATGTATCAAAAAAGTATTTGAAGAATTTGATGATGTGGAAGCATATTATAGAAAAGATTTGGGTGATAATGTGCCAAATTCACTTGATTGGGAAAATGTTAGGCAATTATGTACCATGTTAGAATGTTTTTACAAAATGACCTTGAGAATTACTGGTTCTCTGTATGTCACTTCTAATAACCATTTAAGTCAGATTTCTGACTTGTCTACCGTTTTGCAAGACTGGGTGGGTTCTAGTGATGAGTCAGTAAGGTCTATGGGGATTAGAATGAAATCAAAATTTGATAGTATTGGGGTGAGCCATTAGTAATGAATAAGCTGATATTCTTTGCTAATATTTTAGATCCTCGTGATAGAATTGTCTACATGGAATATACTTTGACTCAAATGTATGGTTCTCATGATGGTAAATGGTTGTATAATTGTTTGATGGAGGATTTGCTTGAGCTGTTTAATGACTATGATGTGGTTTATAAGAAAGAACTGGCTATTAGTGGTCAGAATACTGTCTCACCAGAAACTCTTGGCCAATCCTCCCAAGCAAATTCTGTTTTAAAGGAGAGATTTCTGCAGCAAATGATGGAGACTGGTGGTGTAAGTGGAAGCAAGAAATCTGAATTGGATATATACCTTAGTGAGGCAGCAGTTGCAAATGATTTGAAATTTGATATTCTGAAATGGTGGAAGTTTAATTCTGAGAGATTTCCTGTACTCTCTAGAATGGCTCGTGATATACTTGCAGTACCAGTTTCCACAGTTGCTTCAGAATCAGCATTTAGCACTGGTGGAAGAGTGCTTGATGATTTCAGATCTTGTCTGACTCCTAGAATTGTGGAGGCATTAATATGTACTCAGAATTGGCTGAGAGACCAATCCAAACCTGTTTCAGTTGAGGAAACATTGGAGGAGCTGGAGAAATTTGAAGAAGGTGATCTCTTATTTTTTTTTACTAGTTTTTCTTATTTCTTCATAATCTTACAAGTATTAACTGCTTACATTGGTTTTCTTTTCAGGTTTTCAGGACCCAACTAATGCTATGAATGATAACTGTTTGTCCTTATGTCCCTGTTTTATTTACTTGATGTTTATTTCTTCTGGGCATGCTGCTGGTGGATGTTTGTCCCTGTGTTCCTCTGATTTCTGGGCCTGGTGGAAGCCTTTGCTGCTTCTGTTGTTTATTGGATACATTTCTGAAATCTAATGCTCTATAATTTATGTTGCTGCCTACTAATAATGATAGATTAGCATAGATAATATGATGATATCTCTGTCTTTTTGCTGCCTGATTGTTTGTCCCTTTGTTCATCTGATGCTTTGTGGTTTGGTGTTTGATTTCTCTGTCATTTTGGCTTATTGGCAATGATGATGCTTCCACAATTATTGAGTTTAATGCTATAGGTTGTAACTGTTGAGGCACTTGTTTGTTGCCACCTTTAATGACCTTTTAGTGTTTTGTTTGAAATAAATTCATATCTGAGCCTTTAAGCATATGACAATGTTGAGATCTTGGTTTACCTATTTGTGGTAGATTCATTCTGTTATGCTTTTGATATTTGTCTTGTGCTAATCTATCATTATTATGTTTGAGTTGAGGCAATGATGAAGCTTCCACAAATTGAAGTCTAAATATGACTTGACCATTAACTGTGCGATATTTCTGTTACCTTTTAAAAGAGTTGAGTCATTATGTGACTTACAATCTATGAATTCTGAGCCTTACATTTTATTATTTAGCTATCTAACTAGGTCAACTTTTGTATATTTGTAAAAACTTATTACTTTTTTCCTGTTTTGTAATCTGTTTTGCAGGAGATTACATTCATTTTTGTTCAACTGATTTATAGAGGCTTTTTGGAAAGCAGAAGCTTCTGAAGATGGTAGCATGATTCATGACAGAGCTCAACTGTTTATAGTATTTTTTTGAATGATTTACATCAGTTTTTTGGATGCCTAAATCAGTTAAAGTAGTACATTTTTTGCATAGCCTTTACAATTTATGAACTGTAAATTTGTAATACTAAATTAGTGAACTTTAGTATTGTAACTAAATATAGAACATAGGCTGTAATTTTTGGGGAAAAACTTGGTAAATTTGGCCTATTAGGTTTTTGATAGTTGGCCATTAATACAAGTGAATTTTTTTAGATTCAAAGTTGGTTTTTGTATTGATTTTTTGAATGGTGAACCGACCGAACCAAACCATAAATAACCGAAGTTTCGGTTCACCGAACCGAAGAAACCGCAAACCAAACTAGCAAAGTTTGGTTTCTAAGTTAGGGGGTGTGGTTTAGTTTGGTTATGGGGGTTTGCACACCGAACCGAACCGAACCGTGCTCACCCCTATGTGAAGGTGTTTGAATTTGTAAGAACAAATGATTTGGTGATTTATATATGTTTATGATATACTTATCCTGTAACGGTGTATGTGAGAGATGTTGACTATGGGATGTGCACTGAAGTAGTAATATATATTTATTTATATATATATGGTGGCTATTTATTTTTATAAATTAACGTAGGGTACTTTGCCTCTACATTAACGATATTAGATAACTCCGCCATACTTTTTGTGATAAATAGAATTATCTATACTATATATAAAAGCACGGATGTGGGAGAGAACATGCAAATTTACTGAATAATCCTTTTCAGTTTAATACTAAATAAAGGTTTTATAGTCATTAACTAATTAATTATTTAATTAATCAATATTGTAATTAAAGTTCTAATTAGAATAGGTAGCTAAATTATCTCCAATTTAATTTTTGCTATGTAAAAAATAACTAAATTGTCTCCAAATTAGTAGGAATACCCATCTTTTAGTTTAATTGAACTACAAAATTAAAATATTATATTTGGTCAATATAATATTATTTAAATTTCTATCTTATTATTTTTAAAGATATTATTAATAAAATTAAGTTAATTATTTAATTATGGTTATTATAAAACCAAAAGAAAAATAAATTCAGTATGGAAAAAAAATTTAATAACCGAATATATTATATTTACTTTTACAAATTTTTTTAACTAATTTAATATTAATTATAAATAAAAAAATTGATATAATTATAATAAATTTACTAATATATTTATTGACGAGTTACGTTACAAGCCACGTGCATAGCACGTGATGCGAAACTAGTATTAAAAAAACACTCAACTCAAGAGTTTTCATACAAGAAGTGACACAAAAAGTATAACACTAGAGGCTACGACTCAGAGAGAGGAAACAACGAACCAAAATTCAGAAAAATACAATCCGGATTCTTGTAAAAATCCATGCTAGAATAAGGAAATCTAACATCGTTACATTTAAAAATAAAGACCGCTCTCATGAAACTCCACTAAACAATTGTAAGAATAACAATAGTCTTGTTTTGAAAGATTCGCCTATTGCGAGATATCCATAATTCCCATATAACAGAGTCCCAAATCAAGCACTATAATTTACAGTATCTTCATGGTCGAACCCTCCATTTCAGCAAAAAAAATCATTAAAAGACCTCGGCATAATTAGTAAACTCCAAATTTTGCTAGGACTAAATTCCATATTGAATTGGCAAAAGGACAATGCATGAGAATACGGTCTTGATCTTTCATGACTCCACAAACAACACAACTAGTAGAATCATGTGTATTGATATGTCGAGAAGCAAGAAAAGAAAGAGATGTTACTTGGGTATGAAGAGCTGTCCATAATCAGAGCTTCACGCGTGGAGGCGAAAATAAATTCCAAATAAGAGCAAACGGCTTACGAGAAGGAGTTGGCCGATATTGAAGTTTAACAAAAGAGCTTGGAGTATAATCAGTATTACCTAATTTCCAAATAATTTTATCATTGCAGTTAGTGGATCGAATTGTTGAAGATGATGTTCGAAACCCAGTTCTGAAGCTGCTGAAGATCTTCCTTTTCTCAAATTCGTAAACGCCTGCGCCACATCCAACCGCTGCTGCAGATGCTGCTGATCGTGTGCTCTTTTTGTCTCGGCAGGTTGTATAATCTTGGCAAGGTTATAGCAACTGAAACACCATCCCTCCAAGTCATGCCAAAGATAAACTGATTCCACATTAACTATATTGAATCCAATGTTTGCTGTGAAGTTCTTCCAAGCTGTTGTGTCGAGACAGCAGCTTTTACGAATTCCTCGCCAAATAAATGAAAGATTCTTTACCTCTGCATTTAAAATAGAATTCCAAGTGCTAACATTAGAAGTTCCTATAACTGCGGCAATCCATAAATAGTTACGATCAGATGTACAAAGCTTTCACATCCCCTTGTAAAGGAGACTTTGGTTTCTAATTCGCAAACAGCAGATACCCAAACCACCATAATTGTAATTCATACAACTAGAGTCCCAAGAAACCTTGCAAAGAGCACGATTTGAAGTAGAAGTGACCCCTTTTCAAAGAAAATTCTCATATAAGAGTTAAGAACATTTTGAATCTTCAAAGGCATGTAAAAAACAGACATGAGGTAAACGGGAATGTTAAATAATACAGATTCGATTAAAATCAAACGACCGGAACTCCACAATATTTAATTACAAAATTTTATTTATTTTCAATTAAATTACAAATCGATTCCAACAAAATTTTATGAGTAATAGGAATTCGATTCATTCAAAAATAATGCATATATAATGCTTAATAAACTCACATTAAATCAATATCAATACCATAAGCGAATCCCTTATGGTATCGTAACATGAATAAAGTATACAACATCTTTTATGAAAGACCTGCTGTTTTCAAAAACCGACCACATTCAATCTCAGCTCAGCTTCCTTGTTCATCGGATATGGAAGGAAAATATGCCCCTACTGATTAAATTTTTTATCTGGTTGCTTGCTCGTGATAGAATTTCTTCGAATGAGCTTTTGGTTAGGAGAGGCATTCTTCAACCTTCTCAATCTGCTTGTTCCTTTTGCTTTGAGATGGAAACAAATATTCACTTAGTCATTCAATGTAACTATGCATGGATGTTTTGGTCTTTTATTCTTCTCAAATGCAATGTTAGATGGGTCTTTCCTTTATCGCTTGAGGATTTCTATATTCATTGGGTTGCTCTATCGGTGGCTAGACACCGTAATCTTTGGAAACTAATATGGTTTTTCGGTACTTGGAATTTATGGAAAGCGCGGAATAAACGGGTCTTTCAGGATGAGTCGGTGGATATCTATTCTTTGGTCTTCTCGAGCATTTGTAATGCAGTGCAATACTACAGAGTTCAAAATAGGGCTTTTTTCTATACAGGAAATGATGTGTTTCGTTCGATAGATTTTTTCTGTAATAACTCTTAACTTTGTAAGCTTCTTTTAGCCCTTTTACCTTCCACTACTTTGTGGAAGTGCTAATCTACTAATCATTTATCCAAAAAAAGTATACATAGCTTGATTCACCTGCCATCAAATTGTATTGTATAATGGAATATTTCGGACCTAGTAACCTTTCCTTCTAGTAGCCTTTAGTATGATACTTTTTGTGCGAAAGTTAGGAGTTCAAAGGTTTTTGTCCTTTTGTGGCTTTAAATATTATTCATAAAAAATGGAATATTTCGTTTCTAATTAACTACATGCATCAGATTTAATTTTCACTTTCCCTTAAGAAGCATTGAAACAATTAAAAATAATTAGCAAATAATTAAATGAAAGAATTAAATTAAATTTATTTTAATAAGGAATTCACATATACAATTCGTTAAAGTTGACTTGGCTAAATTGGTTTTTGATAACATGACTAAACTGATAAACATTTTGTGCTAAAGCATTAGCTATTGAGTTTATTGTTTTTATTTTCTTCTGAGACCTTGGAGAATCATCATCCTGCACCTCCAACATCGATGGAGAGCACGACAATGAAGAAGATGGTTCCGAGAAGCAGCGTTTGTTAGGCATTCTAGTCGACTCATAATCAGTTGAGCCAATTAAATGAGGAAAATTGAGCTAAGCTTTAGAACCGCGCATTTTAACAGCAGCTCTATCATAAGCCAACACCGCATCTTCTGGTGTCTCGTAGGTACCAAGCCAAATTCTAGCTCCCTGTCTCTTCAGATCTCTAATTTTCGCCGCGTATTTGCCCCATGGCCTCCTTCTAACACCTTTATACTGCGAACCCCCAGACTGCGCGGTTTTTCCCCTAGATGGTGCATTTTCTGCCGTGGTGACTGCTTCTTGAGGTCGACGTTCATCCGTCTGCATTTTCTGCCGTGGTGACTGTAGATCAATAAAACTGATATCTGTATCCTGCGAATTCTTAAACTTAAGAGATGAATCATTGAACGTTTGAAAATCATCTTCAAGTAAAGAATGTAATGAGGTATTTATTAGGGTTTCAAAGTCATCTTCGAGAAGATAATCTTGGATTTGTTAGAATTTTAGGAGGACTAAATTGAACAAAGTTCTTTTATTAAGTATTAAAAGAGACTTTTACAACACACACCTTGCACTAATATTGACTCTCACGTGCACCCACTTACTGCACACACTCACACTTTAATATTCTCTCTTTTTTTACTCATATATGTTACATAATTGATATGTCCACCCATATTTATAGGGTTTATAGGTCGGTGCTCATGTTTCTAGACATGTCCTAAATTTCTATTTGTTTCTTAATTATTCTAGATAAACACATCTCTAGAATATTATAGAAGTTGCCGTTGATTTTAATACTCCCCCTCAACGACTACTTTCTCGAATTTTTTCTCTACTGATCATACCAAGTCGCTTTTTAAAATCTTCAAACTTTGCACGTTTTAGCCCATCAGTGAATATGTCGCCAACTTGATCTTCAGTCTTCTCGTATTTCATTTTTAATTTTTCGCTTGAGACTGTCTCTTCAAATATTGCATGCTCTTTCATATTGTTATTCTCGATTAGTGCCACATTCGTATATTTAGGATTCGGTTTCCTTTGTCTCTCGCTCCGTCTAAGTTGTACTTCACGTTCCACTGGGATTTCTTCTTGAATATCATCCTCGAGTTGGCTTGGTCGTTCTTCTTCAGGTGTCCGTCGATATACTCATGTGCGCCACGGAGATTTAGCCCTTCTTGGGGATTGACTTCTTGTATTTTCTTCTCTTGACTCCACTTCTCGAGTACTCCGCTCGATCACCTTGTCTTCTTGAGGCTTTTCTTGTAACCTCTCCTCAATCTCTTTGGAGTCAGGAAGAACTACTCCTTGAGAAGACCACCACGAAGAAGTTTCATCGAATATTACATTTCTCGAAGTATAACATTTTCCTGTATTTGGATCACAACACCTCCACCCTTTTCTTTCGTTGTCATAACCCACAAATATGCACTTCAACGCCTTCTTATCAAATTTGCTCCGCAAATGATCAGGCACGAATACATAACACACGCACCCAAAAACTCGAAAGTGAATTACAGTGGGTTTTATATCCTGGAGCTTCTCATAGGGTGAAACGGATCCAATTGGTACTTGTGGTAGTCTATTGATCACGTGAGCAGTTGTCTTCATACACTCTGCCCAAAATCGGGGTGGAACATTTTTCACGTGTAACATGCTTCTACATGTTTCTGCTAAATGTCAATTCTTTCTTTCCGCCACTCCATTTTGTTGTGGAGTATTTGGGCAAGTCAACTGTCATCTTATCTTGCAGTCTTGCAAATATTTTGAAAATTCACGTGATGTATATTCTCCTCCATTATCGGTACGCAGACACTGAATTTTTCTTCCAATTTCTTTTTCTATCATCTCCTTAAATTCAATAAACTTACGTAGTGCTTCCGATTTCTCTTTCGTGAAATAGACCCAAACGTACCTCGATAAATCATCAATGAAAGTAATCATGTACCGAAAGCCACTAATTGATGGATGCTTCACCGGTCCAAATACATCTGAATGGACTAGCTCGAGCGGCTCCTTCGCTCTATACTCGGAATCCTCATATGGTAGCTGATGCGCTTTCCCGAACTGGCAGCCAGCACATACAGTGTCTTCTCGAACATTTAGTTGAGGAAGTCCCCTGAGTATAGACTTTTGCATCATCACCTTTAACTTGTGATAATTCACGTGTCCTAGGCGTGCATGCCACAAGTCAGTCGTCTCATTTTTCCTCATCTTGTTTGCGTATGCCGTTTGAGCAGACATCACGTAGACAGAATTTAGCCTTCGTCCCTCCATCAATGGCTTATTTGGTAATCTAAAATTTTGATACACCTTCACATCTTTGGGTCCGAACACCACGTAGTTTCCCGAAGATGTGAGTTGCGACACCGATATTAGATTCTTCTTCATCCCTGGTACATGAAGCACATTTTCCAATGGTACTTCTTTGGAGTTGTATCGAGGCACCACCATTGTCTTACCGACGTGGGTGATAGGTAGCTTCGAGTCATTTGCAGTAACTACGACTCGTTCTCCCTTATACTCCGACATGCTTAGAAATTTCTTTTTATCTCCACTCATATGATTTGAGCATCCGGAGTCTAAAATCCAATCATTATCATAAGTAATAATGTTATCACTCACCGCAGCAGATGCTTGAAAATCTAACTCCTCCTCAGTCTCCACCTGTGGGTGTGTGGATGCTACATTTCCTTCAACTTTTCTATACCAACAGTCGCGAGCATAGTGACCTCGTTTGCCACAAACGAAACATTGATTATTTGTACGTCGTCTCGTCTCCTCTCGTCGATCATTGTTGGTTTCTCGTTGAGCTCCCCCTTGTTGCCAACTCCTTCCTTGTCGTTTTCGCCAATTTTCTTGCATTGGCGTTCTTTCTCCGTTGTTGGATCTCACCCCTTGTGGATCCCTACCATTTTTACTACTGAAGAGGGCTCTCTCCTCTTCTTTGATTGAGGTTTTAGACATTTGTTTGTCTAATTCCTCTTGATTTGCCAAGACATTTTCTAACTCATTCAAAGTTGGTTCTTTTGACCATCCACGGGTTGTCGTCACAAGAGCATTAAACTCTGGACGTAGCCCGTGAGTGATTATTCTTCTCATTCGTGTTTCCGTGATTTTATTATCTGGATCCAACTTTGAAATTTCTTGGCATAAAGATTTAACTTTAGAAAAGTATTGACTCACCGTTAAATCTTTTTGTGCTATCAACAATAACTCGTTCTCGAGTTGTTGGAGCTTGGCGTCATTTTTCCGAGTGTATATTCCTGCAAGAGTATCCCACGCCTCTTTAGGCGTTTTTACGTCCTTGACGTGTTGCAGTAGATCGTCCTCCACTGATATCGATAAAGCATATAGAACTTTACCGGCCCTGACCTTCCACTTTCTCAGGTCATCTTGATCTGTCGGGGGTGTCGTTTCACTCCCTCCGACGATCTCCCAGAGATCTTGACCGAGCAAATAAAATTGCATACGAGTACTCCAAGTGCTATAATTATTAGCATTGAGCTTTTCAAGGGTACTCACTGATAGGAGTATTTTACTCCTATAATTAGGGTCGATTTTACTCGGTTTTCATCATGTTTAGTATTGTTTTTATACATTATTTGGCGTTTTTACGTTTAATAGTGTTTGTTAGTGTTTCAGTGGAAACTAGGTGAAAAACGACTATTTGGGGCAAATTTATGGTGGATTGCGTGTACGAGTAAAAAGCGTAGCTTGCGGACGAAGAAATTGAAGATTCACGAACGAGATTGAGAAAAATAGGTTGTTCCCGTTCGAAACAAAGGTTTCTCGAACGGGAACCATGCAGAATGAGCATGAGTCTCGAACGAGAAGGCCTTGTCTCGTTCGGGACTCAAGAAGGAATCAACATCTCAAAGCTCTCGGTTTAAGTTTTTTCGAACGTGAATAAGGCTCCCGTTCGGGAACCATGTTAAAATTGGGCATGTCACGAACGGGACTATGGTTTCCCGAACGGGAAAGAAGAAAATTACGCGTGCAGCAGACTTTGAATTGGACTGAAATTCCTCCTCAAATTACAATTACAATTCCTATTACAAATTGATTTGTAATACGAATTAGAAGACTCCGGAACTTCTCCTACTATATAAAGACCTTGTACTAGACTCAATTTAATATGTAGAATAATTTAGACTACATTAGTTTTATTTTCATTTTCTTAAAATAGCGTTTTAGCTTCTATTTCTCAGCAGTTTATAAGTAGTTTATTATTAGTTTCTGCAAAGAATGATTGTGAAGATTTCAAGTTTAATCTAGACGATTCTTCCGAAATTGACAACTCCGGTATTTATTGTTCTAAATATGTTTAATTCTTCATCTTCTTCTTTGTTTAATTTAAGCTTAAGCATGTGTAACTAAATCCTTTGTTCGGGGATTGATATGAACACTTAGATTAGTTTTCGAATTGGATTAGGATTTATTAAGTGAGTAAAATTATGTTTTAATTACTAAGATTAATGCTTGAATTAATTTGATCACTTAGTTCATGATTTTGTGTTTAATTAACTAATTGAGAGATTGTTAATTAAATAGACATAGGTAATTAAAAACTTAGAGGAAAACGCCGTGAGAGCGGGTTGGAATTTAGGTAGTCGTTGAGTTTGCTTCATAATTACAATTTAGTTATTTAATTCAGTTTTAATATTGTGAGAGCAAGTTAATAATTGATTAGCTAATTAGGTTGTGATTTTATTTGAATCTTTGAGGCTTGAGAGAGCGGGATTCGGTGCATTAGAATAGCTCGATTCATAATAAAATCACTAGATAAATTTTGATCCATTCTTCTACTAGTTTATTTGGAATTATCAATCCTTGAGCTTTTTACCATTATTGTTTAAACTTCAATTTATTTGTTTGATTTCAGATTTTTAGTCTAATTACTTGAGTTAATTCACTTTAGATTATAATTAATTTACACAAATCCATTTATTTTCCTACTAGCCAATTAAAGAATATTAGAAATTAGTTGTTTAGTTCATTGTTCCTTGTGGGATCGATACTTGGTCTTCCAAGTTATATTACTTGCGCGATATCGTACACTTGCGATTATTTGCCAACACTCACCGATGTTGAAAAATCTGCCATTTGTTTGGTTATTTCTCCAATTCACCAAATCACTTGGTATATAAAGACCTTGTACTAGACTCAATTTAATATGTAGAATAATTTAGATTACATTAGTTTTATTTTCATTCTCTTAAAATAGCGTTTTAGCTTCTATTTCTCAGCAGTTTATAAGTAGTTTATTATTAGTTTCTGCAAAGAACGATTGTGAAGATTTCAAGTTTAATCTAGACGATTCTTCCGAAATTGACAACTCCGGTATTTATTGTTCTAATTATGTTTAATTCTTCATCTTCTTCTTTGTTTAATTTAAGCTTAAGCATGTGTAACTAAATCCTTTGTTCGGGGATTGATATGAACACTTAGATTAGTTTTCGAATTGGATTAGGATTTATTAAGTGAGTAAAATTATGTTTTAATTACTAAGATTAATGCTTGAATTAATTTGATCACTTAGTTCATGATTTTGTGTTTAATTAACTAATTGAGAGATTGTTAATTAAATAGACGTAGGTAATTAAAAACTTAGAGGAAAACGCCGTGAGAGCGGGTTGGAATTTAGGTAGTCGTTGAGTTTGCTTCATAATTACAATTTAGTTATTTAATTCAGTTTTAATATTGTGAGAGCAAGTTAATAATTGATTAGCTAATTAGGTTGTGATTTTATTTGAATCTTTGAGGCTTGAGAGAGCGGGATTCGATGCATTAGAATAGCTCGATTCATAATAAAATCACTAGATAAATTTTGATCCATTCTTCTACTAGTTTATTTGGAATTATCAATCCTTGAGCTTTTTACCATTATTGTTTAAACTTCAATTTATTTGTTTGATTTCAGATTTTTAGTCTAATTACTTGAGTTAATTCACTTTAGATTATAATTAGTTTACACAAATCCATTTATTTTCCTACTAGCCAATTAAAGAATATTAGAAATTAGTTGTTTAGTTCATTATTCCTTGTGGGATAGATACTTGGTCTTCCAAGTTATATTACTTGCGCGATATCGTACACTTGCGATTATTTGCCAACACTCACCGATGTTGAAAAATCTGCCATTTGTTTGGTTATTTCTCCAATTCACCAAATCACTTGGTCCCTGACTACGTGCTAGCAGTGTTCCAACGTAATTCGATCCCGGATCGCTTGCTCGACATTTTTTTAAACGGGTCCCTAATCGTCCCGCTCTGATACCACTTATTAGAATTTTAGAAGGACTAAATTGAACAAACTTCTTTTATTAAGTATTAAAAGAGACTTTTACAACACACACCTTGCACTAATATTGACTCTCACGTACACCCACTTACTGCACACACTCACACTTTGATATTCTCTCTTTTTTTACTCATATACTCCCTCCGTCCCGTTTAAGAAGTCTCATATTCTATTTTGGGATGTCCCATTTAAAAAGTCTCATTACTATTTTTAAATTATTTTTCCATTGAATACCCCATTTTATCCTTATTTTAGTTATCTTAAAAGAGTTTTATGGAAAATTCCACTATCATTAATAGGGGGCAAAACATGAAAAACATGAAAAGACAAGAATAATTAATGTTTTCTTAATCTGTGTGTAAAGTCAAATGGGACTTCTAAAGTGGGACGGAAGGAGTATGTTACATAATTGATATGTCCACCCATATTTATAGGGTTTATAGGTCGGTGTTTATATTTCTAGACATGTCTTAAATTTCTATTTGTTTCTTAATTATTCTAGATAAACACATCTCTAGAATATTATAGAAGTTGTCGTTGATTTTAATATGATTGACTCGAAAGAAGTGCTAATTTCTCCAAACATTTCGATGATCAGAAGGAAAAAGAGAAGTTGATAGTAGTGAGTTTTGAGTGAGTGACTGAAATTTGGTATTTATAGTGAGTTTCTTTTTTCCTAAGAGATGAAGATAAAGTTCTTTCCATGAAAGTGCATCTCATTAAAGGATATTTAATTGAATTATTTCACGTGGTTTTAATCAATAAACTATTATACTACTTCTTTTATGGGTTGATTATAATATGGTTTCGAATCTCCATAATTATTTGTCGGATTGAGGAATTGCACATGTGCTTGTTCTATAAACTAATTAAATACTATAAATAGATGACAAAAGCAAACGGTTTCGTGTTACAAGTCAGATTAATTTCTTCAATTTATTTTTTCGAGAGATAGAGTCCGTTGCTTCCTTCCAAATTACACGATTGAATTCAAATATAGGATAATGAATCTATAATATAATTATCTATAATCTATATTTATCTATTCGAGAAATTTTTAGATAGACTCAATCCACCATATCATTCATGGATTAAATCTATCATATTACGACCTGTCATTAAAATGATGGCAATTTTATAAATTCGTTTATTACTTATTTACACTTTTGAATAATAATATTATAAGATTGTCATCATTTTAATGACGTATCATTATGTGATAATCTTAGTTTACTGATGACGTGATGGACTGAGTCTACCTAAAAATTTCTCTTATATATTTATAATCTATAATCTATTTATAATATATATATATATATATATATATATATATATATATATATATATAATCTATCCATAATCTATCTATATCTATAATCTATCCATAATCTATCTATATCTATAATTTGTCTATATCTATCTAGCTATAATCTATATTCTATAACATATATAAAAGTGTATTTAAGGGGAACACTTTCATTCACGGATAAAAATACCCTCTTTACAATTTATACTTTAATCATTATAAATTTTTTCGAATCCTAATCAACTACTAACACTTCTATATATATAAAAATTCTCTACACGTTCTCTCAAATTTTAAAAGACATATTTCTTAATCCTAATCGAACACTTAGAAATCTTTTCTAATTCTAATTAAGTATACGATATTGTCATATTTAAATATATGGAGTCTTTTTATATGCATCAGGGTCTTTATATTATTGATTTAATTTTTGTTTTTTATTTTTATATTTAAATAATATCAAATATAAACCATGATAAACAATAAGAGAGATTTCAAATATAAACTATGATAAATATGACTTATTATATAAAATATATATTTACTTTCTTTTATATTTATTATTATATAATATATTAACAGATTACAATATCAATCACTATATTAATTAATCATGTCTAACAGATAGATTCACAAATATATATAGTTTAATTTTTAGGAATTGTAAGAAATAAATCTTAAAAAAATGCAACTAAGCATTTTATAATTTATTTCCTTTGCATGGTCATATGCATTAACTTATTTCTATTAAAATTTAATTTTTATTTTTTTAATTCTATATTTAACTAAAATTAAATGTAAATATTGACATATATAAAAAAAATACATGTAATAATTTTAAATATAAATCATGTTACATATATAATTACCAAATCATATTAATTAAATAATTTTATATATAAATCATGATAAATAAATAAAGAATGAATCACGTGCATCGCACGTACACAATAAATTAGTTAATTATAAAAGGTTAAATTAGTGATAGTGACCGGTGAGCCTATTGGTGCAAAGTAATGATTTTCCTTCAAATGGTTAGAAATAGTCTCAAAGCTAAATAAGGATTTAAATATCAATTTATCCTTCAATTTACAAGCAATAAACAATTATCATATCAATTAATTTTATAAATAAATCAATCATAAAATTAATAATTATAGTAAATTAGCTCTAATTTTACTATTTCTCTCTTAACTTATAAACTAATAGCTCTCTCAATTAGCGATTTGCCTCTTCAACTTATAAATTTATAATTTGCCAAAATGGGATGAATTGAATATATCCATTAAATTTATGACTCATCTATCTATAAAATTAATTTATAAGCTAATTGCCCAGTACTTACAAGTTGAGTGGAAAACTACTATTTACATGACTAATGTGTCTGAAATTTAAATTTTGACATTACTTATACGAATGTTTTTTAAATGATTAGTTAAAAATCAAAACGGAATATAACAAGTCAATATGACTTTACAAAACAATCAAATCATTTAAAAACATCATTTTTAGAAAACAAAAATTGGAAATGGAATATGAATAATACATGACATCCCGACAAGTACTCAAGTAAAATATTATATTTGAATAAATTCATTCCCGGAGGTTTTTTATTTCTCACTTTCCGTAGTTTCCAGATAGTGAAAGACCAAATAACCTTTCACAACTTCTTGTACTCTTCCAAAGCACAATCAATCCAGAAAAAGAAAAATTGATCAATGAATTTAGAACAAACCCAATTTCTCCCATATTTATCGAACATATAACACCATGTGAGCCAAACGTAATGGCAGTGCATGATGATATGAAAACATGATTCGACTTCATTGAATAAAGTACAACAAATGAGATCAGGATCAATAATATCTCGAGTAACTAGCAATTCATTGCAAGAAATCAAGTCTTTAGCCAAAAGCCAACAAAAAAATTGTATCAGAATAAGTATCCTCTGAAGCTCATTCCTCAAAAAAATAGCCAAATACTCTTTTGCTCCTCGTAATAAAGTCAAACACTCGTTAAATAATTGGTTCATTCGAGAGTCACTCCCTGAATCTGAAGCTCACACTCCTGACTACTCTTGTTAAAATAATTTTTAAAAAAAAATTTAAATTAGTTTTGCAGAAAAAAATTCTGGCGACTGTGATAGATCGATCGGAAAAAATGGGACGGTCGGAAAACGGGAGAGGCAACCGAAAACGGTGCCGGTGGTATTTAATTTGGTAAAATATGTTAAAAAATTTATAAGTATGAAATTGGTAATTTTTTTAAACATTAAAAACTTAAATGCACTTTTAACCTGATAATGCCATGGAGGCAGATTGTGTGGACGCCACGTAGGCGCCATATCAGCAAAAGTGGATGTCAATTGAGCGTTAGACACAATTGAAACCAAATAATCGATTTCTGGCCAAGATCGACGAAATTGAAAGGTCAAGATTTTTGTGGAACTTTTGTGAAATGTTGGCCTTTTTACAGCATTTGTCCTTGAAAATAACTAAGAATTTTTTTTTTATAAATCTATTGATTTAAGCAATTGGGCAATAATAATTATTATGCGTTTAAATCACGATATATGATCGAAGCATTGTTTTTATAGTTTGGGTTATTCTAAAGCGCTACGTCAAGCTCTTTTAAGGAAAAAAAACTTAGCTAAAGATTAATCTTTTTTTTATGAATATAAACTTTATTAAGGGCCACCAGAAGTGGCACAAAACCACAACGCAAAGAGTTTACGCCACTTAAGGCTACGACTCTGAGAAAAGAGAAAACAACCTAATGTAAAAAAATGCTATCTGAATTCCTATACAAATCTGAATCCGAATAAACGAATGAAGGGTGCTTACATTTATAAAAGAAAACTATGCTATGTAAACACCTGAAAATCACATCCTCCGATAAAGAATCTTTTTGTTGAAAAATTCTCTTATTCCAACACTTTCAAATTTCACAAATAAAGATAATAAAAGTTGTATTCCAAAGAGTAGTACAACCCCTATTCGGCATGAAACCAATCCATTGAATGAAAAAAAATCTTCGACTGATGCAGACAAAACCCAAGCTAAACCCAATTTCAAAAACAAATCGTACCAAACTTTTCTTGCAAATGAGCAATGTAACAAAAAGTGATCTTTGGTTTCGATATCCCCACAAATACCACAGCTCACATTAGCTAAAGGTTAATTAAATCTACTAATTAATCAATTTGCAGTTCTCTCTCGCAATATTACTAATCCAATTAATCAACTAATTTTCACTCATTAAGACAACCCTAAGAACAACTAACTCTAAATTCATTTTCATGTTATTAATCGTTAATTTATTAATTAATACGTCTGCTATAGAAAACGGTCTCTCAAGTCAAATCCTAAAACATGCCATTTAAGATTAACTAGGTTCGCATTACGTGCTATGCACGTGGCTTGTAACGTAACTCGTAAATGAACATATTAGTAAATTTATTATAATTATATCAATTTTTTATTTATAATTAATACTAAAGTAGTTAAGAATTTTTGTAAAAATAAATATTATTCGGTTATTAAATTTTTTTTCATACTGAATTTAATCTTCTTTTGATTTTATAATAACCATAATTAAATAATTAACTTAAATTTTTTAATAATATCTTTAAAAATAATAAGATAGAAATTTAAATAATATTATATTAATCAAATACAGTATTTGAATTTTGTAGTTCAATCAAACTAAAAGATAGGTATTTCTATTAATTTGGAGACAATTTAGTTATTTTTTACATACTAAAATTAAATTGGAGATAATTTAGCTACCTATTCTAATTATAACTTTAATTATAATAGTGATTAATTAAATAACTAATTAGTTAATGACTATAAAGCCTTTATTTAGTAGTAAAGTAAAAAGGATTATTCAGTAAATTTGCCTGTTCCTCCCCCCCATCCGTACTTTTATATATAGTATAGATATAGATATAGATAGGTCAAATCAACCCTAGCATTAGGTACAAATAATCAGTATATAAACGAATCCAATCAACCATATATCACAACATCACCAAGCACAAATCTAATTCCAATTGAGGGGTTTAGCTACTCATGGTAAAATTACCAATAAAACACCATAGAAAAAGAAAACAACATCGAGTGATTCAAATAAAAAATGGATAAATACCCAATAGAGTTGACACATTTGATGTAGAAATATTGATTACAAGGTCATAGAACCAACTAATCTAATAAAAATCAAGGATTATTGATTCTGAGAGTCATTATACTTTTTCAAAGTTGCAAAATGGTCACCGAACAATTTTTTGTTTCAAAATGGTCACTGTACTTTGTGATTAGTAACTTCCGGCAATCACTAAATGAAATCCGGTGACTTTTGTCCTATGTGGCTTGCCGGAAGCTGACTCACACCTTTATTTTTGCCGGAAAATGTTTAAAAAATTAGAGAAGAAAATGATGATGTAGAAAAATAAAAGTGATATCGACATGGCAAAGAGGAATGTGTGAGTAAGCTTCCGGCAAGCCACGTAGGACAAAAGTCACCGGATTTCATTTGGTGATCGCCGGAAGTTACTAATCACAAAGTTGAGTGACCATTTTGGAACAAAAAATTGTTCAGTGACAATTTTGCAACTTTGGAAAAGTACAATGACTCTCAGAATCAATAACCCAAAAATCAGAGTTTTAATGATACTAGAGTTTTAGCTAAAAAAGGTAAAAAAATATCTTACGGTGGCTGATGAAAGGTATTGCCCTAATAACAATCATGCATCTATCTAAAAGAAAACAAAAATTTTAATTAATGTGATCAAATAGTCTTATATTCTCTTAAACTTTTTGAATTAGTTCAAGGGAAAAGTAGAAGAAGAGTCAAATTGTATATACAATATATATTAGATGACGCCAAACTAATTTCCCATCATTCTTCTCTTTGCTTTTGGAGAATCATCGTCTGATTCCGATAATGAAAATGACGATGAGCACGAGAAGGACAGCTCCGGAGAGCGGCGCTTATTGGTAACTCTAACAGGCTCGTAATCACACGAGCCAATCAAATGCGGAAAATTAAGCTTAGCTTTCGCCCCACGCATTTGAAAAGCAGCTCTATCATAAGCTAGTGCCGCATCCTCAGGTGTCTCATAAGTCCCTAGCCATCTTCTTGCACCATTTTTCTTCGGATCCCTAATCTCCGCCGCGTACTTTCCCCACGGTCTCCTCCTCACTCCTTTGTAACTCCGCTTCTTTTCTCGCGGCGCTGTTTGAATTGCATTGGAACTTGTTTCAGTAGATTCAAATTCAAACATGGCATCAGTTTGATCATTCAGTTGATCCGATAGATATCCATACGACGAAGACGACGAAGAGGACGCCGTTTGGCTAGGGTTATCTATATGTAGTAGAATATCACTCCAGTCCTCCGTCAACAAGTCAAAACTCAAACTTTGGCCACTGCACGTTGGTGAACCTCCGTCGTCGGCCTCGACCGGAAAATCATCTTGGAGAAGATGATTGGAAATTGACTGTAAAAGAGCGAAATCAGTAGGTGAAATGACTGGATTGTACATTTTTTTGTTTTGAGTTTCTTTGGTTTGATTGAGAAATGTGGAGAGTAGAGTGTATTGGTTATAATGTTTGAACAGTTATATATATAGTAGAGGTTAGGTTTCAAGTACAGTGAGAATTAATATATTAATAATGTGTTGATGCTTCCACGAGCTTGCATTATTTTGCAGATGATAAATGCCTTTTATTCACATGTTTATATAAACATATAATATTATTAATTTCGGATCTATATGATGTAATTGTGTATTCCCTTGTATTTTAAATTTACAAAGCAATAATGATAATTATAATAAGTTAATACTGATACCGACCTAATAATATTCGAACTCCAGGCATCGCCTAACAAATGCTATGCTCGCCCAACGGGTCTCCAAATCTCCCATCGCCCATGTCTGTCTCGGGCGGACTCCTCCAGGTCTGCCATCCAGGCGACCTCATCCACTCTGTTTCCTGACACCCACTACCCGGGATAATCGGGAACGTGCCTTCACCATTATCAATAATCGTGGGACAAACCCACGATTTACCAGATAACCACCGCCTTAAAATCATTATAAAAGGAAGCCACTGAATGCCGAGAAGGGTAAGCACAAATCAGACTTAAATACTCTTACACTCATTTACCTACCAAAAAACCCTCTCTGACTTAAGCATCGGAGTGGCTTTCAGGCTGAGCAAGCCTGAGGTCCTTTGAGCTTATATTTGTTACTTGTGCAGGAAAAGCAGTACAGGCGACCCTTGGAAGATCGACCTGTATCATTTGGTGCGGTGAGCGTGGAACTTATTAGTTTCGTCGTTCCTTTTAGATACTTTTCAGAATTCGCTTTTTCAAGAATGGATCCCCCAGGAGATAATATTCTACCAGCCACCAACCGAGAAGACAGGGAAACAGAACCACCGGCCCTAAACCTGTTTCCCCCAACCAGCGAAGAAGGAGAAACCAGCGACCCCCTGGCAATAAGACAGACGATACCTCCGATAGCCATAGCACCTGATGGAGAGCCAATCAACAACCAAGCAATGTTCAAGGCTTTCCTAGAAATCACCAGTCTACTCAAAGACATCAAACAGAGTATCTCGTTAAAACCGCCAGAGCAGGGATCAGCAAAATCACCAGTACAGAAGTTAACGTCAACCATGGACAAGGGAAAAGAACCGATGCGAGAGGAAGATGCCCCTGAAAATTCCACACGGAAACAAAATGCCCCCATCATAATTCCAGACGAAGAACGTTGGATGGATGAACAACACACCCTCAAAGGCGGAGAAGAGCATCTGGAGGAAAAAGTCCGTCAAGTCATGAGCAGGCTTGGAATAAGATGTGAAGACGTGGACATCTCTCTTCGAAGTGACTCACCACTCGCAGATTTCATCATCTCTCACGAGTTCCCTACAAAGTTCAGATACCCCCCAAATTTGGAGTCATACGATGGAACAGGCTGTCCCAAGAGCCATATTCACAAATTCCAAGCGGTGATCAATGTTCAGACAAACTTGGATCACGTACTATGCAAACTTTTTCCTACTACCTTAAAAGGTCTGGCGCAGGAATGGTACCAGAGTTTAAAGCCAGGATCAGTGCTGACGTTCAAACAATTCTCAGGACTATTCCAGGCTAGATTCGTAGCATGCATCCCTCAAAAGAAGCTATCCACAGATCTGCTGGCCATCATGCAATGGGAAGGAGAGACACTCAGGAAGTATGTAGAAAGATTCAATAAGGAGGCGATGCAGATAGAAGACCTGAGCCAGGAGATCGCCTACACAGCATTACTCAATGGAACTACCAACTCCGACCTACGAAAGGAATTATTGGCTAAATCGCCAAAATCATTTACCACACTGATGACCATCGCACATACACAGATCAGAGTGGATGATGGCCAGAGAGAGATAGAGAATCGCCTCGGACGGGCAGAAGAACGAACGTTTGCAGAAAGAAGAAATGGGGACAGGTCGCCCATAGGAAAGAGGTTCGGAGAAAAAGGCAACGACCATTTCAGAAATAAAAGAAAAAAAGACGAAGATAGGCGATATACGCCCCTGAACACGACCAGAACCAACGTACTGTTTTGGGTAAAAGACAGCCGAGAGAAGGTCAGATGGCCAAGGAAGATGAACGCTGCGTCAGCCAGCAAAAGAGACAATAGCAAATACTGTGAATTTCACAGAGACAACGGCCACACCACAGATGAATGCTGGCACTTGAAGGAGGAGATAGAGAAGCTGATAGAAAGGGGATCCCTTTCCCAGTTCGTAAAAAGGGACACCGAAGCCAGAGAAACGGAATCAGAAAGAAAGAAAGAGCGGAAAGAAGAAATCACCAGAAGACCCAGACCAGAGCCAGCAGGCGTGGTTAACGTAATAATGGGCGGATCGACCGGAGGAGACAGCAATACTACAAGGAAGAAAGCTGCAAGAACAGTCTACTCGGTTAGCCCGGGTGCACCGAATGCTAAGAAATTCAGAAGTGTATCTTTTTCGGAGGTCGATAGTCATGGCTTATCAGTCCCCCATGAGGACGCCCTAGTTGTCAAGGGGCGACTCAACAATTTCGAGGTTTCTCGGATGCTCGTAGACACGGGAAGTTCGGTAAACATGATTACGATGGAGGTGTTCGGCAGAATTGGACTCAAGAAAGAAAATTTGACACATGTCTCTACTCCACTAGTGGGACTAGGAGGCAAATCTGTACAGGTGGAAGGATCACTGGAAATAAGCATCCAACTGGGGGATGGAGAGATCTACAAAGAGATCCGAGTAGAATTCATGGTGGTCAATATGGATTTCGCATACAACGCAATTCTCGGAAGGCCACTCTTGCACGATACATGCGCATCCATTTGCATGAGGTACCTACTAATGAAAATCCCAACCAGAGAAGGCGATGCCGAAGTCAGAGGATGCCAAAAGTCAGCCAGAGAAGCATACTTTACAGCTCTCAGGAAAGTACATATAACTTTGCCAGTACTAACAATGGAACCTCCAGAGAAGAAGGAAAGGGCGGAGCATTATGGGCGAACTGAGAAAATCGAATTATCCCCAGGAAAGGAGATAGAAGTGGGAGATGAGCTAGAAGAAGAAATCAAGCGATCTCTGACCGAAAACCTCAGATCGCTTGGAGACTCCTTTGCCTGGACAACAGACGAATTGATCGGAGTAGACCCGGACGTCATATGTCATCGGTTAAACATAGCGACTGACGCGAAGGCAGTGATACAAAAGAAGAGAAGGCACTCGCCCGAAAAACAACTCGCCATCGCAGAAGAGGTCGCCCGGTTAAAAGCAGCAAACGTGATCAGAGACGCCTATTACCCCAAGTGGGTAGCAAATGTGGTGATGGTAAAAAAGTCCAATGGCACTTACCGAATGTGCGTGGACTTCACAGATCTGAATAAAGCATGTCCCAAAGATAGTTTCCCACTTCCACACATTGATCAGTTAGTAGACTCCACAGCAGGTCACGCCCTCTATACATTCCTAGATGCCAAGGCGGGATATCACCAGATACCCATGGCACCGGAAGATCAGGAGAAGACGGCCTTCATAACGGACCAGGGATTATTTTGTTACAAGATGATGCCCTTCGGTCTGAAGAACGCAGGAGCCACATATCAGCGGCTGGTGAACTCGATATTCAGAGATCAGATAGGAAAACACATGGAAGTTTATGTGGATGACATGATTATCAAGAGCATCCGAGCTGAAGACCACCCAATAGATGTGAAGATAGTCCTGGAGACACTAAAGAGATACCAGCTAAAACTCAATCCGGAAAAGTGTGTATTCGGAGTACCGGCAGGCAAGTTCTTGGGGTACATGGTCTCTCAGAGGGGTATCGAGGCTAACCCAGATAAAATCGAAGCGGTCTTAAGAATGACACCGCCACGGAGCATACATGAAGTCCAGAAGCTCAACGGCCGGGTCACGGCTCTAGGTCGGTTCATGTCCTGCTCGGCAAAACGATGCCTGCCTTTCTTCAAAACCCTGAAACAGATCAAGAACTTCACATGGACCGCAGAATGCCAGCAGGCGTTTGAAGAATTGAAAAGCTTCCTGTCCTCGCCCCCACTGTTGGCGAGACCGGATCCGGGCGACGTGTTATATTTATACATCTCCTGCTCTGACGAAACAATAGCAGGAGTATTGGTGTCGGAAAAAGGAGGCGAACAATACCCGATCTACTACATTAGCAAAGTACTCAGAGATGCGGAGCTGAGATACCCGAAGTTGGAGAAGCTGGCGCTGTGCGTATACACCGCCACCATCAAGCTCCGACATTACTTCGAAGGGCACCAAGTCATTGTACGGACCGACCAACCATTACGAAAAATCCTCCAGAAGGCAGAGACAAGTGGACGCATAGCAGAATGGGCCGTCAAAATAGGAAGTCTGGGCGTTATCTATGAAGCTCGGAAAGCACTGAAAGCTCAAGCACTAGCCGACTTCTTCGCTGAATTAACATTCAAAGAACCCATGGAGGACAAAGCGACTCCCTGGGAGATGCACGTCGATGGAGCAGTTTGCGGAGAAGGAGCAGGCATCGGAGTCGTGCTCAAAGGACCAGGAAGAATCCAAATGGAATACTCAGCAAGACTCGAATTTCCAGCTTCCAACAATGTGGCGGAATATGAGGCGCTGATAACAGGGTTGCAATTATGCGAAGAGCTCAACATCTCCGAAGTCCAGATCTGCAGTGATTCACAGCTGGTTGTGAACCAAGTCTCGGGGAACTTCGAAGTAAAGGAAGCTACGTTGAAGAAGTACGCCAAGCAGGCCAAAACCTTCTTTGCCGATAATGGGCGATCCTGGTCGCTACAGCAAATACCCAGAGCAATGAATGGAAGATCAGACGAATTGGCAAAGTGGGCAGCAACAAAGAATTACGACTCGATGAGAAACATTCCTCATGAAATCAAACGACAACCTAGCTTTCAAGAAGAAATTGAGGAAGGCGAAGTACTGATGGTAGAAGGGGAAGAAACCTGGATGTCCCCCCTCACAGCATACCTGGCTAATGGAATACTCCCCGAGGATAAGAAGGAAGCCAAAAGGATAGTGATACTCTCATCAAAGTTCGGAATATACAACGGCCAGCTGTACAAACGGTCATTCACCCATCCCTGGCTAAGATGTGTGAACAAAGAAGAAGGGGAGTACATCATAAAAGAATTACATGAGGGGACCTGCGGAGCACATGACGGAGCATCAACACTGGTCAGGAAAGCACTGCTACAAGGCTATTATTGGCCCACGATGAAAGAACAAGCTACAACGCTAGTAAGGGGATGTTGGCCTTGCCAGCAACATGCCTTGGTACCAAGAAAGCAAGCTTCAGAAATGAAACCCATCGGCAGTGCATGGCCGTTCGCCCAGTGGGGTATGGACATCCTGGGACCTCTCCCTTTGGCCACAGGACAACGGAAGTTCCTGGTAGTGGCAATCGACCACTTCACCAAGTGGATAGAGGCAGAACCACTGGCAAAGATCACCCAACAACGCATAACTAACTTTTTCTTTAGATCTATCTTGTGCAGGTTTGGAATACCGAAGGTGCTGATCACAGACAACGGAAAGCAGTTCGACTCAGCAAAGTTTAGAAAGTTTTGTGCCGAGTATCAGATCGACCTAAGGTTCACTTCGGTTTACCATCCACAATCGAATGGGCAAACCGAAGTGGCCAACAGAATCCTACTGGCCGGACTAAAAAGAAGACTAGACGAGTGCAAAGGAAGATGGGTAGAAGAACTCTACAGTGTCCTATGGAACTACCGTACCACCCCTAGAGAATCAACGGGCGAAACTCCATTCGCCCTAGCCTATGGAACGGAGGCTGTAATTCCTGTAGAGATCGGCGCACCCACGCCAAGGACAGAAGACAACCAGCTAAACCTAGAAGAAAACGAAGAAGAGCTCAGGAACAATCTAGATCTCCTGGTTGAAAAAATCAACAGATCAGACATCAGGATGGAAGCCTACAGACAAAAGATGGCCAAACATTTCAACAGCCATGTAAAGAAAAGAAAATTCAAACTAGGCGACCTAGTCATGCGAAAAACCGAAGTCAAAAAAGGAGAAGCAGGAAGCGGAAAACTGCAGCCAAACTGGGAAGGACCTTACACCATCAGCGAGGTCATCAAAGAAGGAACATTTAAACTCACCAACTCCATGGGAAGAATCGTACCAAGGACATGGAACGCCAACAACTTGAGAAAAATTTAGTCACAATGGGTCGCCCTCAGATATGATTAGTTATTCCTTAAGAAGTAACATAATTAGTCAAGCGATGTTTAGTTTCAATATTGTATTTCAATTCCTCCAAGTGATGTTTAATCACAGCATTATGTTTCAATTTCTACAAGTCATATTTCATCACATTATTGTATTTGAATTTATGCAAGTATTTTAATTTACCCTTGCTCGGACAAGGAATTTCCACAGATATCGTCTCTTTACCATAGTTACCTGATTACTTAAAATATTTCCGAAGAGGAGAACTGACGAGTTCATTCCCAAAAAAGGAAAATACACAGTTAAAATATATATCGCCTAAAATAAAGAGAACAAAAATAAAGAAGGCAAGAAAATTTATATATTTTCTCAAAAAAAAAAAGAAAAGATATATATTTAAAAGAGGACGAATGCCTCACAAAAATTACAAAGGAAAATAAAATTCCTAACAAAAGAAAATATACAAATGTACAAAGTACATAACAAAAAAAAAAAAGAAAGGAAAATTCTTCCTATACAAAAACAAAAAAGAGGAATCTAAAGCTTGATGATCTCTGGCTCAACCTTCTCCGGGGCAGCCTCTTTGTTCCCCTCCAAAATATTTGGGACAGATAGCCCCTCCTGCGAATCCCGCCTGGCTGAAGAAGAAGCATCGACACGAATGTTGCCAGAACGGGTGGGAGAAGGGACATCGGCAAGACTAAGAGGATCGGACCCCGGAAGGATAGACTCCAGATCAGAAGGCCGATCCAATAAGTCCAGAGCAGCAAAAGGCCGCTCCGAAGATATAAGCAAGCCGAAGTCCTTCTCCTCAGGACTACCTCCCAAACCGGGAACAAGAGGCTTCTCGCCAGCCTTGGCAGGTTCCTGGACCCCCGGGGCAGACTGTTCGGCAACCTCAGCAGCACCTCCACCATTTTCAGACTTGATGGAGACAAACAAGTCTTGGGGAGAATCTGGCTCACTCTCACTGTTAACCCCTTCGGGAAAGCCATATAAGAACTCAACGTCCCCATCAGGATGACGCTCCAAGTAGGTACCCACAATGGCTTCAGTGAAGTCAGTCAGATCATTGGCTAGCTGGGCGGTGTTACGGCGACGCCTCTCCTTCTCACGAATCAGCCTGCCTCGCTTCAAATAAAGCCTCTTCTCAGCAACTGAGACTTTATCGTTAAGGGCCGTGACGGTGGTGTCGAACTCCTTCTTGAGATCGTCATAATCAGTACTTTTCAACACCACCTCTGCCGCCAGATTTTTATTTTCCTTCTTAAGGCGGGCGACCTCATCAGACAGCACACGCTGCTGCTTCACAGCACTCTCCCTCTCTCTGGATAATCTATCCACATCAGCACGAAGAGAGTCCAGCTTCTGAGTGCACCCGCCATGTTCGCTGCGAAGGGAGTCATACTTTCCCTTCAGCAGCTTGTACTCCGTCTTTAACTTTACCTGCATCTCATCGTCGTTAAGACGGTTGGAGCGGTATTGACGGATGGCATAAGCAACCTAAACATAAAATACAACTGAGTTAGAAAATAACCATAACAGGAAGAGAAAGGCAAAATGATGAAGTTAGAAAATAATCACCTTTGCCAGGTTGGAAAAACAATCGTCCATCAGTACGTTGTCCGGCCTCTTCAAATAATAGTCAACGTCCGAAGGGCAGCAGGAACCCCGGAAGATGTCATGGGCGACGGCAGGACAACGCACAGTAGCATCGGCCCCATACTTTTGAAGGAGCAGGTCGACCTGAGTCACCATCACATCCCTCTTAGGCCTTTTCATAGAGGGTCCCTCCCCCTCAGTATCTTCGCCCCCTGAAGAAGGAGCTCGCCTTTTGCTGCCGGTCGAAGCAGCCGTGGCAGTTTGGGGAGCAGAAGGAAGGGATCTGGCATGCTTCTCCTTCGCAGGAACCTCCATCTTATCCTTCCCCTTACCGGTGTAAGAGGGAACAGCAGGAGGAGGAGGGCTGGTGACGGGTTCTTTTATCTGGAAGCCTGGCAGCACCACCCTAGGAGTAGGGGCAGATTCATCACCCTTCTGAGAAGAAGGAGGTTTGCTTCCAGTCGAAGAAGGAACATCGCCTCCTTTCTTGGCAGGCGCCTTCTTAGCCTCAGAAGTCGGCTTGGGAATAGCTTGGGGAAGGGCCTCCCTATCTCGAGCTTCCCGGCGAGCCTTCCTGTCCTCCATGACCTTCTGCTGAAGCTCTTTGAAGTTCGGCACTGAAAAATCAAAGTAAACAAGATTCAGAAAACGATTCACAAAAATTAAAAGGGAATAAAAACTTCATGGTACAAACAAGATACCAGAAGGACTAAGAGGCATAGAAGAAATATTAAGAGGGGAAGAAAGCAGTGGTTCGCCCATATCAGGGAACTCATCTCCATTATCAGGCGATGTCTCCCTCTTGTCCTCACTCTTCTTCCTCTTCCCCCTTTTTTCACCCTGCGCTCTCTTATTTCTCTTGGAGGCAACACTTTGGTCCCACCCGAAGTAGGAATCTATCAGATTCACTACATGCACCTTAGCGCCACCTCGAAGCAGACGCAACGTCTCTTTATCAGCCTCGCTCAGGTTCGCCTTTTCCAGCTTAAGGGGCCCTTCCACAAAAACATTCGGAATGGAGCCCCAACCACCTTCCTTTTTGGCGATGACGAAGTTACCTTTCCACCGCTTCAAAGAATTGGGAAGGCCAGTGAAGGGAGATCTTCCGGGTTGCAAGTAGAAGAACTCATCGCTTTTCTTCCTTCCCAGAGAATAGATCGCCCTAACAATCTCATAGCCCACCTGTCTCTTCAGTTGGAGACCACGAATAAAAACTCCGGTCAAGTGACGGTGGGCATTAGGATGGAGTTGACCCAAGGGGATCTTAAAATTATCGAACACTTCTTGGGTGAAGAGATCGAGTGGTAGCCTCAAACCCGCCTCAAAATCTTCAACGAATAGCAACTGTTCATCATCCTTTAAGACCTGGCTAACAGCCGAGCCCTCAGATGGAATCCGAAGGCTAATGAAGGGGGGAATTTCGTACCTCGCCCTAATCCAAACAAGGGCTTCTTGACCCAGACTGATGGTCCACTCAGACAAGGGTTTTTTATTACTAGAAGATGTCCCAGAAGTCCCTTTACGTCTCTTAAAAACAAAATCCTCCTCATCTCCTTCATCATCACCCAGTCCACCATCTCCGACCTCATCTTCACCAGCATCCTCAAGGGGAGCCTCGCCCTCTGGCTCCCTGTCATCAACACCCTCTTCACTGTCAGGGATCACCTTCTGAGACAACCCTTCCTCGTCAGATGACAACTCAACGAGGGTAGCAAGAGGAACAGGGTAGGTTGGGTCACTGGCAGAACTCTCAGAGGAAGAGGAAGAAGAAGGGGAAGACACCGAAACCCCTAAAGTAGACATCCTAAAAATATACTATCTGAAAGCAAACAAGAAGAAGGAAGCAAGAAGACAAACAAAAATAGCTAAGCCACTTACTGATTGAGAGAGAAAGTCCGGTGCTATGTAACTCGAAGAAAGCCTGGTTGAGAAATAAATCAACAGAAGAAGAGAATCAGAGATAAAAATTAACAGGGAATCAGAGAGAAAAGTTAAGAGTAAAAAACTTTTAATTAAAGAATATATACCTCTTTTATACACTCGAATGCCTGACAGCAGGAAACTCCTCGAAACAATCAATGAAAAACCAAAAGTCGCGTTCTTTTATAGTCAGAAAACGCTTCAGATTCGTAACCGTTGAAAGAAACGTTTGAAATTCAAAATTGTTTCGAAAATTTCGGAAATTCGAATTTTGAAAAATTGGCGCTTCAAGTCTTTGACTTAGCAAGATTACAAGGGGGGGACATCTGATACCGACCTAATAATATTCGAACTCCAGGCATCGCCTAACAAATGCTATGCTCGCCCAACGGGTCTCCAAATCTCCCATCGCCCATGTCTGTCTCGGGCGGACTCCTCCAGGTCTGCCATCCAGGCGACCTCATCCACTCTGTTTCCTGACACCCACTACCCGGGATAATCGGGAACGTGCCTTCACCATTATCAATAATCGTGGGACAAACCCACGATTTACCAGATAACCACCGCCTTAAAATCATTATAAAAGGAAGCCACTGAATGCCGAGAAGGGTAAGCACAAATCAGACTTAAATACTCTTACACTCATTTACCTACCAAAAAACCCTCTCTGACTTAAGCATCGGAGTGGCTTTCAGGCTGAGCAAGCCTGAGGTCCTTTGAGCTTATATTTGTTACTTGTGCAGGAAAAGCAGTACAGGCGACCCTTGGAAGATCGACCTGTATCAAATACTATGTGTTAGTTGGACATTTTTGGAATCAACTGCATTACTTGTTTTCTTTTCTCTGGCAAACTTCTGTGACTATAGCTGAATAAATATTAGTATTGACTTTAATTCATTCAAAATGTGCCTTATTTGTGTTTTATTATAAAACTAAATATCGAAGCTTGCATCTGAACATAAAAAGTATTGATTCACGTAAATCTAAATTATATCAATCAATTTTGATTGTACATGCAATGGAAAGTAGATCGAAAATCGCTAACTCTATTTTCGGGCTCGAACTAATATATTGATACTACAAAAAATATAATATTTGACAACAATAATTTTACAGCTAATTTTTTTTCTGTTAAAAAACATTTGGCGGCAATAATTTTAAAAATTGATGCCTATAAACAACATTTTATAGCAACTTTTATTGTCAATTACTTAAAACAACGTTTTATTAGCATTAATATTATTATTTTTTGCTATATGTCATGTCGATAGTAACAATTTTAGCATTATTAGCAGTAAAAATATATGCTGCTAATTCTAGTATTTCTTGTAGTGTGATTATAACCCGATTACTCTGAATCGTCCTTACTGTCACGAATTATAAGACAACAGAAACTCACAGTTATAATCAAATCATTAAAATCAAGTTATACATATTAGACCACATAACGTAAATAAGTTTGTCTGACTCATATTTAATAATTGGCTTAATCACCAAAAAAACCCTCACCTTTTAGCCCCTTTTCAGTTGCACCCTGACGTTGCAATTTTGTCAATTGCACCCTAATTTGCACCTTTGGGTTTCAATTCCACCCTCAAAATTAAATTGGACTTTTTTCACTCGGAAAAAATTCATAAAAACCTTATAAAGTACTCGTTTGAACTCTTTTCCACATAAAAAGTTAAAAATGGATGACTTATTTCAATTTTTTTGAATGAAAAAGATATCAATTTAGTACTTGAGGGTGGAATTGAAAACCAAAGGTGCGAATTAGGGTGTAACTGACAAAATTGTAACGTCAGGGTACATTTGAAAAGGGGCTAAAAGGTGAGGGTTTTTTTTGGTGATGAAGCCTTTATAATTATGTCATAGTTATCTCTTCCAATTAAATTGCTTAATTCTCCTCCTCACAATTCAATCTAACTTCATATAATTATTGGCTAATTAATCACAAGCATTAAACTCAATAACTAAGATGCATTAACAAAGATAATTTTCAGATTTTAAATCATACACCCGTACTACTTACACTAATTAACTTAGCTAGATGTGGTATTGTTTGATTGGATATGTATTGATTGGTTGATTGGTTGAGTATGTGGATATGGGTTTGTTTGATGAATTATATGGTTGTTGAGTTGTATTTAGAAATCTTTAGAGTTAGGATGTGTGTTTAAAATATTTATTGATTTATGTATTATATTTAGACTCGTCGTCTACTCGTGCATCAGAGTCAGATCAAGACTAGTGGAGCAATCCCGAGTATTTTTGGAAATTTATGTATCATGAATTTATTTTATTTCTTTTGATTATCAAGTAATTTGTATTATTAATATATATATATATATATATATATATATATATATATATATATATATATATATATATATTCAAATGTTTTTTAAAATTATTATGAATTTGTTGGAACATATTTACCTATTGGACGACAATAGAAATGTGTGCGCACTGGTATGATTTGGTAAGGTATATGGTTAATATTGGATCCATGTGAGATTAGGGTAACTCAGTGGAGTCTAACTCTCGGTATTCTCATTTATGGTTAAAGGTGGTCGATGGTAATTCGGTGGAGCTCCGCTTTAGAGACCAAGACTTTTTGGACATATGATTATCGAGGTTTATATATATTATGATTTAGGATTCCATATATTTCATAAATGATTAATATATTGTTATAAATGGTTTCACAGTCTGTTTTCACTTAATGATTAATTGTAATATTATAAACTCACTTAGTAATTTTTTTTTGGTCAATCACCAAAAAGAGCAACTTATATTGCTTTAAAAGAGGCCAGATTACAACAAGCCCGGCAGGGCTAAAACAAACCCTCTAAAAAGGACCAACAAACCTAAGCCAAAACAACTACACACAAAACTTCTACAATATTACAGTCTGCTTTTAACATCAAAAGCTATTCTAGAGAAAACCCGGTCTGCATTTTGGATTTCCTTAACAAAGATGGTCTTATTCCTGGCTAGCCATATATGGTACACTGCAGCATTAAACCACAGTTTCCTGGTTTTAGCTCTAATAGACTTGCCTTTAGCTCTTCTAGTTAGGTAGCTAACTTCTCTTCTCCAGGTAAACTTGTTCCTGGAGCCATCAGAACAATCCAAAACTTTCTCCCATATTCTGGAAGAGAAACTACACTCAAAAAAGAGGTGCTCAATGTCCTCTACCTGCTGATTAAACATAGAACAAGTATTCTAGAAACAACTCCCCATTTCATAAGTTTATCTTTTGTGTTCAGTCTTCCCATTAAAGCAATCTAAGTAATGAAGGATTGTCTAGGGATCTGACCTGCAAACCAAACAATAGAGTCCCAAGCTTCTTCCTTTGCTCAGTTAACATACTTTTCCAGGCACTGTTAATAGAAAAAACGCCACTCTTGTGACCCTTCCAGACTAAAATATCATTTACTCTTTGGTTAACCCTGCTGTTAAGCTTCAGATAGTCCCAAGCCATAGTTGTTCCTGTCATCCAGAGGATCAGGCAGGGACCAACCATTATTCCTCCAAACATTAGCCACTTTAGACCCTTTAGGCACATCAGAATCCTTGATATTGATTCCTGGGAATCTATCAATGAGGGACATCCCATCAACCCAAGGATCATGCCAAAAGGAAAACAACTCACTATTCCCTAATTTCTACTCAAATAAACTTTTGATACTAGATCTGATCTTCAGAAGCTGTCTCCAAATCCATGAACTATCATAGGGCTTTTCAATGCCCCAGAAGCTCAGCCTCTTCAACTTATTAGTACTGACCCAGGTTGCCTATAAGGAAGGTTTTTGAGAGATTAAACCCCAAATATGCTTAATTATTTGACCCCTGTTATTTTTCCACTTTCAGATTTATCTTTTGTGGATGTTGTATCCTTTTGATTTCTTCTCTTTGGAAGTATTTTTATTTTGGTTATATGGTCAAACTCATTTAAAAGTCTAGACCACAGTAATATTATTAGCTATTGTATTGTATTAGAATGGTATATATTTATCGGGTAATACCTGATGGTATTGACATTGTATTCATGTTTGTCCTTGTATGGACTAGGTGTTATTATGATTGATGGATATGGAACCAGAACAACACACAAGAAACTTGATAAAGACGTTAGGCTAAGTCCCAAAGACCAGCCTCAGTAAGTCCCTGACCCAGTACACAGCTAAAACCAAATTGACTCCAGACAAGTCAATAGAGCGCCGTGATCCCATGAAATCAGAGAGACAGCTAGAAGAACAATCATACCTGTTGGATACACCACCAGAATAGTACACAAGACCCACACAAGTGGCGTTTGTCATTGACTCAGAGACATGTCTGAAGTCACTGACTCAGAGACACATGTCCGAAGTCACTGACTCAGTACGCAATGTTACCAGAGGACCAGATAACGCCCTTATCCCATGAAATCAGGGATAAGGACGGATTTTACCTAATCTCAACAAGAAGATGAACTCAAATCAGTAACAAGACTCATACTACAACATAATGACTATCTATTATATATTAATGGATCTAGGTCAGGTAAAAGACACCTTTTATTACTCATATTCACTCTAAACTCTTATCAATTCAGTCTATCTGACTTAGGCATCGGAGGGTGTTCGAGCCAACACCGGCTCGAATCCTTCTAACCTATCTTTTCTGTGTAGATTGAAGATCACACTTAGACCGGCCACATCAAGACCGGATCCATCATCACTGGAACCATCATTTGGCGCCGTCTGTGGGAACGATAATTCGTTCTTGAATAAATTTAATTTTGGTTCTCGGTGATGGACAACCATAAAAAAGATTGGAAGTGACGAGTGAAAATAAACAAATTAGAGCATAAGTGGATATCAAAATTAATATATGAAGCTGTCAAATCAAGGAAATTTATTTGATCCGAACATCTTCATCTCTCTGTGTCGTAGAAGGAATAGTTACCGTGTACCAGACGCAGACACCAGTGCAACATACAAAAACGAACAGATAAGTTTTTCCTTTTATATCACTAGTATTCAAAGTGGCTATCTTATGATGCTTGTAAGACAATGTTTAATCGTATCGATATTATAGATCTAGTAAATTATAAAAATGAATGTAGCGGAATCAAAGAAAAAACATTACTTTATTGTATTGGAGTTAAAATTTACTTGTTGAATCATTTTTACTGAAGTTTGCAATGATTTAAATGCTGCTTAATGGAATTTCAGAAGAAAAACCACTGTGAAAGACAAACTACTGTGACAGCCGGAAGAGAAACCATTGTGACAGTGAGAAGAGAAACTACTGTGACACTCGGAAAAGAAACAAATGTACCAGTCAGTAGAAAAACCACTATACTAGTGAGAAAAAAAGAGAAGGGCACCAACGAAAAGAACCAACTGACGAATAATCCCAGGCACAGATGTAGATTGACGAAGTCCCAAGCGTAGACGCAGATCTTAGGCGCAGACGTAGATCCCAGGCTCAGACACAAAAAGAACCGACATACGATTAATCCCAGGCACATATGTATATTGACGAAGTCCCAAGCGTAGACGCAGATCCTAGGCGCAGACGTAGATCCCAGGCTCAGACACAAAGATGTTACGAAAAGAACCGATAGACGATTAATCCCAGGCACATATGTATATTGACGAAGTCCCAAGCGTAGACGCAGATCCTAGGCGCAGACGTAGATCCCAGGCTCAGACACAAAGATGTTACGAAAAGAACCGACAAACGATTAATCCCAGGCACATATGTATATTGACGAAGTCCCAAGCGTAGACGCAGATCCTAGGCGCAGACGTAGATCCAAGGCTCAGACACAAAGATGTTACGAAAAGAACCGACAGACGATTAATCCCAGGCACATATGTATATTGACGAAGTCCCAGGCATAGACGTAGATCCTAGGCGCAAACGCAGATCCCAGGCTCAGACACAAAAAGAACCGACATACGATTAATCCCAGACACATATGTAGAATGACGAAATCCCAAGCGTAGACGCAGATCCTAGGCGCAGACGTAGATCCCAGGCTCAGACACAAAGACGTTACGAAAAGAACCGATAGACGATTAATCCCAGGCACATATGTATATTGACAAAGCCTAAGGCATAGACGTAGATCCTAGGCGCAGACGCAGATCCCAGGCTCAAACGCAAAGATGTTACGAAAAGAACCGACAGACAATTAATCCCGGGCACAAATATAGATTGACAAAGTCCCAAGCATATATCCAAATCTTAGGCGTAGACGCAGATCCCAGACGCAGAGATGTTATGAAAAGACAACGGGAGAGTAATCCCAGGCACAGATGTAGATTGACAAAGTCCCAAGCATATTTCCAGATCTTAGGCGTAGACGTAGATCCCAGGCACAGAGATGTTATGAAAAGAACCAACAGACGAGTAATCCCAGACACAGATGTAGTTTGACAAAGTCCCTGAACACGAAGAAAAGGCTTCATCTCCACTCGCAAAGAAAGAACAACATCATTGTTGTAAAAGACGTTGAAGGTACATAGACTATCCTTTCAATTAAAAATGAAACTTTATGCAGAAGAGTACTAACGAACATGCAGCAATAGAAGTAGAAATCAAAAATTCACAACTCGCCCAACCAAGTTTTGGGACAGTTTCAAGCAAAAGACTTTCCTCAGAGTCAAAGTGTACAGGAGGCAGATAACCAAGCAGGACCATTAAAGGCACCATACAAAGATCGAAACCAAAGCACATCGAAGGCAGACGACTAAAGTACCACAATACCCGATTCATTGAAGGATTTCTCCATCGAAAGAACCGTCCCACATGAAGGACAATTTATAGAAGGACTACTCCACCAGAAAGACCATCCACCCGAAGGATTGCTCCATCGAAAGAATCGTCCCACTCGAAGCACTATATTACTAGAAGAACATTTCCACTTGAAGGATCATCTCGTTGAAAGAACCATCCCACATGAAGGACTATTCTACTAGAATGGCAGCACCACTAGAAGAACCATTTTACTCGAAGTACGGCGGACGCAGTCAATAGTCCCAAAGAATGTAAAAGTACCTTGTTACTTTGGGTAGTGTATTCTATCTCAAAAGACTTCGGCGGGAGGACTGCGACTCTTCTCTGCGCCATCTCCACAAGAAGACTCCATGGCATCGCCAACAAAATCAGAGGAAGGATGTAGACCAACGGATCCGTGAAACATGAAAATCGTTATGAAATAAAGGGGCCAGTTCTAATTAACGTAAGAGCCCCAAAATGAAAGAACAAGAGAAGTGTTGTCCCACGAGGCAGCATGAAGAATATTCAAAAGCTAGCTAAAAATGAAAGACCAAACACACGGTCTAACCACACTATCCTCTGGAAGGGTCGCTCCCACCTTTGGACTAACAGTGTCGGGGACAAATGATTACTCCTCTCTCGGAGAATCCTCTACACAATCACGAAATAAAAAGGCTACGGGCCTAGACGATGTTCTCCTCTGGCAGGGTCGCTCCCTCCTTTGGACTAACAACACCAAATGCATTGATTTTCTCTTCATTAGGAGAATCTTCAAACTTTATCACTTTTCGATGCCTCCAAAAAAAAGCTAGTCGCAGCCTTATGACACAGACGCATGACATAGTCAACAGTTTGATTCTTTACAAATAAAGAAAAAGCAAGACGCATCCATAAAAAGCACGTAATTGTTCTCCGAAAAGGGGGAGTCTACCACAAAGACCCCCCTAAAGAAAAGTACAAAAAAAGAAGTACTACCTCACAAGGTAGCACAAAAACAAAGTAAAAGAAAGCTAGCTACATGTCCTACATACGGCCTACACCTTTTCCTCTAGAAGGGTTGCTCCCTTCTTTGGACCAATCGCATCTCCTTCAGGAAGTGAATCTTCGACTGGGTCCACGTCACCCAGCTCCTTGTCTGACACACTGGACCCAGTCCCATAAGTAACACCAGTAAAAGGAAGGATTGTCTCAAGTACAGTCAACGACTCAGAGGTGAAGAAGGCAACCACGCTTTATTCGCAGCAACCTTGACCGCAACGCGCTGACCCAACGAAGTTAAAATCCAAGAAACCAGACTCACAAATATAAAAGAAAACACCTAAAGCAATGAAAGAAGCAAGATGAGTCGAGATCATGAAATCAGAGGAAACAAGGATGAAATAATTGAATGAGGAAAAAGTAGAAAAGAAGCATTTAAGAGGAAGCAACTAGAAAACCGTTAAGCGGTTACCTACGCAAAACGTGGTGACCTGGCAGAGGTATAAGGAATTTCAAAAATCTAAATTTTGAAAATTCAAAAACTAAAGAAGCAATTAAAGCCTAACAGAGCAGATTAGTATCACAGTTCGGCCCAAGAACGAGCCTCTTAGAAGCAGGTGGGTCGAGAACCAAGCCCAATTGGAAGCTAAACAAACAAGCATAAATACTTGAAGACATGTTTCTCGGGAGGGACTAATGATGGATATGGAACCAGAACAACACACAAGAAACTTGATAAAGACGTTAGGCTAAGTCCCAAAGACCAGCCTCAGTAAGTCCCTGACCCAGTACACAGCTAAAACCAAATTGACTCCAGACAAGTCAATAGAGCGCCGTGATCCCATGAAATCAGAGAGACAGCTAGAAGAACAATCATACCTGTTGGATACACCACCAGAATAGTACACAAGACCCACACAAGTGGCGTTTGTCATTGACTCAGAGACATGTCTGAAGTCACTGACTCAGAGACACATGTCCGAAGTCACTGACTCAGTACGCAATGTTACCAGAGGACCAGATAACGCCCTTATCCCATGAAATCAGGGATAAGGACGGATTTTACCTAATCTCAACAAGAAGATGAACTCAAATCAGTAACAAGACTCATACTACAACATAATGACTATCTATTATATATTAATGGATCTAGGTCAGGTAAAAGACACCTTTTATTACTCATATTCACTCTAAACTCTTATCAATTCAGTCTATCTGACTTAGGCATCGGAGGGTGTTCGAGCCAACACCGGCTCGAATCCTTCTAACCTATCTTTTCTGTGTAGATTGAAGATCACACTTAGACCGGCCACATCAAGACCGGATCCATCATCACTGGAACCATCAATGATTATCTAATTATGCATGATTTGGAGTCTCGGATTGTGCCGAATATTTATCTCTTGGAGTCTAGGTTGTCTCTGAATAGTAATAATTTTTCTAAATGTATGTTAGATGGATAGTTTGTTTAGATTTGTTACAGGTCTCAGAGCCAACACAATATTCCCTAGCGCCAGTCACAGTCTGTGATTTTGGATCGTGACAATGCTAAAAAGATTATTCATTGAAATTTATTTATTTTAAAGTTTAATTTGTTTTAATGGTTATATGGTTAAAAACCGAAAAACTAAACCGTTTTAAATGATTTTACGATTTAATGGTTAACTTTTTTTTAAAGTTTAGATTTTTTGAAAAAGAAATCATACTATTATGAACCGGTTTATAAATTATCCTTATAGACCGGTTAACCGGTCCATGCCCACCCCTATAATATAGTAATATATATTTTATATAAAGATTCACCCGACATCTTGTTTATCATATAATATTTCGAATCTAATTGCATCAAATTTAATTTCTACAATGCCTAGAAAAAGATGGAATAATTGCAAAATATAATTAGTAGATATCAAATGAAAGAATGCAATTTATTTTAATAAGGAATTCATATACACTTGGTTCGAATTGTCTTGGCTAAATTGAGTATTGATGACATGGCTAAACTGATAAACATTTTGTGCTAGAGCATTAGCTATTGAGTTTATTGTTTTCTTTTTCTTCTGAGACCTTGGAGAATCATCATCCTGCACCTCCAACAGCGATGGAGAGCACGACGATGAACAAGATGGTTCCGACGAGCAGCGTTTGTTAGTCATTCTAATCGGCTCATAATCAACTGAGCCAATTAAATGAGGAAAATTGAGCTTAGCTTTACAACCGCGCATTTCAAATGCAGCTCTATCATAAGCCAGCGCCGCATCTTCTGGTGTCTCGTAAGTACCAAGCCAAATTCTAGCTCCATGTCTCTTCGGATCTCTAATCTCCGCCGCGTATTTGCCCCAGGGCCTCCTCCTAACACCTTTATACTGCGACCCACTAGACTGCGCGTTTTTTGCCCTAGATGGTGCATTTTCTGCCGTGGTGACTGCTTCTTGAGGTCGACGGTCATCCGGCTGCATTATAGTATCCTCGACCTTGGAATTGGAATCAAACCGTAGATCAATAAAACTAATATCGATATCCTGCGAATCTTCAAACTTAAGAGATGAATCGTCGAAGGTTTGAAAATCATCTTCAAGTAAAGAATGTAATGAGGTATTTTTTAGGGTTTCAAAGTCATCTTTGAGAAGATAATCTTGGATTGACTCCAAAGAAGTGCTAATTTCTCCAAACATTTCGATGATCAGAAGGAAAAATAGAAGTTGATAGTAGTGAGTTTTGAGTGAGTGACTGTGAAATTTGATATTTATAGTGAGTTTTCTTTTTCCTAGGAGATGAAGATAAGGTTATTTCCATGAAAGTGCATCTCATTCTATTTATTTATTCAATTATTTCACGTGGTTCTAATCAATAAATTATTATATTTCCTTTTATGGGTTGACAATAGTATAGTTTGGAATCTCCATAATTATTTGTCGGATTGAGGAATTGCCCATGTGCTGATAAACTAAATCGATAAATGACAAAACAAAATGGCTTCGTGTCCCTAGTCACACTCATTCTATTTATTTTACAATTTCAGGAGATCAGTCCGTTGCTTCCTTCCAAAATACTACATAATTGAATAGAAATATAGGATGATGAAAAAAAATATTCTTATATTTTCTTATCAAATATATGTGAATTTTTTTTATAATTAGTGTCATTCTACGTGTTTTACGTGGCTCGTAGTGTGACTTGTTAAATTATCGAATAAATTAAAAATAATAGTTAATTTAGAATAGTTTATCTTATTAAATACTTTAGATGACTATTTTAATTGTTTAATTTTTTTAATTAATACTTAAATTTTATAATTATAGAGTATTTAATAAAAAATATAAAATAATAATTAAAATAGTAATTTATTGAAATAGTTTACCTTATTTAGAATTCTATATAATTAAAAAATAATTAAAATAGTAATTATTAATTAGTCAAAAGTGCGTATAAATTTAATATATGGACCGGACTTAAATAATAAATATTCGGACCTGACTCGTACTTGCATAAAATATAATTAAGCCCGCTCAGGCCTGGTCCGATCTTGAGCCCGTTCACATCCGATCTAAAAAAAGGTCTACATATATAATAAACTATTTTATTCAATAAAATTACTTTACTCTTGACTTAATCAAAAGATTAGTAATCAATCCATTATTTTTGGTGTGCAGGCTATTTAAGTGCATGTAAAACCTTTTCTTCAAATATTTTTGTACCACTATATTAAATGGCGTGGTCTGGTGCATATGATGAATAATATTGGTGATTTTTGCTTATTTTGAACATTAATTTATGAAATAATTATAGGAATAGTATAATAATAATGCTATAATATCAATTGAAATAGACTATTAGTACAAATTAAAATTTTCTGCTTATACAACATTATCCTTCTACCTTTGAACCTAATAGATGTGACTAATTGGTGCTTATTCTTTTTTTTTGGATAAATGATAAGTAGATTAGCACACTCACAAAATGCGGGCGGCAAAAGAGTCAAAGAAACAAACTAAGAAAAATTACAGAAAAAATCTAAAGTTCGAAAAACATCATTCCCGTTGAAAGGAAAGCTTGGATTCTTTGCACGGTAAAAATCGACTGACTTGCAAATTGTCTTGAATATCAAGTTATTTAGATCTTCCGCCTCGTCGTTGAAAACTCTCTTGTTTCTAGCTTTCCAGAGGTGCCAAACTCCGAAGAACCAAAACAACTTCCAAAGAGAACGATATCTGCCCGAAGCCAAGGAAATCCAATACAAGAAGAAATTCTCAATTGAGTTTGGGGCAACCCAACTAATGTTACACTTCAGCAGAATAGTAGACCAGAAGGACCAAGCGTAGCTACAATGAAGGACGATGTGAATTGCGGTTTCGTCGAAGTTACAGTGTGAGCATCCCCCTTGATTTTCATTAAGGATTCCACGCCTTATCAATAAAGAATTGGATGAGATACGGTCCCGAGCCAACAACCAAACGAAAAACTGAATTCGAGGGGGTATATGTTCTTTCCAAATCACCGGAGCAAGAAAAGAAGTTTCTGTCCGATTCTGAACAGTAGAAGAGGAGACAAGCATTGACATTGTTGCTGATGTGTACTTATCAGAACGGAGCCAGCTGAAGTCATCTGGAACGCTGATCATGAGATGCGACGGCAGCAGCTCTAACAACGACGCAAATCTCTCCTGCTCTCCAATTCTGAGGCGCCTGGACCAGCAGAAATGATTGAAACTCTGAGTTTGATGATTAAACATTGAGGCAACATTGATATCCTGGTTTCTACTTAGGCGATAGAGATCTGGAAATAAATCAATAAGAGGAGTTTGTAACCATCTATCTTTCCAGAATCGCGCTTGGTTCCCGTCTCCAAGCAAAATAGAAACAGAATTCATGAAAGTGTTCCAAACAACCCTATCCTTAACACAAAGCTTATAGATACCTTTCCAAGTGTGAGAAAGAATGTTTACGTTAACTGTTTCAATATTAGACCAAGAGGACAAGGTGGAGCTATTCGAGACTACCGCAAACCAGAGCGAGTGTTTGTCGCAAACCATCAATTTCCAAATCCATTTCAAAAGCAAACAAATGTTTTTATTTCGGATAGGGGTGATATTAAGACCCCCGGCACTGAATGGTGTGCAAACGTCTGTCCAACCAACTTTGCTAAAGCTTGGACTATCAACTCTCCCATTCCAAAGAAATCTACGCATTACACGTTCTAGGACAGCCCCTACGGCTTGAGGAATACGCAGAGACCCAAGAAAATAAACCGGCAGACTGCATAAGACCGATTTAACAAGAATAAGCCGCCCTGCAGGGGACAAAAGATTGCCTCTCCACGAAGTCAGTTGACTAGTGAAATTATTAATAACCGGATCCCAAAGCCTTGGACCAACCGTTCTGTCAGATAACGGAAGCCCCAAATATGTAATCGGAAGCGCTTCAACTTTACACTTCAGAATTTCTGACGCTCGAACAAGGGAATGAGTGTCAACGTTGATGCCGATTATGGAAGATTTTCGATAATTAATCTTCAAGCCTGAGATGACTTCAAAGCATCTTAAAATACGCAATAAATTCTCAATCATAAGCATATCATTGGGAACAAAGAGAAGAGTGTCATCTGCAAACTGCAGGATAGAGACAGGGTCATTTAAACCATCAACGCGCACGCCGGAAAGCAGCCCCAAATCTGCCGATTTTTCCAAAATTGCTCTAAGACTTGCCACCGCTAAGACAAAGAGCATTGGAGAGATCGGATCACCCTGACGAACTCTCTCCCCATGAAGAAATTATCTATTGGGCTACCATTGAGTAAAACGGAGAGCTGGGCTGAATCAAAGCAGGAGGTAATCCAGCTAATCCATTTTGAGTCAAAGTTCATTCTGCTCAAAGTTTTCAAAATAAAATTCCAGGATATCGTGTCAAATGCTTTTTTGAAATCCAATTTAATTAGAAAAGCTTGTTCTCTCCGACGTTTAACCAGATGAATGATCTCCGAAGCGATCATATGGCAATCATGGATACTTCTCCCTTTAATAAACCCAAATTGGTTCTCCGAAATAACCGAAGGTAAGAGAGGAGCCAAACGGTTAGCTAGCACTTTTGAAATAATTTTGAATACTCCGTTAATCAAGCTGATCGGTCTAAAATCCTTAATATCCGAGGCACCTTTAAATTTCGGCAACAACACTAAAAATGCCGTATTTAAACCCACAGGAAAAGAAGCCGAGCGAAAAAATTCCTGAAATAAAATAATAAAATCTTGCTTTAGAATTTTCCACGCCTTTTTGTAAAAAAAATTATTGAAGCCATCCGGACCCGGAGCTTTGTTGTCGTCACAACTCAATAAGGTAGCAAGAATTTCCTCTTCCGAAAATTGGGCTGAAAGGAATGAAGCTTGGTCATCTGCTAACATACGGATAGGGAGGGAATCAAGGGAGAAGCTGATATAAGGTTGCTGCGCAAATAATTCTTTATAAAAAGAATGAACCTTCTGCTGAATAACTCTTGGGGAGCTATAGTAGATACCGTTGATGCATATATCAGAGATTGCATTACTGTGGGAGTTCATTGAAGCTATAGTATGAAAATATTTCGTATTCCTGTCCCGTGAAGATTCCAATTAAGTCTAGATTTTTGTTGCCATAGAGATTCAAGATGCTTTGAAACCTGCTCGAACTCGGAGTAAAGGCTGCCCAATCTAGTCATATCGTCTTCCTCAAGGTTTGCAAAATCTGATTTAGCTTCAATTGCCGAAATGTCAGACTTAACTCCTTCTAACTTCACATTTAAGTCGCCAAAAATATCACGGTTCCATGTCTTAATCGCAATCCTTAGCTCCCAAAGCTTAACCACAAGGTTAGCGTTGGGCAGCCTATGCGCGATAGAAATCCAGGAAGAATCAACAAAGCCGCTGAAATCTTTATGAGACCACCATGCATTAATCGATTTGAACGGCTTTGGGCCCCAATTCCTTGGCAAATCCGAGGTGAAGATGATAGGTATGTGATCAGAAAATGATTTCGGAAGCGCCCGTAGCACGCAATTCGGCCAAGCAGTAAAGGCCGAGGGAGACAAGAAACACCTATCTATCTTAGAACGAGCTATTCTGTTTTGCCAAGTAAAAAATCTACCTTGAAGGGGAGACTCCACAAGGTTAGATTCTGAAATAAATGAAGAGAAAGCTAGCATTGAAGTAGAGAAATGCTCACAGTTAAACCTTTCCGAAGGGTCTAAAATATCATTAAAATCGCCCACCACAATACAAAGAAAATCAGATAATAATTCAGGAAGAAGATCACGCCACAAAGAAGCCCGGTCACGAGCGCAATTACTAGCATATACCAGAATGAACCTGATACTAATATCACCCCAAATAAAATCTACACTAATCCACCTGTTAGCTTTATAAATTCTCGATGGAGAGATCAACTTCGGGTTCCAAAAGCATAAAAGACCACCCGAAGCACCCACCGAAGGGACAAAACTATAATCAAAATCAAGATTAGGCCAGAGTAAACGCACACTGAAATCGTCAAACGATTCTCTCTTCGTCTCTACTAATCCTAGAAGGGCAAGTTTCTGAGATAAAATCATAGAACGAATAAAACGAGCCTTACGAGCAAATGTCAAACCACCTCGACAATTCCAAGAAACAAAATTGAAATTTTGCGACATAATAAAAAGAAGTAACCTGGATTGGGAAAGGGAAATCAAAGAATGACTTCCTGATCCTTCGCAATTCCTTGCGATAAAATCTCCAATATACCCGTCTCATTCTCTTCTGAAAATAGTCCCAATTTCAGTCCAACCTCCCATGTTTTTTTAGCTTCCTCGTCTGCACATAATTTGACACAAATTTGTTTAGACCTGTTCCTGATTAAGCTATCCGAGAAGGAGGACTCAGAGCTACCGCGCATTTGGGATAAAGAGGTTAAGTTTCCAGCAAGAGTTATCCTCTTATTTTTCCTCCTGTGAGTGATGAAAGGCGTGACCTCATTGAGTGATGAACTTCCTTGTAAAACCTGCACTTCGTTAGGTATGGAGCTGCTCTTGGAACCGTCTGGCACTGACATAGCTGGAGAAGAAGAAGACCTGTCATCTTGCGTTTCTAGGACAACTTCAAAGACTGGAGAAGAGCGAGGCGAGTTCCTCGTAGCTCCCTCAAAATTCTGTTTATGATCTTTGACATCAAAATCACGGACTGAGGGACTGCCCATAGATTCGTCGGAAGAATTTGAGTTCGAATAAGTATCGCTAGCGTCATCCAACATGATTGGAATGTCTGATTCCGAGATATGAATTGAAAATTCTGAACCTGCAATCTGAATAGTCATAGACTCCTGGATGAAGGTTTTGGACGTGGAGATCAAAACAGAACCTGTATCAAGCCTTTCTCTAGAAAAAACCAATGGGTGAACTGTTATCGCATCTCCAAAACGATTACCCACCTGCATGAAAAACTTCTCTTCCCATGCGCATAGAGGAATTCCCACAATGTTTAGCCAGACAAATCGAGAAGAGCCGACTGTTGAAGCATCCGTTTGTTTGATTGAAGAAAAGAAGTCCAATAAAGAAGGGAAAGAGATTGACTCAAAGACTTCTTTGGCAACTTTAGATTCAAATTTGATCAACAAATCCATCCCTCCCATAAAAGAAATAGAGCTGAAGGCAATCCCCTTATCTCCCAAGAAAGCTACTGCCCGTAGAATAGATTGAATATTCCTAACAGAAACTATTACAGAATCCGTTAAAGCAGATAAGGAATCCAATGAAGGGCAGAATGAAAAAGGTGCAACGCGCACAGCCTGTGCATACGAACGATTATCTCTAAAAGTCGGGTGGAGGATTTCCTTCTTATTTCTAGTCGCAGACGCAGAATGCACAACTTGCCCAGGAGGAATACGGTGACTCTGAGGGTATCGTGACTCGAAAGCCCTAATGCGATAGTAACCTATGTTAACGCTATTAAGGCGTCTCCTGACTGTGGACAAATCTTCCTCGGGATTAGGTCGAAAGAACCCAAATCTTCGATTCTTGACATTCCTTTTCTTAGCTAGTGTTACTCGCCCTGCTACACCAAATTTCAGGAAAGCTTGCTGAAGGTGTATATATGTCCAATCATCCGGAAAATTCTCGAAGTAGAAGACCGTGGAGGGTTGAGAAAACGCCTGGTGAGGTGGGGAGGGTTGAAAACTGGCCGGATTATGGTGGTTTTTGGTGGTGTTTAGTCTAGGGTTAGGGTTAGGGTTTAGGGAGGAGAGAGACATCAGATTTTACTTCCTTTGAGTGTTGACTTATTAATTGGTGCTTATTCTTATCATCGAGTTATTTCAATTTTTATTTTGATTAAAATAGTATACAGTATATTATATATAATAATATGAAAAATGTTTCAGAATTTTAATTAATGTGATCGGATATTAAACTCTGTAGATCATTAGACTTTACTCAAATTACAGAAAGATCACTAAAAAAATTTTTGTTACAAAATGGTCATTGAACTATACCTTTTACTACATAAATGTTTATGTTGTTACAAAAACAACACTAAACTTTTCGTGAATTACAAAAATGTTACTAGGTAATACCTCTTATTACAAAAAGGTCACTGAACTATGTTTTTTTTTGTAATTTTGACTTGCCACGTAAGTAAAAATATTGCGTTTTTGCTTAAAACGCAACGTTTAGATGGCTCAACCCCTTTGTAACAAAAGGTATAGTTCAATGACCATTTTGTAACAAAAGTTTTTTTAGTAACCTTTCTGTAATTTGAGAAAAGTTTAGTGATCTATAGAGTTTAATATCCTAATGTGATCAAATGCTAATTCCTTTTCCTATATTCTCAAAAACTTAATTGTTCGAACTTCATACACAAACAAAATAGTCTCTTAATTTCTTAAATATTTCGAATTGATGTAAGGAGAAATTAACATAGTCAAACTGTATATACAAAATTGGATGACTAATAATAATTGTCTTCCATTTTTTTAGTCTATCTTCTAATTGACGCTTAGCCAACCTGGTACAAATTAATTTCTCATTATTTTTTTCTTTGTTGTCGGAGAATCATTGTCGGATTCCGATAACGAAAATGACCACAATGAAGACGAGGAGGAGGTGTCCGGAGAGCGGCGCTTATTGGTAACTCTAACAGGCTCATAATCACACGAGCCGATCAAATGCGGGTAATTAAGCTTAGCTTTTGCACCACGCATTTGAAAAGCAGCTCTATCATAAGCTAGAGCTGCATCCTCAGGTGTCTCATAAGTCCCTAGCCATCTCCTTGCACCATTTTTCTTCGGATCCCTAATCTCCGCCGCGTACTTTCCCCACGGTCTTCTCCTCACTCCTTTATAATTCCTCTTCTTATCTCGGGGCGCTGTTTGAACTGCATTCGGTTCTATATTCAAACTTGTTTCAGTTGATTCAAAATCAAAATCAAAATCAAATGTGGCATCTATTTGATCCTTAAACTGATCCGATACGTCTCCATACGAAGACGACGAAGTTTGACTAGAGTTATCAATTTGTAATAGAATATCACTCCAGTCCTCCGTCAACAAATCAAAACTAACACTTTGGCTACTACACATTGGTGAATTTCCATCGTCCGATGGCGAATCATCTTGGAGAAGATGATTGCGAATCGACTGTAGAAGAGCGAAATCAGAAGATGAGATGCCTGGATTATACATTTTTTTCCAAGCTTTTTTTAGATTAGAACTTAATTTGATTTTGAGTTTCTATGGTTTGATTGATTGATAGATGTGGAGTGTAGAGTGAATTGGTAATGATGTTTGAAAAGCTATATATACAGTAGAGACTAGGATCCAAAGTACAGTGAGAATAATTAATATATTATGATCTTTTAAAAAGTTTTTTTATATTTTAATTGGTGTTTGATGCTTCCTAAGAGCTTTCATTATTATGCAGATGCTAAATACCTTTTATTCACATGTTAAATTATATAATTTATTATATAATTTCCGATCAGATAGGCATGTGTGTATTTATTTGTATTTTAAATTTATGAAGAATCAATATCATATAAAAATAATTGTATGTCTGACATTTTTATATGTATGGGTCGTTTAGAATCAACTTTCTTCTTTTGTTTTTTCTTTTCTGTGTCAAACTTTTGGGAAAGGGGTGGTTGAATAAATTTTAAATGTGCCTCATATGTGTCTTCTAATATAAATTTAAATATTGAAGTTTGCATCTGAAATATATAATTATATTCTTTTATCTCTACCTAAGTTGATGGTGTTTAAAAGCTCTTTCAAGTAAATAATTGAATATCCAATGATTTTCAAAAAAAATACGTTTTGATGTTTCATTTTGATTATCAAATTTAAAACTATTATTTAGTTATTGACAAAAAATACATGAAAAAATTATAAATCAACAATGTTGATCTAGCTTAGAGTAAGATGTTTATATTAAAAAGATGTATGTAACATATGATCGCACGTTATTAATCTAAAAAATAAATCATAAACTGCTTTCACATATGAAAATTGAAAATAACTATGGCATGGTTTCTATTGAAAAATATTTATATGAGCAAAATCCATGAGTTTTGTACTTGATTTCATAAAAATCCATCATTTGGTTCGAAAAAAGATCATGAGAATTCATGAATTGTATCAATCTCTCATTCTTTAAAATTTACCGTTCAATTTCTCACCTTTTAGGTGGAAAAGTTAAAACCCATCTTTTTTAATGAATGATGTATTATATTACAATTTAAATATTTTAAATATATACCTATAAATTTATGGATTTTTTATTCAATCAAACATTAAATCAATTTATAAATTCATTGATCCTGCATTTTATAGATTTAAAATCCATATATTTAATAAAATCAATGGATATTAAAAACACTAAAAATCCAAACGGTGCTTATAATTATTTCGAGATAATAAAAAAGAATATTATTTGAAATTACACTTGCTCAGCTGAGAAAAAATAACTATATTTTTTTTTATTGGAATAAAAAGCAATCTCCAAAGCATCTCTAATGATACACATTAAAGATTTTTTAAATTAAATAAAAGATATTTTAAAATAAATAATTATCAATATTAATCCAACTTTGGGAAAAATGACCCAAAAGAAAATTCAAACTTTTAGCAAGTTATTATTTTTATTTAAAATTTAAAACATATCAATTACAGCTAAAATTGTATATAATTTTCTTTGATCTTTATATGTGTGTCCCTTAGAAATTGTGATTTACCGAGTTGATTATCACACATTAAACAAAGAATGTAAAATAAATCTATTCATCCATAACCATACCTCGTCTGCCAGTCCAGATACATCATTTTTTTAAAAGGCTAATTACATATAAAATCACCATCTTTATACGATTTTTTTAAAATAACTCGACTTTTAAAACGTGTCAATTTAGGGCATCACCTTTCATTTCTTTTCAAAAATAATATTGACACATTTATAGGTAAAATTTCGCTGACTTGGACACCCGATGAATATGCCACGTGTCCTACCACGTCAGCAAAAACGCCATTAAAAATTGTCGATGTTGTTTTTGAAAAGAAATGAAAGATGGTGCCTTGAATTGACACGTTTTAAAAGTCGAGTTATTTTTGAAAATTCGTGTAAAGGTGGTGATTTTATTTGTAATTATTTTTCATTTAATAAATTTTTAATCTTTTAAAAATAAATAAAAAAAATTAATAAGAGTTTGCTATCTGCTAATTCTGACAATTTCTTTTTTCATAATTTCACATTGTATTCCCAATAACTTTTTTTTGATATAAAAAATAATCTTACATTAATATCAAACAGTTACAAATGTAATAATTTAAAAAAAAGCCTATAACCATTTTTAATGACTTGACATAGTACGAGGTGTAAAGCCTTGTTCGCATATCGTTTTATAAAATAAAATTCAAAATTACATAACTTCTCTATCATAATAATTCATATATATGTACTCATATTTATTGTCACACCACAACCTTTAATAAAGTATATGTACTTTTCTGCATTCACCAAAACTGCCTATATCTCTTTTACATCAAGGTTCTATTGCACCATTATTACCAGCTCATATTACAGCTAGATTACAGCTGTAATTACAGCTCTGCTCAGCGAATCATGTTTATTGTGTGTTCAACAATCACAAGTAACTGTTCATAACTATATGTATAAATAGAGCATTAGTTTTAAGTTTAGTTCTCTGATTTGTAATTTTACAATCCAATTAATATAGATGTTTGTTCTCTGAGTTTGTTTTCTGATAACCTTTGATCACCTCTTATTGTGCTAATATTTTCATTATTTATCCAAAAACAATTAGTAAGAGTTTTCTATCTGCTAACTCAAACAATTTCTTTTTTCATAATTTTACATTGTTTTCCCAATAACTTCTCAAAAATTGATTTTATAATTTCTATATATAATCATATTTATTGTGACACCACAACGCGCTTTGATCACCTCCGATCATTTTTACAGACGTCGGCCACTGCCGCTGGTCTTGAGTACGATATTTTTTATAATAAAATAGAGAAAAGGGTCATTTATACCCTTAAGATTTGACTCGGGGATCAAGTGAGCCCCGAATGTTTATAAAGGTCCATATATGCCCCTAACGTCTTAAAAAGTGAACAATCATGCCTCGATTTTGACTCATGAATGAGATATTGGGGACCTGATTGTCAAAACGAGGGCCTGATTGTTCACTTTTTAAAACGTTAATATTTAAACTTTTTGAAGACTTACTTGATCTTAAAGTTAAACTGGAGGGGATAAATGACCCCATTTCCAATAAAATATAGTAATTTTGCAAAAAAATTACAATTTTTAAAAATTTTAAACATCAAGTAGTATTTTTATGATAAAAAATATCGACTTGTAATTTTAAGAATATTTTTCAAGACATGAATATTTACGCGATTAAACTTTAATTATACATGGATACAACTGCAATGCCACTTATTGACTTCCGCTATTCAATATAGCAGTAGCCGGTGCATCAATTGCAAGCGACGGCTTCCTCTTCTTTGGTGGCAGAGAATGATCAGTTGAAGAGGAAGACGAAAGCTCCGGCGAGCTGCGCTTAAGTTTCAATCTAGATAACTGCAATTCCCAATCATCAGAACCTACCAAATGAGGAAAATTAAGCTTAGCTTTAGTACCACGAATTTGAAAAGCAGCACGGTCATAAGCCATGGCAGCTTGTTGAGGAGTATCATAAGTACCCAGCCACAACCTGGCTCCATTCATCTTAGGTTCCCTAATCTCAGCTGCATATTTACCCCATGGTCTCCTCCTCACTCCTCTATACGGCGCTGCACTTTTCATCGGTGGCGGCGCTTTACTCCCACTTCCATGCTCCGACGCGTTTCCTACAACTTGATACGACGTCGTTGGTGGCATCCACCCGATGTCTAGGGCATCCTGTAAATCACTGTACACAGTCATATCCTCTGAATCGTTGTTATTATCAGGTACATACGACGTCGTTGGTGGCACGGGCACCCATCCGATATCTAGGGCATCCTGTAAATCACTGTACACAGTCATATCCTCTGAATCGTTTGTATGATCAGGTTGATGCGACGTCGTTGGGGGAACCCATCCGATATCTAGGGCATCCTGTAGAGCGCTGTACACGACCATGTCGTCTGAATCGTCGAGGTTTAATGGCAGATCTCCCCAGTTGTCTGTCCAAAGAGGACAAGGATCAATAATGTCATTGAAAAGATTGACAGTACAATTAGGTTCAAGAAGATTTTGTAGAGCTAGGTCTGAATTTAAGGTTACATTTCCGTACATTTTTTGAGGAAAAGAAGTTTCAGTCAAAGAGACTAAGAGGGAAATTTTGACGTAATAAGATTTACTTGCTCGAATATGATATTGACCTTTGAAAGAAAATTGGAAGGGATATATAAGGATGAAAACCAAATAATTAATGGTGTTATTAGTTTAAACTTTAAACAAAAGTTTGCTTCTCTGAACATGAGTATTTGATCACATGTTAATCATGATTAATTTATTAGTTTAATTTGTAAAGATGCTTTAAGTTATGGACTTCGGAAAATGATTGGAACATGGAGGGACAAAGGATTATTTTACCCCTTCAACTTAGTACAAAGATCAAAAGAGTTATTATCGAGCGACCTGGATCAAAACAACCACAAAGAACCGTATAAAAAGCCACTCCTCTAGTCTCACCTCTATCATCTATGTGTCAAACACACTATCCATTACGAAATGGTAAAAAAATTAAAAAACAATCTTTAACATCATTTTTTAAATTGATATTAAGGGTTATTCATGAAAATGGTACCCAATCTTTACTGTTTATCAAAACGGTACCCAATCTGTACCGTTTATCAAAACGGTACCCAAACTTTAATTTGTATCTTTGTGGTACCATTACTTTTATTATTTGTTTTAGATCAGTTTTTATATAAAATTCGGCCACTTTTAATGACGTGGTACCGGAAATAAAAATTTTGATCCATTCGTTTTTACATCAAATGACAAATCAAATAAAATAACAAGTACAAACCCAATAATAAAAATTAAGGTCAATTAAATGTGTCAACCTGATGTGAAAAAAAATAAGAAAAAGTCTTTTCCGGCTGCCATGCATGTCATTAGAAGTTGCTGGATTTTGAAAAAAAAAACTGATCTGAAATAAATAATAAAAATCATGATACCAAAAAAATACAAATTAAAATATTGGTGCCATTTTTATACAAGGTACAAAGTTTGCTACCATTTTGCTTAATAACCATGATATTAATACTTCTAAAAAACCAATTATGACCCTTATGATTCTAAACGCTCAAATGGTAGTGATGGGGCAGCAAAACTGTTAAGTCGTGAATTCAAATTCTCTCACAAACGCTCCGCTTTTTAATTATATAAAAAAATATAGCAATTTTAAATTTAAAAAAATTGAAGGATCTGTTTATAGTTTCTTTTTATTTCCTCTTCTTTATTTCTTCTCTCCCGGAACCATCGACTATGCGGGACATCGCCACCGCCTACCGTTCGTAGCCGCAACCACGACAGAAACTTCATAAGTGACCACCTCCAGCCTCATAAGCCACAACAACAACGATTCATTCAAAGTAGAGCTGGCCATAGGCCGGGTCAGCCCGTGAATCGGCCTGGTCAAATCTGGCCCAAAACCGGTCAAACCCGGAACCGTACAAAAACCGGCTCGGAACCGTTGAACGACTGGTCCGGTCCGGTTACAAATATTTTGAACCGTGAACTAGCGGTTTCGGGTCGGAACCGACGGTTTAAGGGTCGAAGCCCTCTATAAAGTGATATTTAGTTTTAATATTTATTTATAACATTAAAAATTTGTTCTATTTTATTATTTTCTTATAATATTATCTCCGCGTGTTATTTTTGTCACGACCCAATTTTATGGATCGCGGCCGACGCTAGGGTATGGATATGGTCGTACCAAAACCCGTAGCAAGCCTTGCGGAAAACCAATAAACATTTAAACCTGCAGAAAACTGCTCAGGGGCAACCGAAACTCCAACCTAAGTCTAGCAATTTATATTACAGTTTTAATATAAATAACTTAAATATCTGAAATGCTCAACAGCATGCCTTAAATATAATAATAAAATATTTCAGAGTAAACATGCCAATAATAAATAATCGAACAGATCGACAATCTCAAAGTGCAATAACAATGTAATATATAAACTAGTTCTACTGCGGTCTAAGAGTTTGAAAACAGTAACTAATTTAAATAACATAAAACCTCTGAGGAATCAAAGAATCGGAGTGGACCAACTTTCAAATTATAAACCTGGAAAATTTGGGGAAACAACGGGGTCAGATATACTGAGATGAGTTCGCAATACTATTTACATTTATTAAGTTTAAAACCCTTAAATGAAAATATTTTATACTAATATAGTATGATTATGGAAAACAGTATTGAAATGATCCCAGCGTAAGTATGACATAGCATACTGATAAATCCAGAGTGGACGGGAATATATCCTCGTCATATACCAGCGTAAGCAAGACTTTAGTCTGCCGATCTCAGAGTACTTACCGGTGCACACAGTCTCGATACAAGCCTATCGAGCAGCTCGTTTCAATCCAGATCCATAATCCGTAAAAACAGTTCAAAAGCATTTATAATATTAAAATATGATGCGGTACTTAATAAAGCGGTAAATAGCACTACAAACTCATTACTTGCTTATCCACGTGAATCTTGAAAAACAGCTAACCCTGCGTAGACTCCGAAGCACGAGCAGTCTACGGGTCTAAAACAATTGTATAAGTTAAAATCCGATCAACCCCTAACTCTAAGGTTACTAGACACCACATAAAACTGGCATCTTAATAAACAACCCGCGCATAACCAAAGTAATCCATTCAAACCAAATATCAAATTAGGCAAGTTAAGTTTAAATGAGTTCTTATCTTTGAAAACAAGACCAAAGTTCTTAAATACTTATATAATTCTTTCAAACCAAAGAGTTTTCCCAAAGTGGTGTGTTAGCCTTAACTGCAGTATGGCTCAACACAACATGTCGGCCGACATAAGTCTAACCCGACCCAACTATAAACCAAAGTAAAACCAAAGTTTAAATACATCCTTAAATAAAGCCAAAGTATTTAGATTAGAACTCATACCCTAACTTAATAATGCCAAAATCATAGAAAGCAACAAAGCCAAATAAACTTGCCAACTCTTAGCAAGTATCACCTAAGGTACACTTAAATATATTACCTTATATGGAATCCATAAGATTCAAACATCTTTCAAATATCGACTTGAAACTAAAATAGATTAGGTAAAGCATAACAATCAAAACAATATCTTACATAGCTTATATACTGAATATCCAAGTGCTTACCAAACAACCTAAGGTAACTAACATCTTTTATACCAAAACAATTTCCAGCCACATGTAAGTATTCTTAAAACAACGATTTATTCTAATTAAAACCACCTTTAACATATAATCGAGCCTTAACTAGCCAATTATCTTCAATCACCCAAAGTAGGAATTTCCCATTAACAGTCTTTTAATCTTTAAACAACATTTTCAGCTTTTAGTTTATAGTTTAAAACAAAATTCAATTTCACAACTTAACCAAAATGATACATTATTTCATTTAAACGATTCCTCCGAATCACCCAATGTATTGTTAAACATCTAACAACCTATGATTCATTTACTTTAAAATTTTCAGATTTTTAATAAAGGCTAAAAACAGAAATATAAATCCAAAACTCCAATACGTTGATTAACAAATCCAATGCATCAACTCAACTAAATCATCCAAGGTATAAACAACATACAAAAGCCAAATACGATATCAATTAACAATTTCCAGATTTTATATTGCATACAAAACAGAAAATAGTAAGCCAAACACCCTAAGTAAGGATTTAGCACAACAAAGATCCTATAATAAAACCAATGTAAAAGGAGTTACTAGCCTTTTGAATGATCAAAAGAAGAGAACCCAGAAATTTATTGATTAGAACAAGCCTACAATCAATCAAACACCATAGCTAATGAAACCAAAACGAAAAGACCAAGGAACCAATGAATTAATCAATGAAAGATAGATTATAAACACTTACCAAATGTTATGGACACCAATAATCAGAGGAAAATCGCCTAGGAATGACTTAGAATGAGTTTAAGGTTTTAAAAATTGAATAGGGGCTGTTTAGGTCGAGTAAAAGCCTATTTAAAGCCTCTAAAACAAACTTGTCCGGTTCTATGGCCGGTTCTGCCCAGTAGAACCGGTTATAGAACCGGTTTACTCACTGAAACCCAAAATAACAAAGTGGACAGGACCTACGACTTGATCTACCCAGCAGGTCCGGTTCACAGGTCCGGTTGACCCGAAAACGGGCCGAACCAACGATCCGAACGGTCGAATGAAAGATAATCCTCTTAGGTACAACATATCCAAAATGCAGCCCGATCCGACCGTTCAATTGGGAGATACGGACGTTTTACTACAGCATAGCAGATTTGGAAAACATGTAAACATTGTTTCGATAACAACCCGGAAATAAATCAATTCAACATCAAATACTTAGAGGCTCAAGGGGTACACATAAGTCGCTCAACATGACACAACCAAGGTACCATATATGCTAATCCGAACATATATCAATCCGAAAATAAGTCGGAATCACAACGAGAAAATGACGAAGCGAAAACACAGCCAAAGTCCATCACAAACCAAACTTTAAACGGACAACCAAAGCACCAAAACAAGTCGGAAAATACGGGATATTACAATTTTATTTTTATATTATAATTTTTTAGTAATTACATTTTAATTTTACTTTCAATTTTTTCTAAACCGTACAGAACCGGAACCGGCCGATTCTGAACCATCATGGAACCGTCACTTAGACGATTCCGGGTCGGTTCTAATTTTTCTTGAACCGCGATCCGGCGGTTCCGAACTGCAACCGCCGGATTATGGACCGTGGTCACCTCTAATTCAAAGCCACAACATCGATCGCACCAAAAATCAGTAACGGCCATCCGTTCAACCATCGCCAGAGACGCAAGCATATATGGCCAACAACTGTTCTTTGAAGTGAATAAAGAAATAGACTGGCGGCGAAAGATGAAGGAGAAAGTGAAATGGAACAATTAGATTTAATTAGGGATAAGTAGAGTTAGTTATAATTAATTATAATTTTAATTAAAACTAAATTAAAGTTTTAATTAGGATGATAATTAGAGGGTTTATATTTGATAATTGAAGAGGGGGAGCGTTTGTGGGAAAATTAAACTCATGACCTAACAGTTTGTTTCACAAAACTTATACCATTTGAGTTATATCTTATTGATGTTTATAATTAGAGTTGGTTAGAGTTCCGATTAAGTTAATTAAAATAACAGTAAATCCTACGAGTGCCATCGACTCCATTCAATTGAACATTGAAGACGTCTTAGCTGACACTGAGAGTTGGAATGTTCAGCATGTTCGAAACCAGTGTAAACCATGTTGCACACGCTTTGGCGAAATGGTGCGAAATGAAAAAAATTTATTGGTAAAGATTGTACTTTTGACAGAAATATTTCTTTTCCGGTCAATGAACTTGTTAGCTTTTTATTTGATTAATAAAGTTCAATTTTTCTTCTCAAAAAAATAACTGGAACTAATTAATTTAATTAAATATTTTTTCTTTTTTTGTTAATGGGGAAAAACAATTTGATTTGTCATTGTTTGGAGGAGTGAAATGATCTTTTTGTTCGAACTTGGAGATACGAATTGCACGTTGACCGCCTTATACTGCCAAAAATGTCACACTTGCATTTTGTTTTGTAGTTATAATCATACTTAACAATTAAATCATAAATCTAATTTGTAGATTCTGAAAGCAACAACGTAGGCTTCATTTTGTACAAAGTATAAGATTTATGAGCGAGAATATAAGATATTTTTACCATATTATATATATGGCTTTTCCTATAGTATTTTTATATGTTTGTATGTTTTTTTTTATTAATGAATGATATATGTACTAGTTCATCCATAATTAGTGAATTGTAAAAAAACTATAATTATAAATATAAAAATAATTTAAACTTCTAAAATCATCCAGATTAGAAAAAGAAGAATTTAAATGAAAAGTCTTGTAAAACCACCTTATTAATGCTATTAAAAATGAAATTGTCAATTCTGCTTGTCTTGAATTTGAAAATTATTTATTTTTCGCTTTTCATAAAAATTAATTGAATAAGAATCAAATCAAATCAAATCAAATTCCATAAAATCTTGTAATTTTTAATTCTTGCAGAGACTAGACCTTGCCTGTAGAAATGCTCTAAAGAGAATGGTAATTTATTACTCAAACAAACAACATGCATCCAAGTACGCTAAGCGAAGTAACAAAGAAGCAAATTATGACCCGCTGACTTCTTCTCGATACATAACAAACAATTGATGTGTTTTTGCAAAATAATACCCTTCCTAATCAAATAATACTCCTAATACCCCTATTAATAATAATAATAATAATAAAATTGAATTTAGCTACCATTAACAATAAAGAAGATTAATTGTTTTTATCTAGCGATAGCCACAAAAAAAAGACTATGAACAGTTAGGATTTGTGGATAATACAAAAAACTAGTGTTTTAAGAGCTCTTATTCTCTATAATATATATATATATATATATATATATATATATATATATATATATATATATATATATATATATATATATATATATATTGCTCTTTTGGTTTTGTAATGTTGTCCTTTTTTATAAGTTTTCCAATTCCTAATTCTTATTTGCAATATTAAGTATTGCATAACCCTTGAGCTATCAAAACTAAAGACTTCTTCTTTTTCCAACCCAATTATAAACACATTCCAAACAGGACATCATAGTTCATGGCTTCAAGCTATAATTATGAGTATCATGTACATTTTTTATTAATTAACAAGAGAAATAAAGCCTCTCAAAAAAAAACAAGAGAAATAAAGATAATTAATTATGAAGATAATAGTTGCTTAATTATACTATCTAATGTGCATTGAAGCTTGCTTGGTTACACAGGAGGATCGATCTAAGCATATTCTAATATCTTGTTTTTTTGTTAATTTTTTTTTTGATGAATATTTTTTTTGTTAATTAACTAACTAGAAGAATAAATTAAAATTTCACGCAACAACCAACGAGTTATAACTGAAAGGATATAAGCATCGGGTAGCAAATTGTACCAGTCGTGAATTCAATTGTTCCCACAAGTACTTTTCTTGTCCAATTATAAAAAAAAAAAAAAAAACCAACATTCTTACACCCATTTGAATTGTAAAATTTAAAATTCGTACAAAAAAATTGGATAAAAATAAAATCAGTAGATTTATAAAAAATAATTCATCACTTTTAATAAATAATTATTTCTATTTTCCGCCTAAAGTGAGATTTTAAGTGATATTTTCTAGAAGATGATAAATTTTCTTAATGTTTTCACTAAAAGATAAATACCGATGAATTCAGAAGTTATTGTTTTGTTCATATAAGATTCTTCAAATCAAATAGCGTCTAATAGAAAAAGATAATTTACTCATCAATGATAGACGGATTTGATAGATTCGTTTATCATTATACAATAATTTTATTCTTGTACTAAAACACATGGTCAAATAATACTTGACACATGCATAATAATAATATAGTGATTTTGTCTTTAGTAAGAAGTTGCATCAATGCAAACTTCTAATGCAAAAAAAAATACATTTTGTTGTTAAATTTTCATAATACATAAGTTAAAATCATCCAAAAATACCCTTTATCTTATTTTTTTCATTAATTCAAATTTTATCTGAATTTTTAATTTTTCAATTTTGATTGTGCTCCTTTTTCCAAATTATATTTTTTTATTAAAAAAATTCAAATATATATGTTTTTTAAATTTAACACATAAACTAAATAAGCTCTTAGAACATCTCCAATGCACCCTTTATAACAAAGAGTAATTTTAAATAGAAAGCATTTTAAATATAACGAGTATAAATTTTAATTTTAGTTCAATAGACTCTTCAATTTACAACCTTTTATTTTATTATATTTTTGGAAATATCAAATAATATTGATCTATTAATTAATTAATTAACTATTTTATTATTTTCTTTTAATATAGAAAGGGGATAACATTATTTTTTTAAAGAAAAATTTAATAAAATTATTTAAAAATTGAAATTTTATTGATAAAATATGAAGTAGATAGCGAATATTGCATCTCTATATGTGGAGAGCCAAATTCACTGAGATTGATGTTTGTCGAAATTTATTTATATTTTGTAAATTTTATTAAATTTTTTTGCCTTCTCTAATGTTTTTTCCAATCACGACTTTATGATTGTGCTAATAAAACTCATCATTTATCTTTAAAAAAAAATTGTCAATTTGAAAGAGTGCATTGAAGATGCTCTTAATGTTTAAGAAATAAAAAAAATTAAGTAGCTAGATTTAGTCCACCACGTTATTCATAAACTGAGTAATCACACTATAACACGTCATTATATTATTTCTATCATTTCAATATGTTAAAATATGAGGGTCAGTTTATAATGAAGTGATGACTGATCTACCTAATAAGAAACTATTACTAATTGGTTTTATTATCAAAATATGAGTCTAAATTAATTTAGTTGACCAAGTATTAATTCAAGGACATTTTAGATAATTATTTAATCAACTAACCTCTAAAGAAGAAAACCAACCTATAATTTAGGAAAATTAAAAAAAATTAGCCTATTTTTATGGTCGGGGAGAGTATTAGACAGAATTGATAGATGAACCAAAATAATTATAATATTTTAAAAAACAAATGGCGGGATTCTACCCTCATAAAATATATAAAAAAAATTTAATAAAAAATTGCTAATTGAAATTCGTATTACTATTTTCTTTTCTTTTTTTACTTCATCAAATTTCATTAAATCGAATATAAAACAGTTACATACATTTGTAAGAAACTTATCATAGTTCGAAAACTAAACCTAATTACATGATATGTAACAGACAACATACTGCTGATTCTCAGATCTTATAAAAATAAAAATAAATTATTAATTGTTTCGCTAATTAAGTGCAATCCTTAATCAATTGGTGATCACGTTCTTCAATCACCACTCGTGGTACCCGATGCAAGCACTATCTGATAAACCCTTCATAAAAAATGGACAACAAACTTTTTATAAAGAAAAAATAACATACCATTCATAAATAAATGACAAAATAAAATTTTCAAAAAAAAGACAAGCAATGAAAGATAAACAAAATTAATATAACTCTATTTTGTTATTAAAAAAACTTTTATCTATCTCCGCTTCTTAATAATTAAATTGGATATGCCCATTGTTACTAAATTTTAATCCATTAAAAAATAATAAAAAAATGACTATTTATTATAGGCCTAATATCTCAAAAAACTGTGATCTTTTAACCCCTTTTTAATTCTATTCTGACGTTGAAAACTGGTCAATTTTACCCTATTTCTCATTTTCTCATTTCAATTGTACCCTAATTTTTTATTTTTTTACAATTCTTTTATTTAAATGATGAAATCATTTAATGAACTAAGTTTAAAGATAAAATTAAATTATTTTCATTCAAAAAAAAGTACAAATAAATCTTTTATTTTTAAAAACTAACTAAAAATCATAATCAATTGACACTAATTTAAATTCTTAATTAATTTAATTGAATCTAAATAAATTTTCAACATAAACAATTAATATATGCTATGAAGAACGTTTTTTAATTTTTTTTCCAAACAAAAAAACGTCAATTTAATATTTCAGGGTACAATTGAAACACAAAAATGCGAAAGTTGACCAATTTTTAACGTCAGAGTAGGATTGAAAAGGGGCTAAAAGGTCGGGGGGTTTTTGAGGCATTAGGCCTTTATTATATTATATGAAAATAAAATTACATAAACAAAAAATAAATTATTGACGGATGCCGAAAAAAAGATAACAAAAAAGCTTTTAGCGGCTAGAATTTTTTTTACTATCTCCTATATATAGTATTACTAAAGAAAATTAGCATTATAACTTTATATCTACAATCTTAAAAATCTTTGCTAAGTTCTAGTATAGCTCTTCAACCCAAAGACTGTAATTAAATATTACACTCACATAAGTCACATTTTTGTATAATCATTTCAGCAATCGCATGTGGCTCTATCTTTTTTTATTATTATTACTATATGACTATAACTAATTTAAAATCAAGGCTATTACGCGTATCTCTGCCTTAATTAGACCGCATAGCATCCAATTTCAATTGATCAATCTTTCCAAAGGAAACAAATAATTCATAGATAGAGTACAAAAAGTTGCCTGTTGTACCAGATACTAAATAAATATTACAAATTTAGAACACGTGATTGATCTCAACAGTGATATAAAAAATGAAATTTCATACAAATGCAGATTCTTCAGCAACACTCGAAGACCTAACCCTAATTTTGAAAGAAAAAAAAAAGTATGTACATTCAGAAGCTGAACAAGAACTTTTTTAGCCGAACTGTACATCGTTGGATTATTTTATATTTTGAGCCAATTTTTATGTTGTTTGAGGGTTAAGTTTTTCATAGTTATCAAATTATACATTTTTAATAAAACAAAAAATAGCATTTCATTTGTAACTTTGATAAGCCAATTAATACATTTTATAAATGGGATGTTACCCGTTTGTTTATATGTATTTTTGTTTACGTGGCTGCCGAATTTTTTCCTCCTCTTCTAAGTTTTTCATGTCACCTTATGCATCAACGATTAAAACGACAAACACTTAATAACTAAACGGAAATATGTATGAACTTTGATTATGAGCGAGTAATTACCTTATGTTGGTAAAAAAAACATTAGTTGGATTACTAAAATATTTTAAATAAAATGTTGATAGCCGTTTTATTAAAAGCGTATAGTTATTTTCAAAAAAAAAATATAATTCAGTGACAATAACTTATTTTAACCCTATTGTTCGAGTTTTTTTTATAATTTGCTATACCAACGATATTAATTAACTCAATTTTTTAAAAAAATCATTCGATCTTTTTAAAAATGATTATTTGGTTCCCATCAGTTTTTAGACATCTCGAAAACGATGTGTAACAGTCGCCCCATCTTGGTTCCGCCATATAATTCCTCTAGCCCTAACCTTTAAAATAAAATTAAACTAGTGAATAGTTGAAAAACTTATATTAATTATGAAAGCAGAAAGCTCCTCATCATCATCACAATCAAATCCATCATTCAGTAATCTTCTGAAGTCAATTCAGCAACATCTATTCACTGATGATTTTGAAACTCCTTTTCTTACTATTGCTGATCCATTTCATTTTGCTTCCACCATTTAGACAGTAGAACAGAAATCCTGGGCGGTGGCCTGTGCTAATAATGTGCCGACGAGGAAGAGGAAAAGGATTCGAAGGGCAAATATGTAGAAAAGCAGAACATTAATGTTCAATGAGCAGTGTTTCTTGCTTCTCTTTTATACTTAAGTATATTGATTTTTTTACTCAGTACGATTTTGACCTATCTCTTTGGTAAAACTAACTCATAATTTATTTGATAAAATTGGTACTTTAGAAAGATTATTTATTTATTTATTAGATTTTCAAAAAATTCATTTTAATTTTTTAATTTTTAATTAGTACTAGAAATAAATTTAAGAGTTAAATTGAATTTTATTTCTTTCAATGAAGCCCCTAGTAACATTAATTTGACCTAATTGATAAAATTTTACGAATTAAAGGAGCTAATTGGTAAAAAAAAACTAACTTATATGTTAATTAACTATCGCATATAAGTTTAAGGGGCAATTGATGGATAATTGAAACTTACCATACTTATTCATTTTTGCAATTTGGTTACCGAACTTAAAAACGTAACAAATCGATTACCGTATTATACTTTTAGTGGTTCCGGCATATTTCTAATAAAATTTAGCCAATCTATACTTATGTGCCAGCGTGTTTGTGCTTCAATTTCCTCTTTACCTACACATCGGAATCATCGATCTCACAACTTTTTACGATACCACCTTTCCTACTCTCCCAAATTTGAAATTTTAGAGTGTGTGACACATTGGCATAAATTGGTCGGATTTTATTAAAAAAATTGTCATAGTCACTAAAAATATAGTAAATTAACCAATTTGTTATGTATTGAAATTTGGTAACCAAATTGCAAGAAAAGAAAAATACGGTAACCCCCATAATCAATTATCCGGTCATTGATACTTAAGTGCATACTCATCTGAACAACACAAAATAGAATTGGTTTTGGTTAGAGCATTGCATCACAAAAAACAACGGCATGATCTTTAACAAAACCGAAAGTAAAGCTGATCCTGTCTTCATTCATACTTCACCCTCTAAGCTAAAGCAATTGCATGACATTTTCATGCAAACAACAATCCAAATTACCCTAACTAATATTTCTTATCCCATCATCCATAACACAAGAGAAACCTCATAAGCATCAAATACGTTACCACGGACACTTCATTCAATCAACGTGTTCCGTTTCGGAAACGTTTCGGACACTTGACGTTTCGGACACGAAATTTCATTTTTTACATAGGGAACCTTGAAATAACACTGTTTCGCCGTGTCCGAGTGTCTTGTTTCCCCGTATCCGTGTCCGTGTCCGTGCTACCTCCTTCCTAAACCTATATAAATACCATACTGCACCCTCCTCTTTTATATACCAAGCATAACTTAATCAATTAATTTTCAGTTAAAAAATTTATTTTAGTGACTCCAAAAATGAAGGGATCATCAGTCATATCAATGCTAATTGTGTTTGCCATTGTTCAGCTAATGGTGACACAAGGAGAAGGTCTGGACTGTGGCCAAGTGAACTCTTCCTTGGCGACTTGTATTCCGTTCTTGACCGGATCGGAAGCTTCTCCGTCTGCGTCGTGCTGTGGCGGAATCAAGAATTTGAAGAAACTCGCACCCACCACCGCAGACAGGAGAGCTGCGTGCGAATGTATTAAGACCGCCGCTTCTCATTACCCTACCATTAAGGACGATGCAGCTTCATCTCTGCCTAAGAAGTGTGGTGTTGATATTAATATCCCCATTTCTAAGTCTACCAACTGCCAGGCGTATGTTTTACTATATTAATTTTTTTATTAACTCATTTTAATTAGTGTTTTATGAGGACTAATTTTCTGTTTTGATGTTTGTTTTTTGTTTCTGGTTTCAGCATTAACTAATTCAAGATGATCATTATAAAAAGTCTTCAAGCGGCGTTGGACTTGGATGAATATTAGTTCTTCAGGATGATCCTTTTGTTATGTACTTGAATGAAATTCAATAAAGATTGTTTTCTCATGTGATTTTCTTCTATTTGAAATCTTTCAATTTAACCGGCAACATATAAATTAATCCATTTATCACTTGACACGTGGCGTTAACGAATGTATCAGTCAATCAATAAAGAACTTTTAATCTTAGTTGAAATATTACCAATCACTGTGACATTCATATGTAGTTCATGTTAAAATTACAAACTCGGTAAAATTCGTGAATTGTTTTGCTATTGCCCCCAAATTATCATGAATTAATTTATTTTAAATAAAATTTAAAATCCTCATTGTTCTAAATCCAGATAGCTAAATAAAAGATTTGTTATACATCTTGGCAAACGCAATTACTGATCCAGATATTGATAAATAAATTTTGAATCAAAAAAATGACATTTTGATCCAGCAATTTTACATTTAAGTTACTTTAAGTTAAGTATACTCAAGAAGCAAACGGAAAAGGTCAAAAATCAAAGATATACAATTCAACGTTTAATTTATTTTTATGATAAACTAGTTTATATTTAAAGAAAAAATAAAAAAAATATAATAGAAAGATACTTTTTTGGGGTAATTTCAAAACAGATCATGAATTTTACTATGTTTTGTATATTTTAACACAAACGGTCAATTTTGAGAATTTAAAACCTAAACTATTTTTTCTTTTTTTGTAATTTAGAACACCAGACAACTTTCGTATAATTTATTTTTGATGTGGATGTCAAAACAGTCCACATTGATATTTTTCATTTAAAATACAATGATATTTCGAATTACAAAAAAAAATATAATTCTAGTTTTAAATTTCCAAAACTGAAAATTCGTGTTAAAGTTGTTAAACAAGTTAAAGTTCATGATTTATTTTACAATTAACCGTTAAATTTAAAAGGATATTGCTTACAATTTTATGAGTAATTTATCTCGAATGGACTAATTCGTTATAATGATAAATTAAGTAACTATAATATATTTTACCTTTGTCAATTAAATTATAAAGAAGAGAAGCTTTCACCAATGCCATTTCCTTTTAAACCTTAATTTCCTTTATATTCAAACATAAAAAAATAAAAAAAATTAGATTTCATACACATAAACTATTTATAGATTGTAGGCTAAACTCATCTAGAGGCCCTTGTACTATATCAATTTTGTTCAACAAGCACCTGTACTATTTTTTTATTCTTCAGATCCCTCTACTTACATAATTTTTGATTTTCAGGTCCTTTTTTAGTTTTTTTCAGTCCCTCTACTTACAATTTTTTTGTTCCTCCAGTCCCTCAAAAGGACCTGAAAATCGGAATTTCGCCAAGTACAGGGACCTTAAGAACAAAAAAATAGTATAAGGACTTTTTAAACAAAAATGATATAATACAAAAGTCTCTAGATGAGTTTAGCCTAAATTGTATGTCAGTTTTTCTACTTTTATTTTGATGTTCCAAAAAAATGCCACTTTTCTATTATAAACTCATAATTTTTCTCTTTTGCCCTTACAGAGTGTGATATATTGCACTCTTAAAAATCACTCATTTTTTATTAAATTTGAGATAATTTAATTTTGACTTAACGTCTTAAAAATACTAAATATTTTCAAATGAGGTCAATTCTGATTAAATCTTTCAAAAACACTATTTTCAATAAATATATTTTAATTTTAGCTAATCACTCATTTTTTTAAAAAAAACATGTCAAACCTTTTCGATTTGTTTCAGTTATGACCATTTCGAATAATTTTTATGAATATTTTTCAAAGGAAAAAAGTTAAATTTGATTATAATTGTAAAATATTTTAAAAGGTTTGATATTTTAAAACAAATAATAAATGATTGGCTAAAATTGAAATATACTTATTGAAAGTTTACTAAAATTAGATTTTTAAAGGGTTTTGGTTAGAATTAACTTCACCCAAAAATATTTGGTATTTTTAAGACATTAGGCCTTCTATTTTACGGGAAATTCTTACCTACACCCGGTACATAAAAAAATGATGGACCTGTCCAATGAGGTGTTAGAGAAATGAGAAAAAAGAGAAAATTGTGTTAGATTTACTAACACGGCAACACCTCATTGGATAGGTGTATGGAAAATTCATAGATCATGTCTAGGTTAGGATTTCCCCTATTTTACATTTGGTCATTGCAAATGCGAATGTTGTTCACCATGAAAACTTCTAATAAACCATTACAGGTCATGATATGCAATAAAGTGTAAATTGGTTTCCTGAATTTTAACGTTTATAGTTATACTATCTTGGAAAATATATAAATCATATATAACCGTTTAAAAGTGTTTTTGGTTTCGGCAGGTACTGTAGTCTTTAGACATTGAAATGAGCAAGTGACATTTCAAAGTGCAAGAAGCAGCCAAAATAATATAACAAAACTTCTATCATCTTTCATCACTCCTGACCCACAAATTCTAAATTCTAATCTTGCAATACCCTATAAATACCGCATTTCATTACTCCTTTTACTCATCACACTCAATTTCGGAAACACAAGCTTAAAAAATCTCGGTTGATTAAGCAATTTCATATATACTCGAGTGAAAATGAAGGGAGTTATGATCTCGATGTTGGCCGTGTTCGCCATTTTGCAATTTGTGATGCCAGGAGAAGCTGTGGACTGTGGGCAAGTGAACTCATCCTTGGCAACTTGTCTTCCATTCCTGACAGGAATCGATGCTTCTCCTTCGACTGCATGTTGTGCTGGGGTTGAGAAATTGAAGTCACTTGCTACCACTACCGTCGATAAGAGAGCTGCATGCGAATGTGTTAAGGCAGCTGCTGCTCGCTACCCAAACATAAAAGGCGATGCTGCCTCCTCGCTCCCTAAGAAATGTGGCGTCGACTTGAACATCCCCATCTCCAAAACCACAAACTGTCAGGCGTAAGTTTTCTTCAATTTCTTGTCCTAACATTTATTTCACTCATAGCACGCATCATACTTGCATTGTATACTGATCGTTCATCGCTAATTTAGTGGTCCTTTTTTAATCTTTTTCGTGCAGCATCAACTAAGATGAAGGTGGACGAGCTGAGAAATAAAGGAAGCTTTTGTGTTCTTGAGCTGTTGACATTTTCTGAATAAAAATTTATTGTCTACAACTTTGGATTCTTGATATGATGAAATGAAAATTTGTTCCATTATAAGCCATGTGCCTCCTCTCCTCTTTCTCTGCTCTCAGAATATTGAAATATCAACTAAAAAATATGCATTTGGTATAAAAGCAGATTCTGAACATGGGGGATCTTATCAAATCTCGAAGTAAAAATATCAGACAAAATTGAGACAATTATATCCACTCACTTACATGTATTACAATCTAAAATAGAATTTGACCAGTAACAAATTTGTCAATAGCATACTACAAATATGAACCACTTCTGGTTCAGAACTGCACAAAATGAATTGGATTCCATAATTTTATCAAGTTTTATTTTTACAATAAGCAGAAAAAAGTTTAAGTAACATCAATATTTTCAATTATTTCAAAGTGCATCTGCAAATTGGAAGGGCTATCAGCAAAATAATATCTCTCACATACCTTTAATTTCCCTCCACTCTTTTGAGCTTCAGATTCAAGTAGATTACGAAGCTGGTCTTTTTCTTTACGTATCAAAACTCGCTTGCTATCACACCACTGCCTCGGTGTTCCATGAATGATAAAACGAATTCCTGAAACCCCTCGCGTTAGACGTTTAGAGATTCCCTCAAGCACATTTTGATCAGTGATGTATGCACCAGCAGAATTTAAACCCACATCCACATAATGGATCTCAGTAATACTATTTAAAAGGTCGTCCTTACTGCATGGTATAATTTGAACCGCTTCTTCAGAATATTCCCTGCTTTTGTGATGCTCCTGGGTATTTGATTTTATTTCTGAAACACTAAGCTCTGCCACCAGTTGGTTAAGCACAGTACCGCCTTTACTAAACCCAAGAACGTACGTCTTTGGCTCATAATATGACGAAGATGCACCCGTTGATAATGGTTTTTTCTCTTCAGTTGAAATGGCCTTCTTTGCCTGTCACGTTGAAAACCGCATTTACCTTAAACGAGCCACATTCAAGTAATTTGCTAAGCAAGACAGCATTCAAATGTTTGATGATGGACTATTGGTATACCTCTTTGAGGCAATTTGATAAGAGGGAGACGGTCGAGGCAGAAGCTGGAAATCCAGCAGGGCAGTAAGATTTCGGTTCCCCCCACCGATTCACGGAAGGAATGAAGTCTCTATAAACAGCAAACAGCCCATTAAAAATGGAAGCTTCAATAACCCAAGCATTGACAGAAGCACCAAATTTAGAGACCAAAACATCAGCTATTCTCTGTGGGTCAGACAGCCTCTCAATCACAGGATTGTTTGTCCCTTCCACTCTATCTCCAGAGAAAAAGATGGCATTTGCAGAAGGTACCTAGCATCAACCACAGAACAGGTCAAAAGGACAATGAAACAAATTGACAAATTTCTTAAAAATAATATCTTTTTTTTTAAGTTGAAGCTGAAAGAACTTACAGCTAGTGATTTGGAATTAGGGGACAGGCAAAGAGACACAGCAACTCTGCAGCAATGGCTGCTGCTAGGATCCACAGGAACCTTTAGAATACTTCTCCAGTGCTCCATAAGTGATTTCACTGCTACAAGAAACAAAGACAAAACACTTCAATTCAAAATTTCAGTTAATGATCATTCCTGACTGACAAGCAATCATGTAATATGACCAATGAGAATTAACATTGAGATAAAATGTGACTTGAAAGTTAATAAATATGTCACTAAAAAAGTTCAGCTGGAAATTTTCACAAACACCTGGTGTGCAACACACGTGTTGGTAATAATCTTTTTTTTTTTAAATGTGTTGGTAATAATCTAGTTTAGCATCTAGGAAGAGTTTTTCTGTCGGTTCTCTCCGGTTAAAGTCTTGGGCCAATATAACAGTGTCAAAATTGTTGGGGAAAAATTGAAAATTATCTAAAAAGAGAAAAATAATCTCACAAATACGGATGTCATAAATTTATTGGGACCAACACTTTATTAACTTCCTAATTACTCTTTTAACACTTAATTTCACAAACATTTCTCATCCAACACGTGATTTTGAAAAATAGAAATCCTTAAATTCAAGCAATTTTCAGATCAAAAGAGAGGGTTTAGGCGGCAGTAGATCGGAGGAGGCCCGGGCAGCAGCTCGAAGAGAACGTTTCATGCGCAGCAGATCGGAAGAGACCCAGACATCATCAGCTCGAAGAAAACGGTACATGCGGCAGCAGATCGGAGGAAGCGGCCCAGGAAGCAGCAGTTCGGAGGGAAAAGTTCAAACGGCAGCTGAGTTGCGGCAAAGGCAAGTTCCCATGAAGAGATTCATTATAATTCTAATATCCCAGCTGAGTTGGAAGCTATCAGATATGAGGATGTTGAGTTAGCTGTAGAGAATTACTTGTTTTGTTTGGTTTCTTTTGGCTTCTTTGTAATCAAAAAGATATACTATAGTAATTCTTCCTCTTTTTTCAAATTTGAAACTTGGATTTCATTTATTCAATTAAAGAATAAATAATAAATTTCTATTTTCATTTTCTCAGCTAGGAACAGCCACAACATTTAAATATAACTAGATACACAAAGTGCACGTACTATATTTTAACATTAAACTGATACAAAATATACATAATTTATACAAAAAATATACAAAAGTATATTAAAATTAATTAAATATATAAAGTATACAAAAAATATATCAAAAGTATATCAAAACTATTGATTTTAAAAATAAACTAAAATACAAAAAGTATATTTATTATATATTAAAATTATACAAACAATATATTAATTTTTTTTGATTAAATTAAATACATAAAATATACACATTCTATTCTTAATAAAATTGCAAGAAAATTATCAATTACAGTATTGCTAGAATATCTTAGATAATTATTGTTGGAATGGAGTTACAATAATGCAGAAACTGTTAACGACACATTCACAAAGCTTATGAAGAGAGCAGAAGATATATTGAATGAAAAGTACATGGTGTCATTGTTTATAAAAGTAAATATACTAATTTTATTAAATTATTATCAAACAGTATTTGGTATTATCTTTTTTATTTCTTTTTGGAAATAATATATATTTTCGCGGCTTTTAGTATATTTTAGTATTTACCAAATATATATAAAAATATATCAAACTAATTATTTTGACATTATAAAATATACATAAAGTATACATAAAAAATATATAAAGTATACATAAAATATATTTATTATTTTTCATAAAATATATATAAAATATACATAAAAAATACACAAAATATACATAGAGTATAATTATCTTTTTTTATAAAGTATACACAAAATATATAATAAAAATATATATTTATTATTTTTTATAAAGTATATATAAAAAATACACAAAGTATACATATTATTATCTATAAAATATACACAAAGTATATAATAAAAATACTCAAAATATACTATTATTTTTTATAAATATACACCAAATATATTTATTATTTTAAAAAAATACCAAATATATTCAAAAATGTATTAGAACTGATTATTTTAAAATTATAAAATATACACAAAATATACATAGAGCATATTTATTGTTTTTTATAAAGCATACATAAAATATACAAGTCCGTTGCCCGGAATAGGTCTAACCCACTTCCCAAATCTAACCACTCCGATGAAATTTCTTACTACATATAGTATACAATAAAAATATAGAAAGTACATTCAATAAAAAATTACTCTCTCCGTCCCAAAATGATAGTAGAACATTTGGAAAAACACGGTAATTAAAAAATATAGTTGCATTACTTAAAATTTGTTATTTTATTTATTTTTTCAATTTTATCCTTTTATAGTTTTTTAGATATATAAATAATTTATTAGTGATTATTTATTTTATTAATCTATTTTGCATTGGTATTAAAAATGATATTTATTTTATGTTGGAACATGAAACAATTAATTTATTTGACAATAACTAAGTATATTTATTGGGGGTAAAAAAGACTTTTAACTTTTAAATTGTTAACCAAAGATAAAAGGTACGTATAATTTGCGACGTCCAAAATAGAAAGGCGACCTACTTTTATAGGACGGAATGAGTATTACTTACTTTAAGAGCCATCTTATATAAGTTATGCTATTATGTATCAAAAGTCTACAAATTATTTATTAAAATTATATAAAATGTATGTCTAAATTAAATACAACAAGACCAATTTATAAACAAAAAATATACATATAATATACCAAAAGCATATTTTATAATTATTTTAACATTTTTATAAAATATACACAAAATATATATAAATTATACATAAAATATACTTATTATTTTCAAAAAAGTTTTGATATTACAAAAAGAATACAGAGAAAAGACAGAAAGTATACAACAAATATACATTATTTTAAACAGTTTCTATCAAATTCAAAACACAACATGACATAATTACTAACAAAATATACACAATAAGTATAGAAAATAGACAATAAGTATACAATAAATTAAATTTGAAACAACTAATTATCAAATTTTAAACCAAACATAATAATTAGTATATTTTTTGTATATTTTTAACATATAGAACAAATTAAATGGATGGGAAAAAGAATAGTTTTATGAGTTTTCTTGATTTCTTCTATTTTTATAAGTCAAAAAATCTAATAAAGAAACTATGAAACAAAGATGCTCAAATTCTAACAGACCCGAATACAAATATGCTCAAAGAATCCATCACTTATCTTATAATTTGAAGAATCACAATATTTATGAACTTTAGTTGAACAACACTGTAAAACAAACTGACAGATTGAACAATTCATAAAGCCAAGACGAAGCTCTTAACAAATTTACAAGAAACATCGGTCTAATCATCTCTGCCGTCACCTTTCCCATCACCTTCATAACCACCTCCGATCTCACAAATCCTCCCCCAAATCTCCTCCGAAAAATCGCCATAACCGGCAATCTAGGCTGCCTAAACAAAACAAAACCACTCAACTCCTCATTACTTTTCATTTCCTTCAAATCCCTCGGCGTTCTCATTTCGCCAACCGCCATAACATCGATGATCACCTCATTATCATCGTCACTGTACCACTCCTTCACCACGTCACAACGCCGACCACGCGACGAGCGCGTACGCCGGAGTGGTAAAAGAAGCTGAGATCGTTAAGTTGCATCACTTACCTAAGTTACCTTGTAACTTAAAGAAGTGCAATATTTATGACCTGGGTAAAATTGCAGCAGCAGTTATGGTTTAAATGAGAGAAAAAAACACAATCTAATTGATTTTGGAATTCAATTTCAAAAAATTAGGCTGGTTTAGTTTTATGATTTTAATTTGTCTTTGGTTTAGAAGAACAAAAGTATGTGGAGGAGCAACTCTGAAAAATAAGTAAGACTAAGGAAATAAACTAAACAAGTGATGGAGATAAATGATTTTGGGTTATCACGTGCTGGGTCAAAAGAAATAAGGTCCAATAAGTATAAAAACTTTCACCAAGTTTATGATCAAAAAATATAATGGAACACGTAATTTTAGAATTATTTTTTAAAATCAAGTGCTCCTTCTAATTTCCTCAAATTGTTGGCCTAGCTGTATTTTCCAGTCCAATCAAGTTGGCCCAGAACAAAAAAGCCCATGGATTTTATCATGCCTAATACATAGGGCTTTGTACATAAACACCCCTTTTAGTGAAGGGGTTAGCTTTTATACGTTCCCAATAAACTTCTGGCACAAATACGCTTTTTTATGAAATATATATTCACCCGTACGCTTTTTCTTCTACCCCTTGCCACATTAATTTCTTTCTCAATAATATCAGCATTTGCACCTTCTAAATAAATAAACTCTAAAACATTTGAATAAAAAATGGTCAGCTCTAATTAAATTGTTCTTCAAATATGTTCTTTTAAAAATACTATTTCTACTCCTAAAGCTGGACTAATTTTTTCATTAAAAGACAAAAAAATATGAGAACGTCATAATTGTAATCATTTATCTAGGGATTGACATGATAACTCAAACTTTGCATTACTTATTGACTATTAAATTATAATTGTAATTTTAATTAGTTGACTAATTAAATTTGTAAATGTGATAAATTTATGACACATGTTCATCTATTTTTATATGTAAATATTTTCCTATACATTAAAACACTTGTCATTTTAATTTTTTAACTTTTTTTTATTTATATCTTATTATTATTTTATCAAGTCATTTTTATTATTTCTAGATATTATTTATTTTATTTAATTAAATATTCTTATCAAATAAAAATATAACAAATATTTTCAAGATATGTACTACTCATTTACGTTATATATATATATATATATATATATATATATATATATATGTGTAATGAGAATATAAAAATAAAATTACATTCGATTTTTAAAGTAGGATAACTCTTTTTAACACGATTTTTTTATCTTTCAATTTGTTTCATTAGGTTGCTCTTTGTTAGATTTTCAGTTGCTTGCGTCGTTTTTTTATAAATTATTGCAGTCATATTCTTGCTAATGTTTTTTATAAAAAGAGTTAATCGTAAACATCATTTTAAAGTAGAGTATTCAATATTTTTATGTACCTTTCAAATGAACTTATAATATTATTTGATAATAACAACCAATAAAATAAAATAAATAATATATATATATATATATATAATAAACAACCAAAGAGCAACTTACAAACAACACAAAAGCAACCAAACAGAAACCAATGAGCAACCAACAAACAACACAAAATTAATTATCGAGTAATCAAAACTGAATTGGAATAAAATTTAATGATAAATAATACATTATAGAAATTATTATAATTAAAAATGATACTATAATTGTTTTGAAATAATTAATTTTAGGCTAATGGTCTGAAAAAAACCTCCACCTTTTAGCCTCTTTTTATTTGCACGTTGATGTTGTAAAATCGTCAATTACACCCAAATCCGCACCTTTATTTTCAATTGCACCCTCAAGCAATAAACTAACCTCTTTTCATTTAAAAAAAATTCAAATCAATACTTTATATTTTAACATATATTCTAAATTACGCTTAATGTTTTATTTAAAAAAAAACCTCTTCTTTTCAAAAATTGAAATCCAATATTTTTTTTTGTTCTAATTATAACATTGATGACTATTTAAATATATGTTAAAATATAAAGTATTAAAAAAATAGGTCAATTTGATGCTTGAGAATGTAACTGGAACCAAAAGGTGTGAATTTTGATATTTGAGGGTGCAATTGAAATGAAAGGTGTGGATTTGGGGGAAATTGACAATTTTACAACATCAAAGTACAAACAAAAGAGGGTTAAAAAAAAATTTCAGACTATTAACACTAAATTTTAATACCAACTGTTTCACAATAAAAAAAATAAATATCAAAAATAAAATAATTATTGTTTATAAAAAATAATAATATACACTTTTATAAATAAAATTCATTTTAAAAAGTTAATTAAAAAATTGAATAATTAAAAGAATAAAAAAATAATTAAATAAAAAAACTATTTAAAAAATATATTTGAATGTCTTATATTGAAATTGTAATAAATTTAAATCAAGTGATAAAAGAATTAAAAAAAGAAAATGAATTTAATTGATAATTATATAAAAAAAAAAAGCAGTGTTGTTAAAGAAAGCAAAGGAAGGTCAACCTATGTATAAAAAAGCGTATATTTGAAAATGAAAATTCACAATTAGATACGCTTGTTAACCTTACTTTAGTAAGAGTGTATTTGCAAAGATTAAAGAAAATAGGGTATATCATGTAATTTCCTCTAATACATACACTTTTATGGGCCGGATTTCAGCAGGTTCGGATTTAACTTAGTGATACTTGACTATTTTTAATAGAAGCTCAAGCTAGGTCCAAACCCAGTTTAGGCCTCGTATTAAGTACTTAAGTCGGTCCACAACAGTTTCAGGTCATTATTATTCGGACTTACATGAAAAGTGATACAATTATAAAAATATAAACAGTACATAAAAATGTAAAATTGCCACGGCATTTGCACATTTACATGCTACTACTGTAAAACTACTCAAGTTCGGCTACGGCGGGCAGATCTAGACGAACGCACGGACGCCCAAACTCATGATCAAGTCTTAATAATTTAGGGGCCGTTTGGTTCGCCATAAAAAGGGGGGAATGGGAATGGGTATGGGAATGGTTCCCATTGTTTGTGTTTGTTTTGTCAAATTGTACTAGGGAATGGGAATGTGATTACCCCCTCAATGGGTATCACCCATTCCCCCTTACCCTATGGGAATGGACTTTTAGGAATGGGAATCAAAATTTTACAAAATATTTTAATAATAAATATATAATTATTAAAAAAATTATTTTTAAATATATATTATAAAAAATATATTAAAATAATAAAAAAACACTTTTTAATATTTTTTTAATAAATAATTTTTTATAATTTTTTTCATTTTTTTCAAAAATAATTTTTTAATTTTTTCGAAAATATTTTTGTTAAATAATTTTTAAACTTTTTTTAAATTTTTTTAATTCTTTTTTTAATAATTTTTTTTTATTAAAAGAATATTAAAAAAAATAATAAAAAAGTATTTTTAATAAATAATAAATATTTTTTTATTAAATTTTATCCATTCTCATTCCTACACTAGTTTTGAACCAAACAAAAAATAAAAACAATCATTCTCATTCTCATTCCTTCTCATTCCAATTCTCATTCTGATTCCCATTACCAACCTTGAACCAAAAGGCCCTTTATTTCTTATTCCAACTTGTATTTGTCAAATCTTGTATTCAGATGAGTCCATCAAAAAAGTTAAATAAAAAAAAGACACAAATTCCTTGATCCTTCCTCACATTTTAAAATTGAAGCAAACCGTACTGCGCCCGTCCTTTGGATAATTGAAGTGCTAGAAACAAAAAGAGAAAATTTGGAATTTATCTATAATAAAGAAATAATAGGACTTTATACCTCAACATGGAAAAAAATGGCAAAAATACATCATTGTTTTGACTTTTTTGTGATTTTACTCTTTAGGTTTAAGTATTTATTATTTTACTCTGACACACACCCACATGACACATGCTCTCTTTCTCTCTCTCTTTTTCTCTTTTTCTCTTTCTCTCTGTCTCTCTTTTTTTGCGTGCATACAGGTCTTCCATAATATTATGCAGAACCATTTTTCATTCACTTCTCTTTTGTTCATTCACTTTACATTCAATTCTTTTTTATTCATTCAATTTTCTTTAGGTCTTCCATAATTATGCAGAACTATTTTTCATTCAATTTATTTTTGTTCATTCAATTCTTGTTTGTTCATTCAATTTTTTTTGTTCTTTAAATTAACTAGAGATTACAAATTTCATTTTCATTTTCTATGAATATTAAATTTTAAAGCAAGCTTATCAGAAAACTAAATGAATGTCAAGAATCTATTTTATTTTTATTTTCCATCTTATTGTCATGTTATTACGAGTATCATATATAGCAGATTATTTTATGATAATGTAATCATATTGCTGGATAATATAAGATAAAATCACAGTATCACATTATCATATGATTATCACTGTATCACCTTATCATATGATTATCACAGCTTCACCTAAAATGTAATTATCAATGTATCATATTGCATTTTAATCTTATTATCATGCCATTATCTGCAATATCGTATGTAGCAGATTATTATCATCTCATTATCATAATTTTTTTATAATTTTTTTCCATGCAAGTATCATATTATCATACTATTATCATTTTATTATCAAAAAGAACCTTATCATAATTCACATTATCATCTCGTTATCATTATTTTTATGTAATTTTTTCCCATAAATATATCATATTATCATACTATTATCATAATTTTATTATTTAATTATCATCTGGTTATCACTGATATCATGAATTTTTTTGTAATTATATTTTCACGTACGTTATCATTTAATTATCATAACCTTATCATACTTCATTATCATCCAGTTATCATAATTTTTATATAATTTTTCTATATAGGTATTATATATCATAACTTTATTATTTAATTATCATCTGGTTATCACTGATATTATGACTTGATTTTGTAATTATATTTTTACGTACGTTATCATCCAATTATCATAATCTTATCATACTTCATTATTGTCTAGTATCATATTATCATATGATTATCGCAGTATTACATTATCACGTGATTATTACAATTTCACCTTATCATATAATTATCAATTTATCATATTGCATTGTCATCTTATTATCATGTCATTATTAGTATCATATGTAGCAGATTGTTATCATAATTTTTTATAATTTTTTTTCAAGCAAGTATCACATTATCATACTATTATTATTTTATTATCAATAAGAATCTTATCATACTATTATCTTCACATTATCATCTCGTTATCATAATTTTTATGTATTTTTTTCATATAGATATCATATTATCATACTATTATCATAACTGCATTATTTAATTATCATCTGATTATCTCTGATATCATGAATTTTTTTGTAATTATATTTTCACGTACGTTATCATCCAATTATCATAATCTTATCATACTTCATTATCATCTATTTATCATACTGTTATGTTATATAATAATGTTATGATAACAACGTGATAATCATATGATAATCAGACGTTGTTTTTTTTATAAAAAAATTATTTCTCTTCAGTTTTATGATAATGATATGATAATGCAGTGATAATTATATGATAATCAGATGCTGTTTTTTTTTGCAAAAATCGTTTATTTTTGGTGCAGAAACTCATTATTTTCATCATAACATTGTTTCTTATGCAGATTTTTAGATCTAAAGTTGAAAAAATTCAAGATTAATTTATTTAGATCTGAAAATTAAAATAAATCGTATTTGTCACCACGAATTAAGAAAAAAATCGTTAGAATCAAATATGAAAGGACGACGAAATGATGGCGGGGCAACAGAGAAACAACGAAAAAAATAGAGAAGAAAAGAAGAAAAAAATAAAAAAAGAAGAAAAAATGGTGAAGAAAAATGAACCCGAGAAGAAGAAGAAAGAGAAAAGGAGAGAAGAAAGAGAGAGGGAGAGAAAAAAAGAAAAAAAATGACAGTTGTTGCTTAGAGTAAAATAAATATGATTAGAGTAAAACAATAATAAGGAGTATGTATAATTATAATATAAACATGTCTTAGAGTAAAAAAATAAATATATTAAAAGGGTGAGGTCTTTTTTTTTATTGAGGTAGAAAATCATATTATTTTCAAAAAAAAGAGTATTTTTTCTAATTTTTTTAAAAAAAATAATGAGATTGGACCTTGTAAAAGCAGTTGCTTCCACATAATGGCAAAATCAATTCTTGTTGAACACAAATGTAATCTTTTATAATTACTAATTAGTAGTCATACATTCAACATGGAGAGAATAATTTATGAGTTGGACTGCAATTCAAAACTCTCTTTTTTTCAATTATTTTATGAATTATAATTCAAAGCATTAATTTATGCTCCACCACTAACTCACTAACAAATAAATCAACTAGTTTTTATTTATGTACTAAATATATGTCCTTGTTGCGTATGTCCAAGCTTCAATTATATTCCAATCGTCTACGAATGAGCAATTCTAAGTGAATTTCTTAATTTTTAGGCCTTTTATTTATATGATGACACGATATTAGATTTATGTAATTATGCTGACTGATTGTGTTTTTTAATGAAAAGTTGAAATTTAAAAGGTACATATCCAATAATTTAATGTTCATACCAATAAAATGCAAATATGATTGAACATTTTTTTTAAACAATGATAACATTTTAGAATTTTCCGACAACAACAAAAATATAAAAGAATTAAGTAAAAAACTTGTTTATCAGAATTTAATCTAATAAGTAAAAATGAGAGCAAACGAAATAATATTTCTATTTAATATGCAGCTAGCGTAATGGACCAAAAAATTTGAAATATTTTCAAATTTTTACAATTCTAACTAATAAAGCTTTAGAACTTTGTAATTTTAGCTTAATTTCAAACTAGTTCAAATCAATTTTGATCAATTCTCCTCTATCCATTTAATAGTGTGTGTCGGATCTCACGTGATTTCCACGTTGTCAAAAAACCATTTCGACGTAAAATTCATGAATTCTTTTTTGATCTTTTGTAACTTTAAACTAAAGCTTTAACTTTTTGCAATTTTTGTCCAACTGAAGCAAATTAGGTAAAATTGATGCAAACATTGAAAATCGGGTTAAAATGTGAAGCTTCAAAGTAGGGTTATTTGCGTATAAAATACTAACTTTTACCTTTTCTTTTTGCAATTTAAACACATTATTTAAAATTTGGCATGAAAAAATCAATCTTTCATTTTTTTTTTTTGGCATTTTGCAGCTCAAATGTCTAATCTGATGATGATGTTTTAGTCATTCAAAACAGCGAAAACGCCATCGTTTTTTGCGGAAAAAACACCTAAACGGCACTAGGCTATAGCTACAAAAGTTCAAAGGTTGGAATATTGAGTGTCACGTTTTAAATAATATACTTAAATCGATGCAAAAGTTATAAACTTTTTATACAAATAACCTTTTAAATTTTTGATTAGAAGTATAAAAAGTTGAAAATGTTTGGATTTTTTAGTCCATTAGGCCATTGGAGAAGGATCATTTTGCAACAGAAAGATGACAATGTTTAGAAGTATGGTACTAGTACGGAAATAAAGTACAAGAAAACATCAATATCAAAGAAACAAGAATGCAACGTTAATTCTATGACTACATATGGCGGCAAAGTTGGTTAAATTTTGAAAAAGTCGTTATTTACAATTACAGCATTAGCTCTCTAGCCAGCAGAGAAACAGTACAGGCACAGCCGGCGGACTTGTACATGCAAACACATCGTCTGTTTGCAAAATAATGAACTTTTTATTAATTTACTCATTTAATCTTTTATTTTTAAATTCTCTTTAACTGTACCATTTCAAACTGATGTTGATGTTTTCGATTTTCTTGGTATACATATATATATATTCAACCAATGAGCTGTATCTCAAATGGTATAAGCGCCAGGCAGCAAACTGTTAGATTGTGGGTTTAAACCCTGCTATATATTAAACATATGCAGTTCTTTCTTTTCAGTTTTCCTCTCGATTGAACGTCTGAGAATATATATTTACAGGCTACAAAGCTGAAGAACATCTAAAATGGCTGAAAAATCGGTTGCTCTTGATGCTGTGATTAAGGAAGCTGTTGATTTGGTATTAAAAATGAAATAAAGAAGAAAAGTTTAGTGTTCATGTTGATTTTTAATCTAAATTCTGGAAATGGATTTTTCATGCAGGAAAATATACCTATAGAAGAAGTTTTTGATCATCTCAAATGTACGAAAGGCGGTTTGAGCTCGGACGCAGTTAAAGCAAGATTGGATCTGTTTGGATACAACAAGCTTGAAGAGAAAAAGGTTGGTAATCAATTATTCAAATAAAATGCATCAGTTTGACTATCTTTATTATTACTTTTTTCATTCTTCTGTCTCTGGTTTTTCTTCTTCAGGAGAGTAAAGTATTGAAGTTTTTGGGGTTTATGTGGAATCCTCTGTCATGGGTTATGGAAGCTGCAGCCATCATGGCCATTGCTCTTGCACATGGAGGGGTAAGACTATATCAACAAAAGTATCAAAAAATGAAGTTTTGCTCTTAATCAAAATCAATTTTGAAGAAATGAATCATAATTGTTGAAACAGTTTAGAAATGAAACATATATAGCGAATGAGATGACTGGCTGAGTCGCGGATTAAGTTGCATTTCGCGGCTCTATCCAAAAGTAGAAAAGCCCTGGCCTGCGAGTTCCTCCCATGAACAAACAGATCTAGTTGCAACCACGCCGTCCTTAAATAAAAAGGTTGTCACTGCACTGTGATAAACCGATCTATAACACCCTTCTATATTGCCTAAGAAATCAGTTTCAGAGAAAATATTGTACAACCGTAACAAATCAAATATAATGTTTATATAATAAAACGTGGGTGAGATTAAGGGATGTGTTGTTGACAAAAAACGTTACAAATATCCAATGTTCAAAAATAAAATTAATAAATGCTTGAACCAAACCAGTCAACCGACCGGATGGCATAACTAGATACCCCTCGGGTCCAAACCCAAGCAAAGGTTTTTAACAATATAAACTCAATTTCTTGAGTTCTCTCAGCCAGTATGAGATTACCCTCTAACACACACAATACACTTTCATTTAGATTTAAAAATCAATAAAACCAACAATAATTAAGCATAAAAGTTATTTTGGAGTTTAGGTGAAATTGATGTTTATTTCTTTGATTATGATTTTATACTATAAGACAAGAGTTATGATATATTCTGATGAAAAGACCTTATTCTGCAGGGAAAAGGTGCTGACTATCATGATTTTGTTGGTATTGTGGTGTTACTTGTGATAAACTCCACCATCAGTTTCATAGAGGAAAACAATGCTGGAAATGCAGCTGCTGCACTTATGGCTCGCTTGGCACCAAAAGCCAAGGTCCTGCGCGATGGGAAGTGGAGTGAGGAAGATGCTTCCGTGTTGGTTCCCGGAGACATTGTCAGTATCAAACTTGGCGATATTGTTCCTGCTGATGCACGTCTTCTCGAAGGAGATCCTTTGAAGATTGATCAGGTAATAAGCTTATTGTTTTCAAGTCTTACTTTCCGGATAACATGAATTGCTCTCGAGTATTTATACATTTCTTACCAATATAGAAGTGGAAAATTGATTAAATTTGTGTGTTGCAGTCTTCTCTTACAGGAGAATCGCTTCCTGTAACCAAAAATCCTGGTGATGGAGTTTACTCAGGTTCAACGTGCAAGCAGGGCGAAATTGAAGCTGTTGTTATTGCAACTGGAGTTCACACATTTTTCGGAAAGGCAGCTCATCTTGTCGAAAACACTACACATGTTGGCCATTTCCAGAAGGTCTGCTAAGAGATTCAATGTTTTATTTATCCAACGAAAAAATGCCTACTATTTCAGTTCAGAAATAGTTATGCATTTGATTAATGGTTCCTGCAGGTTTTAACAGCAATTGGAAACTTCTGCATTTGCTCTATTGCACTTGGGATGGTAATTGAAATCATTGTTATATATGGGCTTCAAGAGAGGGGATACCGTGTTGGCATAGATAATCTACTCGTTTTACTGATTGGTGGGATCCCAATTGCAATGCCAACTGTTCTTTCTGTCACAATGGCCATTGGTTCCCACCGCTTGTCTCAGCAGGTCTGTGAAAATTATTCAGAATGAGCAAGGATACACGGTAGGTACAATTATTCACCTTTCCATGGCTTACGCGCAGGGTGCAATTACAAAGAGAATGACCGCCATTGAAGAAATGGCGGGAATGGATGTACTTTGCAGTGACAAAACAGGAACATTGACGCTTAATAAGCTTACAGTCGACAAAAACATGATCGAGGTTCATCTCCAGATATCTATTTCTCTTGTTTTGCAGATGACCAAAAACGGGGGCATTGATTTATGTTAAATTCTCGCAGGTTTTTGCCAAAGGTGTTGACAGCGATATGGTTGTGCTTATGGCTGCAAGAGCCGCGAGGTTGGAGAATCAGGATGCCATTGATTGTGCCATTGTTTCAATGCTCGGAGACCCTAAGGAGGTAGATTTTGTCATTTGATGATGTCAGAATGTTAGTTAGTTCAACTAACCTTATCTTTCAAATCTGCAATCCTTACTCAAGGCACGCGCTGGAATCAAAGAAATTCACTTCCTTCCATTTAATCCGACTGACAAACGGACTGCACTTACATACACAGATGCTGCTGGTAAAATGCATAGAGTCAGCAAAGGTGCAATAGAGCAGGTATAACATCAAGAATCGACAATATTACTAGTTACCTGCTTGAACGCTGAATTACGAGCTGTTTTGCATTTTTTTTTCCTATAGATTGTCAATCTGGCACACAATAAATCAGAAATAGAGAAAAGGGTACACGCAATAGTCGACAAGTTTGCAGAGCGTGGACTTAGATCCCTTGCAGTTGCTCGCCAGGTGAATACAAAACTCTAAAGTTCCTATTATATGCATCAGCTCCTATGTACAACACTTCTTGAAAAATGCTGTGTCATCTTCTTTAGGAAGTTCCTGCTGGCACCAAAGAAAGTCCAGGTGGCCCATGGGAATTCGTCGGGATTCTTCCTCTATTCGACCCTCCACGCCATGACAGTGCTGAAACAATCAGAAGAGCTTTGGATCTTGGAGTTAGCGTCAAAATGATCACCGGTGTGTGTCGTTGTGTTGACTGAGTTGCTTTTTGTCTTGTGATCTTACTATGACAATCTCTGCAGGTGACCAACTTGCAATTGGCAAGGAAACTGGAAGGAGGCTCGGAATGGGCACAAATATGTATCCTTCATCGGCTCTTCTCGGTGAAGGAAAGAACGAAGCATCTGCATCACTTCCGATTGATGAGCTCATTGAGAAAGCTGATGGTTTTGCCGGAGTATTCCCCGGTAAATCTGCTAGTTCTGTTGTGCTAGTGAAAACTTCTTAATTTGTCAATTAGCTGTCTGATTCTTTAGTTCATTTTCTATGCAGAGCACAAGTATGAGATTGTTAGGAGACTACAAGGCAGAAAGCACATATGTGGAATGACTGGTGATGGTGTGAATGATGCACCTGCCTTGAAGAAAGCTGACATAGGAATTGCTGTAGCAGATTCTACGGATGCTGCAAGAAGTGCCTCTGACATAGTTCTTACAGAACCTGGGCTGAGTGTTATCATTAGTGCTGTCTTAACAAGTCGTGCAATCTTCCAGAGGATGAAAAACTACACGGTAATGTAACCACAATATTCAAGATATAACCAAGAAAATGTTAAACTGCATGAGTACTAATATGAAGTTATTTACTTTTACCAGATATATGCAGTTTCTATCACAATCCGTATTGTGGTAAGCCTCCATTGTCTATTACATTCGATGAACGAAAAAGTATAAAGCTGTTTCCTGCCACCAATCTTGTCTTATTTACAGTTGATTGTATGTAACAGCTCGGTTTTATGTTGCTGACTTGCTTCTGGAAGTTCGACTTTCCTCCTTTCATGGTTCTTGTCATTGCTATCCTTAATGATGGTTAGAATTTCTTAGAATTTCAAAGGCATTGTGGCTATGTACACTTAATTTTTCTATAGCTCATCAAACTGACTTGCTGTTTGGCATCAGGTACTATCATGACCATATCCAAAGACAGAGTCAAGCCTTCTCCACTTCCTGACAGTTGGAAGCTGAGTGAAATTTTTGCAACTGGCGTTGTTCTTGGTAGTTACATGGCTCTAACGACCGTCATTTTCTTCTGGGCGGCATATGAGACCAACTTCTTTCCGGTAATAGCCCTTAATTTGCTTTCCGAACAAAAAAAATCCTCATTTTTCATGATCTAACTCCAAACTGGACTTTGTTTTCACTGCAGAAACATTTTGGTGTCAGGACTTTCAACCAGCACGAATTTAACATGTCGGATAAACAGACAGCCGACAAGCTTCAACAACAATTAGCCTCAGCAGTATACCTTCAAGTCAGCACTATTAGCCAGGCACTTATATTTGTTACGCGTTCCAGAGGCTGGTCGTTCACAGAACGTCCCGGCCTTCTGCTTGTCGGCGCCTTCATAGTTGCCCAACTGGTAATGTGCCCTCCTATCACTCCATATTTTCTGATTCACTTTCCAAATCATTAATCAATACAAATTATAAATTTCTAATGAAACATTTTTGAATGCAGGTTGCATCAGTGATCTCTGCAGAAGCAAACTGGAAATTTGCTGGAATCAAAAGCATAGGTTGGGGATGGACCGGTGTGATATGGCTGTTCAACATTGTGACATATGTATTTCTTGATCCAATCAAATTCGCAGTGCGGTATGGTCTCAGTGGAAAAGCTTGGGGTCTGGTGGTAGACCAAAGGGTGAGTTTCATAGACACTAACACCTTAATTCTTGAGTTACTGAACAGAAGAATATAATATTGACAGAATTTACCTTGATTATGATTATCAGACTGCTTTCACAAGCAAAAAGGATTTCGGGAGGGAAGCTCGAGAAGCAGCATGGGCAGCTGAGCAGAGAACACTTCATGGGCTGCAATCTGCTGATACAAGAGGGTTTTCTGAAAAGAACAGTAATTTTAAAGAAATCAGTGTCATGGCAGAAGAAGCTAAAAGGCGTGCAGAGATTGCTAGGTTATTTTTCCATTTCTTCGTCCCCAAGTTTATCAAGAAAAGGGTTCATCTTTCAGCTTCTTAATATATTATTTCTGATTTGCAGGATGAGGGAGCTTCGCACCCTGAAGGGAAAGGTGGAGTCTTTTGCCAAGTTAAGAGGGTTGGATATAGATGCCATGAACCAGCATTACACACTCTAATCTATATATGTTTCTTCCAAAATCCTAATTTTTTTCTGTGCTTTCTATCTACAAGTTCATCAGATTGATACTGTATTCATTAGAATTTATTAGTGTAATGTGTATCTTCCCTTGATTTTTGACTATATATACAAAACGGCTACTAATGATCAAATGGTATAAACGCTAAACAGCGTTCTGTTAAGGTTGTCGGTTCAATTCCTCCCACGGGTGCTTCCCTCGCCAATTATCAAAAAATATTTACCTCGTAACAACGGGGATGAAGCAACAGAATGTAGTATGGAGTGTGGTTGAAAGAACATGCCTTTTTCTACTACAAAGAGCAAAGAGAAGAGAAACCCTACTGCAAATCCATTCTTTCATGATTGTAAATGCCATTGTTGATACCAACGTCAACATTCTCGCCAAATTCATCACCGTCTCCGCTTCTCTTGCTGTTAACCCGTCCATATCTGAACCGCTCTCTATCGTCCGTTATGCTCGCAAAGTGTTCGATAAAAGACCTCACAGAGATGATACGTTCCTTTGCAATTCCATGATTAAAGCCCATGTGGATTCCCGCCAGTTTTTTGAGTCCTTCACTCTTTATAATGATCTTAGAAAGGGAAGCGGTTTTCTTCCGGATAATTTCACATTTACAACGTTGGCGAAGTCGTGCGGGTCGAGTATGGCCATTAAGGAAGGTTTCCAGTTGCACAACCATGTTGTGAAGATTGGTTTTGGTTTTGATTTGTATGTTTGCACGGCATTGGTTGAAATGTATGCGAAATTCGGAGAGTTGGTTATGGCGAAAAAACTGTTTGATGAAATGACTGAAAGAAGTCTAGTGTCTTGGACAGTTCTCATTGGCGGATATGTGAAGATCGGAGATATGGGGAACGCGAAAATACTGTTCGATCAGATGCCTGAGAAAGATTCTGCTGTATTTAACGTAATGATTGATGGTTATGTTAAAGTTGGAGATATGGATTCTGCTCAAAGTTTGTTTGATAAGATGCCTGAACGGAACGTTATCTCCTGGACGAGTATGATTTACGGATATTGCAGCAATGGTGATGTTATGACTGCAAGATCTTTATTTGATGCCATGCCGAAAAGAAACCTGTTTTCTTGGAACGCAATGATTGGCGGGTACTCCCAAAATAAACAACCCCACGAAGCATTGAAATTGTTTCATGAAATGCAGTCTAACACGTCATTTGAGCCGGATAAAGTAACAATTGTAAGCATTCTTCCAGCTATAGCTGATCTGGGTGCTCTAGAATTGGGAAGTTGGGTTCATCAATATGCTCGCATGAAGAAATTCGATAGAGCAATCGATGTCTGTACTGCACTTGTTGATATGTACGCAAAATGCGGAGAAATTTCAAAAGCAAAACGAGTTTTTGATCAAATTCCTAATAAGGAAGAAGCTTCATGGAATGCTATGATAAACGGACTTGCAGTCAATGGATTAGCTGACGAAGCATTACAAACATTTACAGAAATGCAGCACGACGGAGTTAAACCAAACGATGTAACCATGATAGGTGTTTTATCCGCCTGTAATCACGGAGGTCTGGTCGAGGAAGGGAAGAGGTGGTTTAAAGCAATGCATGAATTCGGGCTGATCCAAAAGATCGAGCATTACGGATGTCTGGTAGATTTATTAGGGAGAGCAGGGCGATTAGAGGAAGCTGAGAAGCTAATAACGAGTATGCCATACAAGGTTAATGGAATAATTACGAGTTCTTTTTTATCGGCTTGTGCAAATTCTAAGGATGTGACGAGGGCTCAGAAACTGTTACGTCAGGCTCAGAATATGGAACCGTTAAATGATGGAAACTATGTAATGTTGAGGAACTTGTACGCGATGGAGAAACGATGGAGCGATGTGGAGGAAATAAAAGGAATGATGAGGAGAAATGGAGCAAAGAAAGAAGCTGGTAGTAGTGCTATTGAGATTGATAGCACAGTTTCTGAGTTCATTGCTGGAGGTTCAGAACACCCACAATGGGGTTCAATACAATCAATGTTGGGGAAGTTGTTAATACATATGAGGGATAAAGGAGTTGGCTACACTTGGTGATTGCTGCTCTAAAAAAACATCTCATTCCCTTTCCTTCTCCGATTTTACAAAACCGAACCAAGTTGAAAAAAAATAAAAACGAAAAATTCAATTCCGAACCAAGTCTGATTTGGTTTTATAAGTCCTAAATACAACTAATTAATAAATGTGAGTTAAGTTAACTAATCCTTAACAAATGTACTAACATTACTCTATTAGTAGCTTATTTGTTGATTAGGGTTTAATGATTGATAGAATTAATTACATATAAGTAGTGAATGTACATTATATGAATTTTAAAGAAAATATCTTGTAAAATTATAATTCAACATTTTTATACATAATTTTATTCCAATTTAAAGCTCTACAGAATCAACTATTTTAGCCTTGCAGCACCCCTCAATATATATAGTACAGGGAATGAACTTGCATAATTGGTCCTTTGGTTCAAATCAATTTCATAAGATTTTATGAAATGTTTTATTTATTTAGAAAGTTATTTTGTAACTTTAATTTATAAATTTCGTAGAATTGATTATGCTTAAAGTAAATGTATCTTATATTATAATTAAATAAATAAAGTAACCAAATGCCAATGTCTAATAGCTCAAATACCATTTATATGAATGATATGTCACAATGAATACAGATAGAAACAACGAATGGCTATTTACTTGTTTATATATCAATCCCCAACAAAAAATACTCCTCATATATATGAATATAAGGGACTGCTACAAAAGAAAGAAAAAAATCTCACTCACAAAACTAAATAAACCACCTCTAAATACCTAACTAGGAAACCGAGGGTGAAATTGAAAAGAAAGTTGCAAAAGGCTCCTTTAACCACATTGCTCTACTATATTGAAATTATAAAGCCTTCACTAAGAAAGGAAGCTGTATGCTTAATATGTGAAGATGCATCCATTAATGACCCTAAGCTATGGCTGTCTTCACATTGAAGGTTCTAACTGGTGGTGCTCGAGATTACGAAGTACTATTCTTGCAAAAATCTTGGCTTCTAGTGGCGCGGTTGCTGCTGCAGCTGCAGCGCGCACAACTCGTGCAGCTCCAGCGTTCTGCATAAGACTTGCATGATGCATAGCATGTCGCCCTCCGGGAATTGTAAACTGCGGAGAGAAAGAGACATTCACTTGATCAATCTCACAAGAGTAGAAATAAATATTTTTTTTGATGGAAAGAATAAAAATAATTAGAAATGATGAACAAGTGAAATTCGGAGGGGTGGGAGAACAGAACTACTACCTGGAGAAGGGCAAATGCGGCGCAAGCTTTTAGTATAGAAGAAGAATTTCGCAGCATGGCAACAAATCTTCCAATTTCAGCTCCACTGTGAGCCCCAAAAAAGAAACAGATGAACATACAATACAAGATATAGCCTTAAGGTTTGCATGGAAAAGATCTCAAGAAAACCAGTGCATTGACGGAGAATATAATTTTGCATTTCAGAAAATCAGTATTTCATATTTGCATAGAATTAACCACAATAATTACTATTTCACATTATTGATCCAGGCCTAACACATAAAACAGTCATGTTATGCAATCTTTCTATAGACAACATATTGTTTTCCTGCTCCAAGCAATTTAAATAGGGTATATCTTCAATGTCTTGCAATAGTAATGTATTGGAATGTTTCGAGGTAAATATTTGATGTCTTGAAACAGTAATACAAATTTTTTTTGAGAGTGTCAGTGTGTCGGTGTCTATGATTCTGAGAAAGTGGGCATGAGAAAGAGAGAACTAAAACCTGCATCGCAGATGTCCTGCTTCTTGAATACGGGCCTTCTCTGTAACTTGTGCCAGTGCAGCTGGAGCTGATGATGCAGCAGCAACAGCAAATGTTTGTTGATCGGAATATGTATGGACAAAAGCTTCAATGTGCTTCAAAGCCATCCTTCTAGCCCCATCTAAGCTAACATTTTTCGAAGTGCTTTCAGTGGAAGTTCCTACCAATGCAAATTCGTCCATTCTGCATAAATAGAAGATTCCAACTATCATTTTTAATAAAAATTCCTTCTTTCAAGAGTCAGCTATTTAAGATTCCAACTATTATTTAAACCTAAACAAGGGAAGCTCATCTAGACTTGTAAAGACTTGGGTTGTACCTCCCATCGAACATGTAAGCCAATGCCAATGCAGCCATAAAGCGAGCCATCTTTGATACAGATGAAGAACATAGATGAACTAGTGCAGGAACTCCACCTTCCTCCACTATTCGGAGAGCATTACCAGCGTTGAAAGCAAGATTCCAGAGAGCCCCTGCAGCAGTTTCATGGACATCCTAAGAAGTAAAACAGTACACAAAGCTCAAGTCAGATTCGACAGGAAATGGGATAAGAACAGGGTCCTGACATAAAGAAAAAGAATGACAAACAAAATGCTCAATTATGAGCTTGTTAGCTTGAGATAATTAAAGTTTCCGGAGCCACTGGTCACTAAGAAATCAAAATACTAACCTCAGCCTCAGATCGTGCCAAAGCAATCAGCGGGGCAACACCTCCTTCTCGTCCAATGGCAATGCTAATAAAAAAAACAACAAAAATACATCTAATATTAACACATATTCACAGGTGATGAAAGAAATAACATCTTTACCATGTAAGTACTTGCACTGTGCCCGAAATAACCATAACCATATTAAATTGCAAGGATTGAAGATAAATGAAAAGTTTTCAGCAGTCAGAAAGGCAAGACAGGCTGATATTAGTTTAATCCAGCCATTCAAGTACAGTTATCAAGTTATAAATGCAGAGACAGGAGACCTATCTAGCTTCACAATGATCATATAGTGTTGGAAAATCAAGGAAATCAGTTCCATAATTTCTTTTCCTTATATAATACTGGCAACCATTGGTCCATCTCAAAATAATCACATTAAGTATCATGAGGGCAATTTGTATATTGATCCTCTCAAACCATACCCAACTGAGCAGCGGGTCTATCAGGCCTTTCACCAGACAGAGAACTCTGATTTAAAGATTTTACAAGATGGAGGTTGAGATGGACCTACCCACAGAGGGTGGCGGCTAAAAAACAGAAGATGTAATGAGCCTGAAAACTTCTTTTACTGATAGTATATCCAGATAACTAATTAAGCATATTTAATACACAATCAGAAGCTTTCTTATTCTCTGATTTACACAGCAAATGAGGACAAAAAAATAAATTTTGAACTAATGCACATACCTATTCGCCTCTGACACCGACAATCCCCAGAGAGCTCCAGCAGCCCTTTCTTGAAGACCTGGGGAGGCATTTGAACAGGATTGTGCAAGAGCAACCTAAATAGCCCACAAAAGATAAACCTTCAACATGCAATGGCACTTCCAAAAATAAAGAACATATTACAATTTAGCAATTGCAACCATGTGATTCATAAAGCCAAAACACATATATAATGCCATATATATGATATAATACCGTAACAACTCAAGCTCGGTAACAGCTTATTTAGATAGGGAGTTGGAAAGGATTAGTAAGGATTGGAAAGGATTTGGAAGGACTGAGAAATCCTTTTCTCAACTAATAAATTTGCTTAAAAGTCTCATTAGCACTTCCAACGGTCGGAAGCTAACTAAAAGGCACCTTGTTGTCTTTCTCAAGAACATCTTACAAGGTGTTTTACTTGAAGCACTTATTATGGCGTTTAATAATGAGGCTGTCAATTTCATACCAGCAATTAGCAAGTGAAAATATCATACCAAAGCGTCAACGCCACCAGCTGCTGCTATTGCTTCTCGATTCCTGTCATCAAATGACAAATTCCACAAAGCCCCAGCTGCTTCCTGCCTGTTTGAGGAGCAATTTAAATAGTACTATCACATAAACCATCTGACAAATAACATAATCTTGCTTGTCGGGATAAAATCTAGCCAGCTAGTTTCAAATAACGATGCATAGTGCACGATTTTTTATTATGGTAATTATAAATGGAGTCCTTAATGTACGCAATTGGTCATGTTTACAGAAGAAACTTAATTATGCAAGTAGAGGCAGAATAACAATATCAAGAGCATAGTAGATAAAAATAACAATATCAATACGCATATCGGTAGCTGAAAGGAAGGGGCAAAATAATTTAAAGGAGGTAAGAAGCTTAAAATAATACGGAAATTAAGGAATCCGTTGTAAACTACCTGACACCTTCATGTGGTGAACGTGTAAGTTGAACAAGTGCTTCAAGAGCCCCAACCTCTTGTCCAACAGCAGCATTGTTCGTATTGCTATCTCCATGAGCAGCCAAGTTAGCTAAGGCACGAGCAGCCTGGAAAACAGAAGTTGACAAAAGCATTTAAAACCAACTCACTCTCGATTTAGGCCTTTCCTCTCTCCCATTTTGCTCTATTGTTTAATTTAGTGTGACAACGGATTTCTAAAGATGCAAAATAGATGCCTTCAGTAGTAGTTATTTAACAAATGTTTCATTTACTGATCCTATAGTGCAGCAATTGTTATCACCGATATATATCCCTCAAATATGGAAAATCGCCCACCTGCTCTTGCACTCCCTCAAACTTGCAGTTGCGGGCAAGCATCACTAAAGCATGTACACCACCTGCCAGTGCAACTTCCATGCTACACTTGTCATCAGCTGCTAAATTTGCCAAAGCACCAGCAGCACGTTCCTGAAATATTTAGATGTGGAAACCAAGCCGAGAATTAGGATATGACACAACAGCTGCATGTATACAGGAATATAAGGCTGCACAGGTTGTTAAAGACTTGACCAGAACTCCATCGCCACTAGAGGACCACTTGAATATAAGATCAACTAAAGCTTTTACTCCACCAGCCTCTGCAATGGCACCCTGGCAAACATTTCAAAATAAACACAATTAGAAACATATAGAATATAATTGAAAATAATAGAGAACTAAAAGAAAAATGAGGCCTGTAAGACCTTGTGCTCTTCTCCAACTGAAAGATTCCAAAGTCCTCCAGCAGCCTCTTCAGCCACCAGCCTGTTCAAGGACCTCGCCAACCCAGCAAGAATATCAATTCCTCCTTCCTCTGCAACAGCCTTTGCAACATTTGCATTTACGGACAAGTTTGCTATAGCCTACATTATTCAACAGAAAGAAATTACACAAACATTGTTTCAATGACTGTGCAACATACAGAGAATTATGATTAGGATCCATAAGTGAAACTACCTTTGCAGCCTCCGACTGAAGACCTTCCCTCCAAGACTTGGCAAAGTCTAGAAGGAGGCGAATACCACCATCCCGCATAACTGCTTCCGCCCTTCCACAATCTATGCTAGCATTTTCATCATCAATTACCACAAAAGTTGCAAGTCCTGTAGACGCCCTTTCTTGAACATCTTCCTGCGAGCTTCGCATTAAACTGAGTAATATTGCTGCACCTTGTTTTAGCCAGAAATCATCCAGGCCTTGTGGATTGCTCTCAGCTGTACGCAAAAGTGTATGCGATAGGATCCATTCAAGCCAAGTCATAATTTCATCCAAGTATTTGTCCTTTGTCTTTGAATTTCTCCAATCCAAAAACACATTTTTTCCATCCTTGGAATTTGTAGCATCGGCAAATAAGGAAGCTATTTCTTTCGAAATATCAGTGGAAAGGGTAATTAATAACTTCCCTTTGTATATGTTCGCATTGAAGGTGGTGTCTTCTTCCAAAACTGAACAGTTCAATGCACACAAAACCTTCAAGCTATGAGACGATTTTAGCAATCTAGAAACCGCAGTGGGACCAATATCAGTTCTTGAAACATCCAAGCCAATCAGCTTAGGCAGCTTATGCCACAGTTGTGAAATTACACCCCATTTCATATTTGAAGTCCCTGCAACTGAGAGGAAATGAACAGATGCCACATTTCCCAGTGCTACCTCATCAACATTTAGACAGTCTAAGAACCCGATATCAATCAAATGTGGACAATGCTTGGCCAACGCATTGATGGCATCGGCAGAAACATCCCTAATTCCTGAAAGCCGAAGTTTCTTCAGTTTAGAACAGCAGAAAGCTATGGCTTTTATAGCATCACTGCTGATCCTCTCACAGAAGTCAGGGCCAAGTTGAAGGCTTTCAAGCAACTCATGCCGAGCCACAATCACAGACAGAGATGCATCCGTTATTTTCCGACAGTAATCACCACTTACTTCAAGCAACTTCCTAGCTTGAAGATGTATCAGTGCTTCAGCAGACTCTGCTCCTCGAAACCGCAACTTCTGAAGATGTAAACATCTAGAAGCAAGTGAAGCTGCCATGGCAGCATCACATTTATGGGCACGGAGATCCAACGAAGTCCACAGGCATGGAGAAACACCTAAAGCCCTCCATGTCTTACACGTTGATGACAAGCTTGCACGGTCCCGATAATTCAGACAAGAAAACAATTGAATTACTGTGTCATCAGGCAAGTTAGTCCAATCAACATCATCACTCCTATCAGAACACGAAACCGCATCTTCAATTTCAGGGAAACAAGGTAAAACCACCTTCTCCGTACCCCTGTTCGCCACTTTTCGCCGCACCCTACGACTCATATCTTGATCAAATCACAAAGAAACACTCTTTAAGACCTCAGATGTCTAATTCTATAACCAGGTAACAAAACCCATTATCGTCAAACTAAAATTGTATATAACAAAAGCACAAATAACTAACAAACCGATCCTTATTAACCTCAAAAACCCTAACCCTCAAACAAGTAAAAAAACTACACAAATCACAGGAAAGATTAAGGATTTGTAATCTAAACTTCACCCAGAACAGGCTACCAATTTAAACAGCCAATTAAACTACCAAGTTAGAAATACATTACAGAGAACCATTCCAAAATCCGACCAAAGCTCGAGCCTTTATGAAACTGCCAGCAAACCCTTTTCAAATCAGTTTATTTATGTAATAGAAACTTCAATGAAACTTCAGCAGATTATAAAAAGGAAAATTCAGATAGGCAACAACAAGGAAATAAAGAGAACCCTCAAAACAATTTTGTAATTTGAAGTTTGATATTTTGTTGGGTATTGTTAGGCAACAAAACAAATGTAAAAGACAGAGGAGATGGCTTGTGTTGTGAATGTCTGAGATTAAAAATTATTACTGCAATGAGATTGAGGGTGTAATGTAATAATATTAAGGGTAAGGGTTGAGAAGACGGCGTGTGAAACTACAGCTCATTGTTGTGAAACTATCATAAGCCAATCATCTACAATTGCATAATTATGTATTGCTAGTGTATGTGGTTATTTCTTGAATTCTACAATTACTGTTTGTTACCCAAAAAAACAATTCAACTTCCTTCTATAGTTCTTTACAAAAGATTTATGTCATCCATTGAAATTTAATCCTTTTTTGTGTAGTTTGGTTAAAATTTGGGAATTGGGTAACGAAAGAAACTTTGTTTGCATGGGTTTTTTTGGTTGTTTAGGACTAGGGTTGTGAAAATTGGTCGTGATACGGTAATTCGATTCGCTAAATATGTAAATTTGGTAGATTTGGAATGAGTTTTGGCGGGTTCGTATCGAAATTTGCCAAGCCTTTTTATAATTAATGGATTGTGTTACGGGTTAACTAGTGAACATGTCTAACTCGTTTATGAATTATATTATTAGAGTAATAAATAAATTTACAAATTATAATTTATAAAATATAAAACCAAATTATTAAATATAATTAAATTATTATGTAGAGTAAATTAATTATAGTAATGTGAGTAGAGCCGATTTTGAAGGCGCTCGCCCAATCTTATGACTGACCTCGAATCTGGTTAGTTTTGTCATAAAATGGATTTGTCGTCTAACTCAGTCAGGACATACATTTTATACAGACTAGATTCACATGCGTATGGATGAGAATCGTGCATGGACCAAAAGATCGGATTTATGAACACCCCCTTACTTTTGACTTGCGTTTTGTTGATTAAATCGATTTAAAAGACATATTCGGAATATCGTATCTTAACAAGCATGGCAGTCCAAATGATATAATGTTGGAAAGTATACAATTTATAAAATATAAAAGCTGGAAAATGGGAGACTGGAAATAAACACGTGGGACGCGCATGTGAGCATGTAGCAAATACTCTTAAACATGCATTTAATTCTAGAGTCTCTAACATGTAACAGACAATTTTATTCAATTTGCATGCATAAAGCCTAATCAAATGTATATGTGAAATTGATTTTATTTTTACCATTTTGAATTCCTATACAACCAATAACTGCATTTTTCATAACAATCCAGATTTTTATGTGATTTGATAAATTCGAAGCTAATTTAACATGATTGTTTTGATTAAATCTGTTAAAATGGATCTAAACATACATTTAAAGCGTTTAAACATCATTTACAAGTTTTGTGTACAGTTGATATATATATTTTATAAATTGTATACTTTCCAACATTATATCAACTTTACTTTGGAGTGTTTTATAGTTTTCTATCGCATGTCTGTCTGTGTAGTCAGATTTAGGATCCGAGCATAACATATGAAAGTTGTTCTTCTAGTCGATACGAATTTTGTAGTCCAAACCATGATCGATTTTGAGTTAAAACGAATCGATAATTTAGTATGGAAATTGCTGGTCTGGCGGGCTTGGGCTTCGAAGCCCAAGATAACATGGTTGTCCACTGGTTCTGACATGGCGGACAGGTGCTGACTGGAATGGGGCCGGAAAATTATAAAAAGTGGTCCTACAACTATTTTTAAGTCAATGGGCTCAAACGGGACCTAATTCTGAGTACATACGAGCCTGAAAACACAAAAACAACATCTAAAAATGGAATCAAACATTTGGAAGGAGTTTGCAGCAAAGAACATCGGTGCTAGAAGAACTAAAACTGGCGCCATATAAAGTGGAGGTGGAGGCGGCGCCAAAAAAAAGTGGCAGCGACGGCGCCAAACTAGGTCCAAACCGGTTTCGGAATTCGCTCGAAAAACATGTAGAAATAGACAAAATGTGCGATTAAAGATCTAGAAATTAGTATATTCAAAATAAACACATAAAAACATCCTAAAACATAATTCTAGAATGAAAATCATGGCAATCATGTCAGTTTGAACAGTTCGTGGCAATTACATGACAAAATAGTGAAAATAGCTAAACATACACTCTATATGACATAATTGAAAACAAAATTCAAATATGACGGTAGAATATGATAGGGATGATAATGGATCCTCATAACTACCGTTCTGAGTCTTTGATTTGTTTTCTAGTGATTCAGAAGTAGAATCCAACACTTGATCGAAGTGCACAGTATGCTCGATTGATTAAAGCATTTTAAGCTTTTTCTGAAGTGTAGAATTGACTATAATTTGGTGTGTGGGGTGATGTTTGGTTCAATTTAAGTTAGTAGAATTAGGATTTTTGGTGCTTGATTATATGTTATGTTTTATCATATGATCGCCCCCATCACTGCTTCAATTTATTAAAAGGTGGTTTATATAGTGATTAGGTTAGATTTTGGTTTCCTAGAGTTTAAGTTAAGTTAGAATTTTTATGTTAAGCGTTTAGATTAGGTTACATGTCTATTTAGAATATTTACAAATTATAAAGTATTAATCAATAAATCCCTTGTAAAAGTGGCAAAAGGGTTATGTTGGTTCTTGAAAGTATCAGAAAATGTTTATAAGGCTATTAAGGTTTGGTTTTGGTCAATTTAGCCATGAAATCTACACATTGGCCATTTCTTTGAATTTTTATGGATTATTTACGACAAATTATGTCTCAATCTTCAAATTTGACGCGGCGCACTAATCTAGCCCGCTTGAATTATAAAATACGGATCGCTAGCTTGTCATCCGGACGGGTGTCTCTGGTAACAATCGTCGGATGCTTAAATCTCTTATTACTAGTCTATCTGCCCGAAAAGAGGTATTTACAACTAAATTTATATAATTTGATTATGGATTAACAAATTTGAGATTAGTTTTATATGTTTTAATTATATGTATAAGTTAAATAGGTCTTCTTAGTCGTGTTATATTAGTCAATTTTTATTGTGTTAATCGTGTTAGATTATTATCTTCAAGTAACGTGTTTATATTGCCCTAATCAATCAACAAAGTGAATCGACACCACACGAATATTATCAACTAGTCCATTTGACATCCTATTTAAAAAATAACAATTAAATAAAATTATCAATAACGAGCAGTTTTATCGGTGCAATACTTGTCCTAGCATTGTTTCTCTTATGAGCCACTGAATGATCCTTGTTGGGATTCATTCATTATACAAAAGTATGTGATTTTTAGGGCGAGGTAGATTCGAACAAAAATTAATTAATTAATCAAAATCAAACTGATAGCATTGTTTTTATTGTTCAAATTGATCGACAGAGCCTGTTAATATGAAAGCAATGAAAATAATTATTAAAAATAAACAAAAAAATAACATATACTTATACTTTTATCAAAAACTACTTATAATATTTGAATAAATGATAACATGATATCACATGCTCTTTTTATCTCAAATTGCTATGCAATTTTTTTGGCCAAATAGCAGTTGTATTAATTTCGATAAATAAAAGTACATAATGTTTGTTATGCTCATGTGTGCTATGCAATTGAGGATAAAATAAGTTACTTTTATCTTATAAAATAAATAAATTTATAAAAACAATATGTTTAATTATTTTAAAATTCATGAATAGTGTGTTTTGTAATTTGAACATGAACTTTCAATTTTAAAAATATTAGACACCGAGTTTTATATTTTTGCAATTGAAAACACCAAACAATTAGATGTTGGAATAATATATATTCCGTGTCCATATTAGCATTTTCCAACTGAAAATCGCTTGGTGTTTTGGATAGCATTGATAGTTCATGTGCTGTAAATTAAACTTATACAACGCACTAAAATCCGTGATTTTTAGACTAATTAGGCAAAAAAATATGCACTTATCATTTTTAATAATGTTGTATTTTTTAGTATCTTATTCTTTTAATGTCTTTTATTAGTATGAAGGTTTATATTTTTTTTTATCAATGATATGTTATACATCAATGTTAAAAATTAGTTGAAATAATAATTTGCAGAAATTCACCAATGGAAGGCACGATCGAAACCCTGACCTTCCGAGGAATGTACGGTGGGGACGGCTACACCCTCATGTGCGTATGAACGTTTATATGAGTGTTAATCATATAAATAACAATTAAATGCATATCATTTGAAATTGAAAATTTTGACCAGTGTATATCTTTTTAGTTGAGCTATAGTTTATGTATTTCTTTTTGAATAATTAATAATATGAAACCTGTTTTAACGAGTCTATTTCTTCATATGATAATTTAGTTCACATAAAACTATTTAATGATAATATTTATAATATAGAATTATTTTAATTAAGTAAATTCTTGTGTTTGACCCAAAAATAAATAAATAATCCATGTGAGATAAGAAAGAATCGAGACCTATTTGGAAATTTGATTAAAAATAATATCATAGTTTTGTGCTAAATAAAACAAATTTAAACAATAACTTGATACATTTCATAAATTTTAAAATATAAATTAAATAAAAACTAGATACTCTAAAATAAATTTATAAAAATTCAGATCCCATTTGTACAAATATTTCACTAATAAATTAAATAAAGAAAAAGAAAAAAAAAACTTTTTAATTACAAAGCAAAGATATGCATTAGCTAGTTATAGTAATAATAATGGGAAGGGAAAGCGTCGGAGGCACGCAGTCTCCGATTCCGGCATCTTGGTTCTCTCAGTGCTGGTCCTCAGCTCGCAGAACCAAACCCTTAAATTCTCCTTTCGACACTTTCACTTCCCGTAACTCCTCCGATGCTTCCGCCGCTCTCTCTCGCCGTCTCGGCCTCTTCGATCTCCTCCTCCTCGGCGTCGGCGCTTCCATCGGCGCCGGTATCTTCGTCGTCACCGGTACCGTCGCTCGCGACGCTGGTCCTGGTCAGTCATTTCCTCCTTTTTTATCTGCATATTACATCATTTAAGTTAGGGTTTGACTTTTCTTTAACCTAATTTATCAAATTGAATTAAGATATTGTGGTTAATTATCAATGCAGGAGTTACAATTAGTTTCATACTAGCAGGAGTATCATGTATATTAAATGCGCTTTGTTATGCTGAGTTGGCGTCGCGGTTTCCGGCTGTTGTTGGAGGAGCTTACTTGTATACTTATTCAGCTTTTAATGAAATTACTGCTTTTCTTGTATTCGGGCAACTTATGCTCGATTATCATATCGGAGCTGCTAGTATTGCTCGGAGTTTAGCCAGTTATGTCGTTACTGTTTTGGAGCTCTTTCCTGTTTTTAAAGATCATGTTCCTGATTGGATTGGACATGGTGGTCAAGAATTCTTCGGTGGAGCGCTTTCTATCAATATTTTAGCACCAATTCTACTTGCGCTTTTAACTGTGATTTTGTGCTGGGGTGTTGGTGAATCTTCCATTTTGAACTCTTTCATGACTGTTACAAAGGTGCTGTCTCATTCTTTCTTATTCGTTTATATTTACTTAATAACATGTGAAAATCTAAAGCATTTCTAGTTAATGTTGCATTTAATCATTTGCTGTGAAAGATCAGAATGGATGTGAATAATAGTTTTACTCTAATGCAGGTTGTCATTGTTATTGTTATCATCTTTGTTGGTTCTTTTGAGGTTGATGTTTCAAATTGGTCCCCTTTTGCGCCAAATGGTGTTAAAGCAATATTGACTGGAGCAACTGTTGTGTTTTTTGCATATGTTGGTTTTGATGCAGTTGCAAATTCAGCTGAAGAAGCTAAGAGACCTCAGGCATGTTTTTTCTTTTTTTAATACATTTTGGTGCCAACTTTTGTAGCTTATGCGGATAGTCTGTCTGTAGTGTTCAAAGTGGTGCCTACATCATCTCATCCTTGGATTCTTTTTTTTTTTTGACTTCATTTTATTTTATGTTTCAGCGGGATTTGCCATTAGCCATCATTGGAAGCCTTATTATATGCATAGTGTTGTATATCGGGGTTTGTTTAGTGCTCACCGGGATGATACCTTACAAGCTCCTTGGAGAAGATGCCCCTTTGGCTGATGCTTTTACATCAAAGGGCTTGAAGTATGTTTCTATTTTAATCAGCATAGGTGCTGTCGCAGGACTTACAACCACTCTTTTGGTGGGGCTTTATGTTCAGGTGAGTCATGTCTACCTATTTGAGATTATAGTGCAGTGCTATTGTATAGCTTTGGCACTTACGATCATTGATGTGTTTTATTGAACAGTCTCGCTTATACCTGGGCCTCGGAAGGGATGGCTTACTGCCTTCTATATTTGCTAAAGTGCACCCAACACGCCACACTCCTATTCATTCTCAAGTTTGGGTTGGTATCGTTGCTGCCATTTTGGGGGGATTATTTAATGTCCATATGCTCTCACACATTCTTTCAGTCGGCTCTTTGGTATGTCATTCTGATCTTTTCTTTGCCAAATATTATAGGGAAAATTAATTTATTTTCTGGTTCAGGATTCGAATCTTTTTTTCCCCTGGAACTACTATCTGCGTTTTGTATACCACTTCATGACATGACTTCAAGGTCCTGCAAACCATATAACAAAGCACAAGCATTAAGAAATGTTCTGATTTATATTACATTGTTAGGCATGTTTATGAAGTATTGTGCTGGTTACAAGGACTGCAGTTGAAGAAGTCTCCTTTACCACTGTTATTTGATTATTTGCGCCTGACATCTTATTAGCCTTTCTGCAGACTGGCTACTCTGTTGTTTCAGCTTGTGTTGTGACACTTCGCTGGAAGGATAAGACTTCTAGTCGTGTTTCTTCAAGATGGACTTCAATCTGGCAGGAAGGAGTCATTTGTCTCGTCATAGTTGCTTACTGTGGCTTCTGCTCTGGGCTGCTGTATCGTTATGGAGCTTCAGTTATTTTTCTGGTTATAACAGTTGTTATTGCAGTACTTGCTGCTGTGGCTCTTAACTTCCGCCATGTGAGTGTACTATTTTGTTCTTTATATGCTTTCACCTTTCATTGGCTACAACGCTGTGTTTAAAGCTATGAGGTGTTGTGAAGAGAGGCAGTTATTGTATGGTTTCAAGGTTGCTTTAACAATATAGATCAATTATCTGCATTAAAGAAGAATCCTGATCTCTTACCTCTTAGACAGTTTTCATCTATAGTATGCAACTTGTCTTGATTGTGAGTGTGTCATTAGAAGCTTTCCCTCTTTGATGATTTCCTTGCGCACAAAATACCATATTTGAATAGTTGCTGAATCTCAATTGCAATGCTTAAGAATTTGAGATGGGTAATGAATTATCATGTCTTTTGGTGTTATTGAACTTATTGTTAAATTATTTAATGCTCGTGTTATTCTCCTTGTCAGAGCTATGCGGTTGCTCCTGGGTTTTCTTGTCCTTGGGTTCCAACTGTGCCAATTGTTAGCATCTTTTTCAACATCTTCTTGTTTGCTCAGGTATGCTACGAAGTCCTATTCTGATAAAACCAGTTGTTGTGCCTATTTTTGAAATTGGTAGTATAGCAAACAGATCAATGATGATTAAATTATTCTTTATGCAGCTGCACTATGAAGCATGGGTGAGATTTGTTGTTCTTAGCATTATCATGTTTGGAATTTATGCATTTTACGGGCAACACCATGCCAAAGCTAGTTCAGACGAGACAATTGTTTATCATAGAGCTCCTGGGGGATCAAACTGATTAAATGCTGGTTAGACAATAATAATGTGAGCTTGTTGGCATTTGTAGTTATTGTTGTATGGTTTACATTACCGGCAGCCCTGTACAAGGCCATTTGTATTAAAAAATATATTTGTACAAATCCTCATTTAGAAATAAAAAATTTAAGGTAAAAGGTAGATGCAAACTTTGTTTGTTTGTTGCTCTAATGATTCATGATAACTCAACAGATTGTACAGTCGTGTGCGGATAGAGCCTGCTATAGTGGTGATAGGTGGCAGAGAATTAGAATTCAATTCCATAGAGCGTTTCTTAACGGCTACCATATCCGAGAAAAGTAACAGGCATGTGCGGATTATCCAATCCTGCATCGTAAAGCTTAATGCAGGATCTGGCAACCAGCTAAATTAGAACATAAATAAAGGACTATCGCTTTGCAGCTACCACATCCGAGAAAAGTAGCAGGCATGTACGGATTATCTAATTCTGCATCTCACATCGTAAAGCTTAATGCAGGATATGGCACTTGAAGACCAGCTAAATAGAAATATAAAATGAAGGGCTCCATCGCTTTACCAGTAATTGCAGCAAGTTATTCCCGCGTGCATTTATTTTCCTTTCTAACTCTAGAGAATAATTAGATGAAACTTATAAAAGATGACAAAAGATCATCATTTAGCAGGTCTAATAATTTGTGTTCCATTAGTATTCAGCCATTCAAAACTTCCAACCAAAACCTCTGTTTTCAAGATGTGCAGTTTTTCCCATTGGAACTCAGTTACATACAACATCAGAGTAAAATGCTATAGTCCTCCTTTGGCAATCTTGGATGCTGAGAAGTTCTACATCAAACACCTCGAACTGCTTTGAGCTAAAAAATGTGGAAGGTCCTACCTGTAGATCATTAAGATGAGAAAAATGTATGAAGGGATGACGTCTTATCATTATAAATTAGGTAAAAACTGAAACAGCTAGATTGAGAGTTGTCAAAACGATGCAATTCATGCTGCTAATCATGGCAGTCTCGTGTAAGTTGAAGCAACCGATATGATCTAATTAAATGATGCTGTTCTGTTCTTATGGCCAGTTTGGTCTTTGGCACAGAGGATGCCAAAAATGGGAGCATGATCAATGTAACAGGGTTGAAGAAAAACTGACCGGTGGTCCAAGTTCTGGAGGAATTATTATTCTTCTCTTGCCCCCCGGTTTCATATCTCGAATTCCTTCTTCAAATCCTGCATAAATATTTTCTTTTAGTTCACTCATTTTTTGTATGCTTTCTTCCTAAAAGATATAAACAGAAAAGCAGCTCCATAACAGGCAGTCCATCAAGAAGGCAACTAGAAGCATATTAATTTCTAAGAAATAGTATTTTCACCTGGAACCAATGAATTGGTGCCCATACGGATTTTGGCAGGTGCACCCTGTAAATAGGTGCTGTCAATGCGACGGCCTGATTCATTGTAACCAACATAGTGGAAAATCACCTACAGAGATTATAAAAAAGCAAATGTAGCTCAAGTATGAAAAAGATATGGTTCATAGATGCAATTGTTGATATGTTAGTAGTATGAGCATCTACCAATTGTTTTCATAATCACCACTATTTGGTTCAGGTAAACATGTCCTATTTTTTAGAGCTTAACAATATAACATAATGGGAAGATATTAGTAACACCCACCAACAAATGTCTAGCAAAGATTTTTTTGACGCCTTTATAAAATTAATCTAACACAAGCTAGAAATTAACTTCATACTTAATTTACAAACATGACAACCATTTCAAATTTCGAACAGAAGGTTCTTTCAGTTCTGTTCATTTAAAAAGACATCTAATTCTAACTTATCTTTCTAATCGCACCACATGAATTGGCAACTTTTCTAGCTCTGATGCTCGATCTAACGAACAGTTTGCTACTTGGAAATTCCACAATGATTAAAAACAAAAAAACAAATAGCAATGGATTTAAAAGAAAAACCTGTTGACCAGCCTTTGGGCAATCACCTTTACCAACTTCGAAATCCCTATATATAAGCCCTGAGTCGCACCTTATATAATTCTCTGGCGTCACTACGTTAACCTGAAAACCTGAATTATACCCACATATATTATTATCAATTCCACATTGTTTAGAAATGTCGCAGAGAATAGCACTTGCAAAAGAAACACACCTTCTCTAATAAAATTCGGAAACTCTTCGGGTGCATTATTCTCCCTTTGCACGCGTTTATTCTGCTCTAACAATCGTCTCTCATCATACGGACTTTTGCTCTTCGTCTTTCCAAAAGAAGGCGAAGTTGGAAAAACAATCAATGACGAAGCAGAAAAGAAAAGCAAAACCCGACGCCTCACTGTCTCCTCATAATGTATTCCATTTCCATTCTGCAAGCTAAACATACAAGCAAATGTTCATTTCAGAAACTAACATTATCAAAGAATACATAAGCAATTAAAGAGGTTAAATTAGTTAGTATAATATTACCTATCATCACTGAATTTATGACAGCAGCGAACTATAAACTTGTTTGATGAAAATAAATTTGGAGAAGCTGAAATTCTATCTGCCAGAAACTGCAAGTAATTAGGTATCTCACCAAATTCAAATAGTTTCTAATTTATAAGTAGTCCACCATTCCAAATAATTGTGTGAAAATGCAAACTTGTAAGTGAATAGATAAAATTAGATGATAATTGGTATTATAACAGAAGAAAAACTTACGATGGTTTGGGAAGACAAAATGGAGAAGAAGAGAGTAAAGTCATCAGTATTGTTCTGTGGAGCACGCACGGTACTACTTTTTTTTTGTTATCTTCAATTTCTCCCGATTTCATTCATGCTCTAAAACAGGATATAGCGACGCCTTCTTTGTCGTCAAAGGCTAGCATATTAATTTAATAAAGGTTCATTTTACCCCCTGAATTTGGCATAAAAGTCAATTGCTTTAAAAAAAACACTTTGAATTTGACACTTTGGCTAGCTTTACCGTTTAAACTTCAATTTTTTTAATAATTTTCAGCCACGTCAGTTTCAATATGTATAAAATGCCCTGATCATTTTTTTCACACCTCATCTCATGGGTAAAACGAGACAAAAATATCAAATTTATGGTGTTTTTTTATACAAAGTTATAAACTTAGTCTTAATTAATATTTTTATGCCAAATTCAAAAGATAAAATTGTATTATTAATTTATGTGATTACTTTCTTTTTGTTTGATGCAACTGTTGAATTTAATGCATTGGATCGGGATTTGAAAATTTAGTTGATGATTGACACGATTTTTTTTATGCTTTATCCATAAATAATACTATAATAAGTAGTTACCGTTATATTACAATGTATTTAGAAATGAAATTAACAAAATAAGTAAATTTGTACCAAACACTTATTATAAAAAAAAAAATCCATTTCAACTAAAAGATTCACATGATGAGTTAACCTAATAAAACAAGGCTAGAAGAATTACAGTTGAGATTAAAACTTCAATAACTTTGCATTGTTTGAAGTAAACAAACAAATGCTTGCAAACTCCTGAACTACTCAGAGTTATAAGAAGTTGCATCAGACATGTGCCGCTTCTTTATCACTTTGTATACAATCACATTGTCTAACACAAAAGCAAACTACTAATGCACCTCAAAAATTTCATACTTCTTCTCCAGATATGCTAAATGAGTGCTGAACAAGAGTATAAACCTCACTCGGAAGAGACTAAAACGATCAGAGACTCGGTCATGAACAGCACCTACAACAACAAAGAAATGCTGCCATTTCTTCATAACTTCCTCTTCTTATCCTAAACAACGAAAAAGAACGCAACCAACAAGGAAAAAACAGCAATAAAAAAGTAAATTTTCTTATCGAAGTATTCACTGTTCCTGTGTTGACCAACCAAAAACAAAAGAACAAACGACTAAATCCCTAGTAAGTCACACCTCCAGCAGATTGACATTTCAATAAACTTGGATGTCAACCGTAAGACTTCTCAATTGATCATCCCCAGCAGAGCTCCCCAGATCTTTCCTTGAGGGTTTCTGGTTCGAGTGGCATCCAAGCCACCGACATGAAAGTCTAGATATTGCTGCCTGACTGGCATACTGAACCCGGCAAACCAAGCTAAGATCACCCAACATTTTGTTAGCCTCTTCGCTTGATTCAGACCAAACATCATATCCGTCAAGATCTGATTCAGTTACCACCAGAAATGAGCCATCTCCAAATGCTGCCGTGTCCTGTTCGATCTGCTCTTTAGTTGTAATTGTAAAATCTAAGTTTTTCCTTGCTACCATGCAACCAAGGTTGCGAGTTTCCTTCAATTTAAGATAGTAATCCTGAACCGCCTGATTGTCATGACAGCTAAAATGAATTAACGATTTTTAAAATGAAATAAAATTATGGTAAAGAAACAGAATATCCAATTCCCTTGGTATTAACTATTAACAAATTCGGTGTCATACAACACAGGTTGCTCAAAGTACCACTCAAGTCTCAACTTTTGTGCTTCGTCCTATCTGGAATAGCCTCTCAATTTAACTACTGCTTATCCTATGCATAATTAATTTCTTTTCAAATTAGAATTGCAGATTTACAGTTGTAAGTTGGTTGAGGTTCGCAGATTTAACTACTACTTATCCTATTGTGTTTCCCCTCTTTTCCCTTTTTATCTTTTATTGTAAATAATGATGGCAGAGTAAGAAGGGAGCTTAGAAAAGCAGAAACTAGACTTGTCAGACATGATTGTTCTTTAAAGGCTAACAGCTTTTAATTGTAGCACATACCTCCCGTTGGGAAGAGGCCAAAAGTACTCTTGGTCTAATAGCTCTCACATACTCATATGCAGCATCGGGTGTCATATGCCTGTGTTGAACCTGTTTAAGACGAAATTATCAAATAGCTCAAAAGAATGCCAATGAAGGCAGTTGGTAAATCAGTTGATTAGAATTTAAACATACAAGATAACAGAGAACAATGGTGGTACTCCGCCCTCTACCAGCCTTACAGTGGACATATGTTGTCTTCCCAAGGGACGCATTTTCTATTAGAGAAAAAGTTCAAAACAAAATATAGATTAGCAATAAAAGAAATAATATTAAAAGTCATATTAACAAGAAAAGGAAAAAAAACAAGGGAAGAAATCCCTAAATAAAAGCAGACGGAACATCAAGAGCCTGCATACCATGAATAAAGTCTACAGCTTGGCTTATATCAGCAAATGATGGAGCAAACAGGTAATCTCTAGTTGGAATGACCAAATGAACAATATTGTGAGCCTACAAGACCAAATTAATAATAAATACACAAGCAGTTAAAACTCGGTGAACTGATCACACACCACCTAGGCACGGAAACCTTGAGGAAGGTGCGTTTTCCGTTTCTGAAACGTTTCCGTTTCCGAAACTCTTAGAAACTCTCCGGAAACATTTCGGGGCCGTTTCTGTAAATAATAAAAGTTAGATACCAGTTTCCTAAAAAACAATCTTGAAGAATTACTTACAATTTTTTGTTTAAAAGAGTTACTTATAAATTAAAATATACATATATATAATTATTCACCAAGAAACTTTATTATTCACATTAATCGCAATAAACAAACAAACACTCTTCTTTTTTCCAAACACGAAAAAAATCTAATAACACTTATATTTAAATGACTTATTTTATATAATGCAATAGTAATTTATTCGTATAAAAATATATTTTCTATAAGTAAATTTTACTGTACATAGAATTTTATAATTGTTAAAATTTATAATTATAATTATTTACACGTTTCCCGGTTTCCATTACGCACCACACGCACACATATATATAAATATATGTACATCTGGTAGCTGCTACTAGTACTTCCATCCATGGGCTATTGTGAAAAAAATTAAATGTAAAGCATATAGGCGATACCATCAATTATCGTACTCTTCACCAATTTCAAAATTTTAGTTTGGAAAATGAGAAATGGTAGACATAAACTCACATGGTATAGTGATGAAGGAACCAAAGTCTCATATGATTCATTTAACGTAACTACAGCAGAAACACCGAGTTCTTTCAAGCGAGGAACATCTGTAGGAAAGGGAACAGCACCTAACAATATGAACTGCAAAGTAAGAAAAATCAGAACAATATCAAATTAGAATTAGAATCAGACATTTTAAAATGAAACAAGAAAATTGAAAGAACAGATTGAATTTAAACCTGATCAACCCAATCCCACCATCGGAATTCAGATTGAATCTTGTTTCTCAAAACATTATACAACAAAGTCGGGTAAAACAGAGCACGAGCTCCTGCTCCTACCACTACCCGCTTCGCATCCAAACCCGTAACCTTGTTACCACTGGTGCTGCTATTCACCTCCACTTCCACTTCTTCTATATGCATACTAATTTACTCAATTACACACTTCTGATTCTTCTCGTTTTTTCCCCCAAATTTAACAAAAGAGACTTAAATTACTGATCTAAATCAGAACCAAAAATCTAACCCACTAGACAGCCATGAATTACACAACAGGAGCAAGAATTAGCGTGAATTGATGAACAAATAACTGATCGAGAAATGCCCATCCTTTGGAAATCCTAGATTTGAGTAAATTAGGGTTTGGAAAAGAAAAAAAAGGATAAATTATAGAAAAAGATAATTCAAAATCAAATCAGGAGACAAAATAAAAGAAGTTGGTGATGGTGGACCATAACACCTTGAAACGAGACTTTAATTTTAATTTTGAAGAGATTGAGAAATTTGAGGGGTTTTTCTGAAAAGAAAATAAATTCTCCACAGCTTTCTTTTTCTCTCAACGAACGCTTTTCAGAATGCTCGAGCATTTACTATATTATTCAGCGGCAAATTTCTCTCTCTTTTAGTTTTTCCTAATACGCAATTTGAGAAATTAATCGTTATTAAGTAAACGACAATCAAATTTCAAAATGTTTTTAACTGTTTCTTAGTCATTTGGCAACTAACGACAGTGTCGTTTTAATTAAACAGTTTAGATTTAATGTCGTTGCAAATATTTATCAAATAGAATTAACTCATAGATTTAACAAATATCATTTTTCTTGAATACTCCATCAAATAATGAAAAATGAATCAAAGAACACAACGGTTATGAATTTACAATCCTCAGTAGACCAATTTAGTGGTAAAAATTGAATGAAATACATATGAAAGAAAATTTTATGGTTAGAAGGTAAAAACTAAAGACTGATTCTGATTCTGATTCTGATTCTTCATAGAGATGGTATAGAGACAACAAATTTCCACCAAAAACTATAACTTTGTATCTACATAAAAACAAGATGGAGAATCAGCTATCAAACAAGAACACAAGAATGTTCATCTTCATCTTCATACTGATACGTATAGGCCGTTATGGTTCATCTTAAATACTTGCCACTCAACCGCAATCCTTTCGATCTTTCAACAGATGCCACTTTCTGAAGTCTAATCTGCTCCCTGAACTTCGCTATAAACTCACCAGCCTTCCTGTCAACCTCACTAATGTCGTCCCCTGCATCATGCAACACGGTGTCTTCACCAGAGCTCACTCGACTCTTATCCGTAGTCTCGCTCTGTGAATCTTCTTCAGACTCTAAAGTAACGTTCTCCAACGGTTCTTTCTTTTCTTTCATCTGATATCTTCCAAATGTTGGCTTTGGCATATCATATCGAGTATCGAAATTCTTCTTACTTGCGCCGTTTGATATATTGCCGAATCCTTCCCTTTTCATTTCAGTTTCTGCTGTATTTACTGTTTTTGTTTGATTATAACCTTTTTCAGACTGGTCATCTATCTGAGTTTTACTCGTCTCTCCAGCTTTCGATGCCTCTGCAGTGTATAAACCGCTTTTAATAGTCCTAACAGATTTTCCTTTTGGTGCAGCTTTGGCCATCATCCCTTGCTTCATAACTGATTCTAAATAACCCTGTCCCCTCTCTTTACTACTCGGTAAACCCTCTTGTCTCTTCCCGCCGACATCCTTCAACTCATCTTTTAATGATTTCCCACCGACATACTTCGCCTCATTTTTTGAACATTTCCCACCGACATCCTTGGACTCATTTTTTGAACATTTCCCATCGACATCCTTCGACTCAATTTTCGTACATTTGTTCAAATCCTTTTGGAACAAAGAGCCACTACCATATTTCCTCAAGTGAAATGCATTCAATGAAGCGCCACGAGTCTTTGTTGTTTGTGGCGATTGAGAAGCCAATGGATATGATGTGACAAAATCCTTGGTTTTTCCTAATTCTTCTGTTCTTGAACCGGATGAATCCGAAGAAGTCAAGTGAGAAGGAGATAGCATGGTTGGTGAAGTTGAAATTGAACTATCTCGGGAGGAGAAAGAATTAGTCGACCTAAAAGATTGTGATTCCATAGACGCAAATTGAGTTTCATCAACAGAAAGAGGCCTAAAATGCGAAGGACGATCAGCAACAACACGACCAAATTTCTCACTCATTTCCACCCTTTCAGATCTAGAACGCCGCGGAACTCGAGGATTCAAACCAAAACTTTCATTAAACCTCTCCTCCAAGTTTATTGGACCCATATCACCAAAACTCTTCTCATTCACACTCCTCCCAGAACTACTCGAACCACCAACAAAGCTCGAATCAGACTCACCTCCATCGCTAAACTGAGAACTATCTACATCTTTAACCCTCGAATTCAAACTCCGAACGGGCAATCCTAACAGTTTTCGACCAACTACCTGACTAGGTTTCCTAAGTTCATAGTTAACTTGAGACAACACAGTCACTGACTCACCCAATGCATACTGAGAACTCCAAGCTTGAACACAACTATTCTCATCATGCTCAACAAAATTCTCACTCCCATTTTTAGCCAAAGACTGGTAAACATTTTTCTCAGCAGACCCAGAGAAACTCTCATACCCATCTTCAAAAATTGGGGCAACGTGAAAAATCCTAGACACAAAGTTACTGGACGACTGTAAATCATCAAAGTTACTAAAATCAGTGGGTAAAAAATCCCCATCAGCATTTCTACTACTAAACAACCCGTAGGAGACAGCAACACCAATAAACAACAAGTGAATAATCTCCCAGAACTTAGTAATTAGGGCTTGGTTGATAAAACTAGGAGCTTCTGAAGGAAATAAAGGAATAGCAATGAGAAATAATATAAAGAACGCAGACTTACAGATGACGCGAGTAAAAGGTTTCCGGTGAGTTTTGGAGTGAATATTATGGCCAAGAAGCTGGTCCGGCCGCCGCCGGTGAGGTGAGAAAGTGGGGTGGGATCTTGAGTCGGCCATTGATGGGGAGAATAGTACGGATCTTGGTGGTTAGATGGGGAAAGAGATGAAGTAAGGAAGACTTTAAGGACAAGGAAAATTATAGGAGTGAAGAGAGTAAAGTTTGAGAATTTGGTGTCTGAGGAGCAAATATTCAAAAGAAGTTCTTGGTCTAATTATGACCGTTGGAGTTACAAATTTGTCCTTGTTATTTCTCTAGTTTGCATACATAAATTTATATTTAAGGGGTTTAATTTGGCATGTAGTTTAAGTTTAAGAAAGCATAACTCATGTCTCATGGGGAAATGGTGAATTTGCTTATTTGTTTTTTTTATTAATTTTGTTTTTCTAAAAAAAAAATATTATGAAGTCGTCCGCATATATTATAATTTACAGTTTGTTACCTTATGTTTGAAAATCAAACGATTTGATAACTTATTTTTAATTATATCAACGATTAGAGACTTTTGTTAATTCTTTTAATAATTTGACACTTATTTTAGAACGTTTGATGCCTCATTTTTAATTCTATTAATAATTTGGTACCTCACTTTCAAACCTCACTTTTAATTCCGTTAACAACTTGATACACAAATCTAACATAGGGTCATACATGCTCGCATAATTAAATGTGAGATATCAAATTGTTTGATTTGCACACATGAGATACTAAACTGTAAATTATGACATATGTGGGGTTCACATTAATTTTCTTTTAAAATTTTATTTGACTTATTTTAAAAAAAATTAATATATAATAATTTAAAATAAAATATTATACTTTTTAAAGTTAAATGCTAAATTAAAAATAATATTTTAAAAATATAGTAAAAAATAAAATATAGCAAATATGTATTATAGTAAATAGTAAGTCCAATTTGTTTCTTATTTTCTAAGTCACTTTTTTCAAAGTGATTTATGTACCCATTTTGTCTTCAATCAACCTATTATTTTCACATAATATTAAAAATGCACTTTTTTAATGTTTGTCCAAGTAATCATATCATCCCCATTTCATAAACATTAAATATTCTAATTTGCTATTTTTCATCACAAATGAGCCTCAATTGGATTATTTAGTGAAGAAAGCTCAGTTAGAAATCTAGAGTAGGATTAGATATATAATGTGGATGACCGATGATGCATTAATTACAAAACTGTTCAATTATTACCTTTATGAACAAAAAATCTTATTAATTAAAAATAAACTCAATATTAATCAAGTCGAGTTACAATCATGGTTGTTAAATTCAAACCGGACCGGTCTGTTCATTTGGAAAATCCGCGAACCTACCAGGCCATCAATTCGGATTGCTTTAAAACCCTTCACATTCAAGATCCATTGCTTTTCTACCAAACCGTTAGGGTAACTGTTCAATTGGGGCAATTAATTGAAAAATTCGGTTTGATTTGATCAACAATAAAAGAATTTATCCAAAAATAAAGAATTTAATGACATTGTTGAAAATTAAACCTATATTACATGGTATTTAGTGGAAGCATTCAAGACCACTAAGACTACGTTAATTTTTATGTATATTTTTTTTATTTCATAAGATATACTATATGATTATTAGTAGTATAATTTCATATATATTTTTATATAATTAGGGTTGAACTACGGTGGAATCTTTAACTTTTAACCAGGGGCGGAACCAGCCTTATAGCTGAGGTAGCGGCCGCCCCTGCAATTTTTTTTTTTAACAAAAACACCCTTGAACTTTCTTTTTTTTTTGAAAAAATATAGTAATTTTTATGTATTTCGCCCCCTCAAAATAAGCTTTGTATGATTTCGTCCCTCCGTTTCACAAAAGCTAGTTCCGCCCCTGCTTTTAACCCTCTAGTCTCACCGGTTTTATCACCGGGCCGGGTATGACAACATCGGTTACAGTTACTTACCTTCACTTACGTAGTTGAGGTAAACGCTATCGGGCCTGGCCCATTTTTATAGCTACTGTACAGAAAGCCGATGATCTTGACACATAAAACGGCGCCGTTTTGGCTTCTTGAAGACTTGTGTTCGCAGAGAGAAAAAAAAGAAGATGACAGCAATGGCAGGTGGGAGGGAAGAAGAATTCATAGAAGCCGAGAATGCAGAGGCAATAATTACAAGAATTGAACACAAATCTCGCAAGATCGAGAGCTTGCTTAAACAGTTTAAAACTGTCGAAGCTCTCAAAACCGCTCTTGAAGGATCCCCTCCGAACACCCGTGACGAACGATGCAAGGTTTGTTATAAGTACATTATAATTGAAGCTGAAATTTCAGTTGGTATGATTTCTTTTTTGTTGTTGTTATTTTGGCAGTCGGCGAATTGGATAGCGGTGCATCGAGCCATCATGGCTATTAAAGATGTGGATGGAATGTTTTCTTCTTTGGATCCTGAATACTACGATATTCTCATGAAGTAAGCGTTTAGTATTTGATTCAATTTGATTGTTCATCAATGCCGTCATGCTAGTTTAACATTCTAATCATGAGCTCCCTTTCCTAATGATATAGTTGTAGTCTAGGCAGCACGAACACTTCACTCACTCAATTAACGTTTCCCGTGTCGGACACTTGGCGTTTCGGACACGGAACTTCAATTTTAACATAGGACTAACGCTGTTTCCCCGTGTCCTAGTCCAAGTGTCCCGTTTCCCCATGTCCGTACTACCTTGGTAGTAGTTGAGCAAGTCTGATTTGGGATTTTGAATTAAATTGCTCGGTTTTAAGTGGTCCTTTTCTGCAAATTGTTTCTTTTATTAGGTCTATAAAATCCAAATGCATTTGCATTTTAGCCTAGTAACTGTCCTAGTTTCAGTGAACTAAGAGAACATACTCACTGATTATGAATATCTAGTAGTCTGATTAGGGTATCAAGAAATCTTTTCTCTACCTAAAAACTCGATAGATTAGAGGTTTAAAATATTGCCTATCTTGGATGATAGCTATCTTAGGTACGCTTTTTTCGCTCGCCTGATTTTTTCTGCAAAAAATGTTAGTCCTCAGACCACTGTATGACCTTGTCTTTTTGGTATTGTGGCGTAAATGGGTTAGTGTGTAGAAGGAAGATACGATGAAACAGATTTTGTTTCAAGATAGTTCACAGTGACACGGCCAATTCATCATGCTTCTTGAACGTCTTACAGAGTTTCTGCTGTATCAGTATGTACATCGACTGCTCTTGTTGCAATGGATGTCTCAATTTTGATTTCCTGCTTATGCATCAAAAAAGTAAGCGTAATTGCTATTGATAAAGACTTCAAACATTAGAAAATCATACCGGGCTGTTCCTTTTGGCTCTTGCTCAGCCTTGACATCTAATGGATGCAAGAAATTTACTTGATTATCAGAATCTTTTCGGTCATTGTGCTATGTTAATTCTTGAATAAATCTTATGTTGACATTCAAGGATTTTAACATTTCTTGCAACTTATAGTCTTAGTCTTAAGTAAGTGACACAAGCGGCTAGATGAACATCCACTTGGTAGTTTGTTTGCAAAATTAGTCAATTATTTTTGTGTGCCATGATCTACAGGTACTTGTATAGGGGTTTGTCCACCGGCGATCGGCCAACTTGCGATCAGTGCCTTCGGATACACGAAAAGTTGACAGAGAAAGCTGGGCTGGGCTGCATTTTACGTGCCCTCGCAGACACTGTGAATACCGTTTGACTTCATTGCTTCATGCCATCCATAAAATATTGCTTGAAAAAGTATTATGTACCACTAATAGGGAGTATTTGTAGTGTTTGTACTTTATAGCTTTGCTAATATATGCAACCAAATTGTGCAATTTGACTTGCAAGGGAACAACATATCATGATATCATACCTCATAGTGTCCAAAAGCGACCCACCAGCTATGGGCCGGGGCCCCACTCGTTGTAATATAGGTCTGGTTCTACTCCTATGGGTAGGATCTGGAGCTACAGGTCAATAAATATGCAGAGATAGGATCCAGTGGCAAAGATATGGATCATCATTGAAACCAGTGACGATGTGATTGTGTTTTTTTGTGGTGTTAAATGCTATTCTCGTAATGGGCGTTAATGGAGTCTGATTACTGACTCCAGAATTAGACTAGACGGTGACTGTTTTAATGCATTTTCTTCAACTCTTTTTTGATGCTTGAGCTGAAAAGGCCGGGCCACCATGATCTAGGTATAGGCCAGGTGCTATTTTCCATGGTATAATGTCAAAAAAACGGGGGCAGAATAATAAATCCATTATGTATTGATCATTTATAGATGAAATTCACTAGAATCACATGAAATTATTCATATAAAGATGAAAATCATTTGAACAAAGGTCAGTCTCTGAACTTATGCAGAATCAACTATCTCATAATTAACCATTTTATTTTTAGATTGATTAGGGACTATTTATTATTTTTAGATCAATTATCACCTTCATTGAGTTATGCAATGTTCGAACTCATTCACTTCAAACAATTTCAAAGCTAATTGATCTAAAGATAAAAAATGTTACACTTCATTGATTAAAATAGCTAAATTAGATTAATTAATTTTAATTCTCAAAAAAATATTAAATTAATTTTGATATAGAAGTTCAGGGACCCAGGAAGGCCCTTTGCACAAAATCATTCAGGATCAACTTACATTCCTTCATTAGAATAGTCAGAAGAACAACTACTAACTTCCTCATTCTAATATGGTTAAACAAGAGCATAGAATTCGTTTGTCATATCCTTTGAGTTAATTAGAAGTTTCATATTTATAAACACTACTCTGTGACTTTTAAGCAAGTCCAACCCTATACAAAACTGGACCCCAAATACCTCCGAATGTCTGGAGTATCCGTAACCTAAATCTTAACCCTAATCCGAAACAAAGACTTAGGATCGGGAAGCAGAACTATCCATAGATCGATGCTGCTGAATAGGCAATGCTGCCCAAGCCTTAATGGGCATTGGTCGTTGGGGTTGGGGATTCCCCGGATGTCGGTTTGTCGCTGCTACAGCAGCAGCAGCCGACGTTGATGAAACGGCTACGCGCTCGCACGAAGGGCACATGGTAAGGGTGGTGGGAGGGTTCATATGCATGTAGAGCTGTGGGGAGAGCTTCAATGCTCTAAGCTCCTGAACCTCCTTCTGCAACCTTCTGTTTTCTTGTGTTAGATTCTCACAGCATCTCTTCAAATACTCACAATCTACTTCAGTTTGCTTCAACTTTGTCCTGCATCAATTTTAGTCCAATTACTCAATTTTCATCCAATTTAACCAAATCTCAGGACATTTCAAAGTTCCAAAACAGAGCAAATTTTGGTACCAATGCAAATGAATTTTAAAATTTAGTTAAACTTTCAAACATGAAGCATCATCAAATCTTATTGTAATTAATTTTTCATTCATTAACCCTAAACAATTAAAAATTAATTAATAAAACTCTCACCTGGCTCTTCTGTTCTGAAACCAGACCTCCACCTGTCTTGGCCGGAGATTTAATTGCTTAGCTAACGCCAGCTTCTGTTTCTGCAGCACAAAACCAACACCAAATTTTTAAGTCATAAAAATTTGAATATTTAATCTCAGTTTTAAGGAAACTAAAGTTAATTACCGAAGTGACACTCACAGGATTGAGAGTATTATGCTCCTTAAAAGTCTCTTCAAGCAATATAGACTGTTCCTTCGAAAGCCTCAGTTTCTTCCTAGACGCATCTCCGTCACCGTCTCCGGCGCCACCGCCGTCGTCATCATCACTTCCGCCTTGAGAGCAGGACGTTCTCTCCGCCTCAGCTTCCTCACAACCTCCGACCTGTTCCCTCTCACTTCTCTTCCCGCTTAAACTCGAAATAGTACTGTTCGGTGACGAAACGCCGGCTTCGTCCTCGCATTCGACGATTTGCGGCATACGGTTCATATCCGGCACCCGCTGAAACGACCTCGTATCAGTGTTCCTGTCTGTTACAAATTTCAATGGCAATCTTGTAAATAACGCAAACAAAACGAATAGTTTTGAAGATAAATTAAAACTTCCACTGCAAGATTCATTCAGATTAGATCAAATACAAAATTCAACAGGAAAACAAAATAAAATAGTACCAGCTGATTGAAAAAGATCATTCAAGGAAGTCCGGTGATGATTAATCTGAGCAAAGAAGGACGGAAATGGCATGAGATTAAGCTTCAATGAAGTCTGAGGATACTGATTCATCTGGTTCTGGTTCGGATTCTGATTCTCAGCAACACCACAACCCAAACCCAAACTCAAACCCAAACCCGACATATCATCGTCTCCGTTACTCATTTTCTTTTCTCGACAGCCAAACAGAATGTGTAAAGGAAACCAAAGAGTTGCTCTGTGGGTTGAAAATGGTGTTAACAATTAGCAATTTATAATGGGGTGAGTTTTTGTAGGCAGAGAGGTCACAGACTTTTACTTTAGAGCAGTACTATAGTGAAAGGATGGGACGAGTCAGTGAGTCCATTTACATAAAGATATAGAGAGAGAGAGAGAAGCTAGAGTGTGACAGACAGTGACAGACAGGTGGGTATAGATTCAATCATGACCTCTGCCAGTGCCTCTCTATTGGCTTCATTTCATCTATTCCCCTTCTGTCACCTACTTTTATCTCTTTTTACCTTTTTACCCACGGTTTAACCCAACCACACCTTCACCATGGTTACTAACTTAGCCTTAAAAAGCGGCTTTCTTCGCAGCTGACCGTTGACTGGAGATGATGATGATAATGATGATAAAGGTAATTGGACGACACGCGCCTCAAAATCATCAGTTCATGATGGTTAATCATGTGACAACACCAGCATCTCTTATTTTGTGGGTCCCGCATTATGGCCTTTTCTACAACAACAATTAGTGGTGACCCGGTAGGTTTGAATCGATTAACCGATTTATGAGCGTTATTTAACCAGAATTTTTTTAAATCGGTTAATCATTTAACTGTTTAATTAAAAATGGCTGTTTTTTAATTTTGAAATTACAATTTTATTTTTTATCAAATTTATAAAATAAATTTATTTTAATAAGAAATTACAATTTTATTTCTTTTTTTTTTACAAATAAGAATATAAAATATAAAAGATATTTATTTTAAGTATTGTAATATACACTTATAATTTATATTAAAATATAAATTATATATAAATTAATTAATCGGCTAATTATAATTTTAAAAATGTAATTATAAATTTACAAATATTAAATTTAAATTTAAATGTTTTGACCGATTAGCTAATTTTGGTTTGGTTTATTCGGTTATTTTACATCCCTGCCTGATAGCAATGAATGAGCGCGTGGGGGCGTGGTTGTAAGTGGCACTGGGCTCAATGGAGATTAAGATAGGATAGGATGTAGGTTAGTAATGTATTGATTGCATGAGTTACCTAAGAAGGGAACATGCAAATGTTTGATGGTTGTCATTTATTATGATGCCAATTTTCAAGGCAAAAATATTTAATTTTGGGTGTATTTGAAATTCTTTCTTCATTTATTGAGGTTTTAAATTTAAATTAATTTCACGGGTCTAAAACTTCTGAACATGGTGTTTAATGTTTGGTAACAGATCCTTGTAATTACTCCTACTAAATTTCTTGACTTCACTAATTGTAATTAACGCTACAGCCCTAGTTTAGTGTAACAATGAGTTACAAGTCCAAATTTCTCATTAATTAACAATTCATGTCGCTTAATATTTCGTAAATTATGACAATATAAAGGATTCAAATAAAAAACCTTCATTATTAGAATACTTGTCAAGAGAAACCTTCATTATTAGAATATTTGTCGTTTTAACACATAAATTAAATAATAATAGTAATAGTAATATTTAAATTTATAAGTAAGTTCACTAAATTAACTTCTTTCTAAAAAAATTAATATTTATAATTATGATTATTTTTTTGTTTTTTTTTTAATTTTTAATGAATTAATAATGGTTAATAATAAAGTTTGTCTGATTTTATAAAATAACGTGGACCAAAACAGTTATGCCAACACGAAAAATATTATAAACCGAAAAAAATAGTGTTAATGAGATTAATTTTTTACACATAAACAATGTCATATATGACTCATATTGATCCACACTAGTGTTGAAAACCACTCCAATGATAATTTTAGATTGTGTTTGAAAAAAGAAATATATATTTATATATACTAAATGTAAATGTTTTGTACACAGTGTGTATAAATTTATCAATCTTTCATGCTAATGCCATTTGATGTTTATATTCTTTCGTCGGAGAATAGACCGGGATGGATCATATTCATTTAGTGTGCTTTTTCAGAGTGAGTGGCCCTAATCCAACATTTTACAGGCTGAACAATATATAATCGAGAGTGTTTATCCCACAAAGCGGATATGCCACGTCATTTTTACAACAAGCCAATAATCATTTGTAATAGAGAATTTTTATTTATTGTTTATTTTTTTATCATTAAACATTTGCACATGACTAACGCCTCATTGATTTGTTGCACGAATGACATGGCGCAACCGTTGCGTTGTATAATTATTCTATAATAGAAATCGTAACCTAAATAGGCGATCATTCATTCTGATGTGATGTGAATTGTGCGTTCAAAAACATAATTTCTAGCTCATTTGGGAGTCAAAAAATAGGGAGATTAGTAAAATTATAATTACTTTTGAATCTTGCAGTTAATATTTGCATTTATATTATTCTATATTTATTACAATGTAAATTTTCGGGGTTATATAACACGTCTAATTCATATGTTTTATAGACAACTGAGATATTAAAAAGTAAAATAATTTACAAACAAACTGAAATAAAAAGAATAATCTGTATTCTAATTGCATGACGAAATTATAATCATAAAAATGGTAACAGAGATCTCTTTATATACTCTCTGCGTCCCAATAGAGTTGTCCACTTTGACAAAAAAATTTGTCCAA